>NC_141702.1:51142623-51742623 GCF_971803275.1 Cyanistes caeruleus | reverse complement strand
AACTCCAGTTTGATCCTTGATTTTCACTGCTACAGACAGGTCAATTTATTATTGCATTTGATAAAACAGACAGTTAAATAATAATAAAAAAGCAGCAGCAGATATTCTTTGTTTCTATGAATTCTAAATTGGCCATAAGACTGTACTGTACTTGAAAAGCTCAAAACATTTCAGTGGTTCAGTTTTCTGTATTTTGACAACTGAGATCAGAATAAGAAAAATAAACCACCAGTTTTTACTTTGCAACAAGGGTTCACTGGTACTCACCAGAGCGCTTGTTGTTTCAAACACTTGGAAAGTTGCAATCATATGAGACTGAGTGCTGCAATTTGAGATTATATTTTGTATATATGGTTAAGAAAAGGGAATATCAGAAACTTGATGAAGTTCAACAAGGTGAAGGGCAAAGCGCTGCACCTGTGGAAGAACAAACCAAAGCACCAGTGCAGGCTGGAAGATGGCCATGTGGAAGGAATCTTTTCTGAAGAGGACCTGAGGCCTCGCCATGAATACACTCTCCCATCGAAGAAGGCCAATGGAATCCTGGGCTGCCTTAGGCAGGGCACTGCCAGCCATTCAGGGAAGGTGATCTTTTCCCAGCTACTCAGAAATGGTGGAATCACACCTGGAGTTCTGGGCCCAGTTTTGGGCTCACTTATACAAGACAGGCATGGGCATATGGACACTGTGATGATGAAGGGATTAGAGCTTCTGTCACATGAGGAGAGACTGAGGGAGCTAGGATTGGTGGATAAGAATAGGCTCAGGAGAAAAAGGGTGCACAAATACCTCCAGGGAAGGTGCAATAGGACTGAGACAGGCTTTATTCAGTGGTGCTTAGTTACAAGAGCAGAGGCAATGAGTACAAATTGAAATGTGGAGGTTCCCTCTGAATATCAAGAAACACTTTTTACTGTGTTGTTTACAGAGAACTGGCACAGACCAGCCAGAGAGATTGTAGAACCTCCATCCTTGGAGATATTCAAAACTCATTAGGCATGGGTCTGGGCAATGTGCTATAATTGATTCTACTTTGAACCAGGGAAATTAATTAGATCACCTCCAAAAGGTCCCTTTTAGACTAAGTTATTCTGTGCTTAGGCCATTCAAACTTTCCGCTTATGCAACTTTTAGGTAAATCCCAAGCAATGCTTATCCAAAGGATAACTATCTTTGGAATACAGTGTGAGTGGAGATCAAGTGCATCAACAACACTGATGTCATGCCATCCTGCAATGCTAATCTAATGAACAATCATATAGTCTCCCTTCATTAAAAAAAAACAAAAAACAAAAAACAAAGCAAAACAAAACTGAAAATAGAAGGTTTTTTTCAAAGTACCTTATCTATCTTGCAGTGATTTCTGCGTGTTATATTTTTTTCTCCATACGATTCTCTAGTGAGAATACATAAAACAGTCTGGGGACAAGGGCTTCCCCCCTCAAGGGGAGTAAGCTAAATCTTTTGACTAAAGAGTTTGATGCTTTTGGGTTCCATTTTTGACTCATAAATCTTGTATACTTTGCTGCTCTGTTTCCCAGCCTTGGTTTACCCATTTATTTCCAAGCTGTTTTGTACCCCACCTACTAAAGAAATTTTCCATGAAAGTAGCAGATGAGGAATTGAAACACTGAGATTTTTTACTCAGATTCAACAAGGAAAATATTTTCATTATTAAACTATTTGTAAAAGATAAGAACTATCATCATTACCCAAATATCCTTTTCCAGCAGTTGACTTTTTAAAATGAATGAAGGATGGTCTGTGGGATATTTACCTCATTTCTGCATAATTCAGCTTGAGTAATTTTTTTGGGCCTGGATTAGAATCTTACATTCCAATAGATTTTTTTTTTGTACATGGTATCATGATTTTGGGTATAAGCTTTTGCTTGGTCTTTTCAATTTTAAAATAACTTGAAGCATTCAGGCCTCCTTTTATTGTTTGTTTAATTTTCCTTGAATTGAAGGGTACAATATGAAAATAAAATCTCAAAAGAAAAAAATCAAGTTTTTCATTTTCAAAACATAAAATGTTCACTTTAAAATTTAGGATTTGTTTTTTAACTGATATAGTTTTGTAAACAAAGTTATATGAGAAATACTGCTGTAATTTTGTCTTTTGCTCAAAAAGAACATGTCTTGGGATGAAATGTTTCAGTCAATATTTCTTTTCTTTTATTCTTTTTTCTCTTTTTTCTTTTCTTTTCTTCATTTAAGTACCAAAATGTATGCCACAATAAGAGTTAAAAAGGAAAAAATAAAATAAACAAAACTTTGGTCTTCCCAAGTATTCTGAAACTGTCATTAACAAAAAAAAAAGAAAAAAACCCAAATAAAAGAAGAAAGCAAAAATGACGTGACTTCAGTGGAAAAACAAGGAAATTTAGGAAGGCTACATGTTAAAATTTTTATCAAAAAACCTTTCAACTGCTGCCCATAATTTCTTTCTGATATGTGAGTATTTGCTACTTATGCAACAATCTTACTTCAGCAATTTTAGACCGAGGGGATGGTAGTGAAAAGGAATCAGTTCCTCTCATCCTCAGCATCATCCTCAGCTGAGGCTGTCCTAATTCACACCCAAGCCTCTAATTGAAATATCTCTATTGATCATACATATGTGAAAATAATGGATTTCATCTCCTGGAGCCTAAAAACACTCATTCTTAATTTTATGCACAGGACAGTCTCATGAAAGTGAATATTTCTGCTTGTGTTTTTTACATTAGGCACATAACAGCTCTTAAGTCAGAAGGCCTCTCTACAGTGATTTTTAGGCCACATAGAGCATCTTAAAGCAGAAAATGACTCATGAATGCTAACCCCGCTTTTTTCACTATCTGACTACCAGATCTTCCCCTATACTAGTCCATGACTTTGAAGTACAGTTGCATTCAATCATTGTGCCTGTGTACAGGTAATGTCTGTACAAATATGTTTCACTACAAATATTTCAGAACTTTTTTTGGTCTCCATGTGGTACAGCTTCTATCTTGCAGAAAAACTGAGTTATCATTTTTATGCTGTAGGCAGGTAAGGAGTTCCCTTCCAGTTGACATGAAAAATCTTACAAAAAAACGTTTAAAGAGCAGCTGCTGCTAGATCAGTTGTACCAATAATTCTGGTGACCTTATATGCTTAGCACAGCCAAGTATTTTTTAACCCCCCGATCCCTACCTTTTTCACTCAGTTATTGAATTCCAGAAAGAAGTGCAAGACATTAATATCTCAGCTGGAGCAACCAAGACTGAATATTATTGAGCTTTCTTATTAAAAGTGGCATTTTCATTACAATTCCCTTCTTCATCCTGAAAAATCGTGATGTTGTATTGTCTGTTCTGATAGGAGAGTGTTGCAGCAACTACCTAGGAGGTAATACAGTTTAGGAAAAAAATACATATGATGTCTGGCCCAAAGGTAATTTTTACATTTGTTTCCTTATTGGCAGGCTGTATTTTTAAAAAGAAGTTTTGCACCTGAAGCATCAGTGCATTGATTTCTTAGGGACATAATAGACAGAAAGGTTGTTTTGCATAATCTGATCTACGGGGACATATAAGTCTGTCAAGAAAGACAGGAGTTGGATGTTTCTGTTAAATTCAATGGACTGTCATGTGAGAGTAAAATCCACTTAAAAAAACCACATAGAATAATCAAAGGGAAGTTAATGACATACTGTAAATTTGGCTTATGGTTTGATGTTTAGAATTTAGAATTACAGATACCATCTCCTATAAATTCCTTACCTGTCTGAAAACTGTGTGCTCTGTGCAGACACAAGCTGGTTTTTTTTTTACCATAGGTGCTCACTCTTAGCTTCCCTTCTCTGGAGGGAAAAAAGTCAATAAAATCACTTAATTTCCCTAATCACCCCTGGACACCATTTCTCTGTTGCATGAGAAAGCACTTTACTGTCCCTGGCCCCTCCTGTCAGTGAGTGGTATGTAAGGGAAACTGGGGAAAGGCTGCCCAACGTGTGAGTTGGGAAGATGTTTCCAACATCTTTTTCTAGAGCTCTGATAGCTCTGTGTGAACTGTGCAGTTGTGAATGATGTTTTTAACTGCTTTGTTTTCTTTGAGACTGAGTTACAGCTGCTTAATGCAGAGGCATGGACGCATCTGTTTCCAGGGCTTCTCCTTGTCCTGCATGCCAGCCCCAAATCTGCCATCAGGATTGTGCAGTGGTGTACGATGTCCCACAGCAGCAGACACGGTGGCTGCTCGGGGAATAGTCCAGCAGTCTCCTTCCAGGTTTGACACAACACTTGGGATTTGAGACAGCACGTGTGAGGCCAGTTTGCATTGTGGATGAGGCTTGCTTGCAGTTATCTGTAGGTAACTACAAAGACATCCAGCTTCTGGTTCTGCCAATATTCAGATGTGTACTTATTTTTGACCTTTTATTTGCATGAGCTGCCCTGCTGGAATCAATGAGATTACTGCTGTGCTACGAGACATCGATGCTGGCAGGGCCGTGCGTAAGATGGGCCCTGTTCAAGCAGGCACTCGAGCACTGTGTCTGCCTTTGCCCATTCAACAAGTCCTTTTAATGGAACTCAAGTGTGTGCCTAAGTGATTTCTTAAGCCTCAGCAGTGATAGCTCGTATAATTGGGGTCAATGAACAGAAACTGTGTTAGCAGCCACATAATGAATGACATTTTCTCCATGTCAAGCACAGATGAAGTGTTTGAAAGCAAGGAATGGTATTAGCCATTCCTATTATGTATGCAAAGTGCAAAAATGATACCTTGAAGTAATTTCACTCTGAAAAGAAACTTTTTTCTTTTCCAGTGAAACAATTCTATGTTGTCTACATTTATTTAGAAAAATGAAGATTTGAATTTTCTACATGGATATCAGTTGTAAAAATAAATTGAAAAGTACTTCATTGACAAACTATTGACATACAGGAAGCCTTAGTTATTATTACAAACCTTAGTTATTATTACACTTACTAATGGGATTCAAATCAAAAGAATTTGTTTCATATTGAAAGGTATATTAAAACTTTCAAAATGATACTTCAGAATATTTTTTCAAGCCAAAAATTAAAAAAAAAAAATCAAAATGATGATTTGGTGAAAACAATTTTCTTTCTTCTATCCAGCTCTTAATATGTCTGGACTATAGGGAGCAATTTTTAACCAAGTTATATAAATTAATGAAACACACCGAATTAATCAACTACAATCTCAGTACTAAAGTTAATTTAGTTCAGTTATCAAAGCAATTTGAACATAAAGTTATCTCAGATATTTCTAGTTTTAAATTTGCTAGCAATCAAAGACTGGATCATCAGGAATGGAAAACAGAGAAGGCCCTTGCTCTCTAAATCCCATGCAGTGACCCGCCATGGGTTATGGTTTGCATAATTCATAAAAACAGCAGAGGAAAAAACTGACAAGTCCACTTTTCAGTTGCAGCATTACTCTTTGTGTTAAAAATGCAAAGACCCCAATGGCACTGCAATGAATTTTCATCATTCCAGCAATACGGGTTTTCCATACAAATTAGAAATGATTTCTGAGTATCAGATCATAGAATTACATCAAGGCTTGAGGACAACCAAAATTTTGAAAGACATTCAGCCTGTGTTCAAGTGCTAAGGTAGCAATTCAGGTAAAATTCATTCTTCAAAATTTGTTACTTCCTGGTTTAAAAGTGGTCCAGGGAGCACTTCTGCTAGGTCCCTTGGACAAATCCCATCCAGCCCCAATGTGTGTGTCCAAGTGGTGTAGCAGGTCACTGACCATTTTCCCTGGGATTATGGGAGCTTCATTCTGCTCCCCATCCCTGCCATCTGGCTCAGAGGGCTGAGTATGTTGATGTTGACATTAAATTCTCCTACATTTAATTTCTCTCTTAAAACACACGTGCCTGCTAATGATCTTCCAGCCTTTCTGCCTTTTTCCATCTGTATCTTTACATTTCCTTCTTCATCTGTTACAAGAGGGACTCTTGTCACTGTAAAGCAGGTAGATCTCATCCTTCAGTTTCCATGAGTGATGCAGAAAGAAGTAAAAGGAACTGGATGGAGTAAAATGAGAGCTGTAAAACTAACAGAAGTGATTTAAGTATAGCAAGATGACCCCAGCCCCTCAGCTGTGAGGCACTGTCTCTGTCTGTGCATGAGAAGATGAAAAATCTGTCCCTCAAGCACATGGACAAATGAGTTACTGCTCTTCTGCAAGAGAGGAATTAACAGCAACAGCCAAAGAGAGAGAGAATTATTCATTGTCTGAAAGATTGCCCTGCAAATTGATAATTTCTAAAATTTACTATATGACAGGATGGTTCCTGTAGAACTCAAAATCCTAAATTTACTCCATAAACATATTCCAAAACCAAAAATAAATTCATGTTATAAACAAAAAACTTGTCACTCTGCAAGTAACATACATTAAGTAATCTGGTTTCCCTGCAAAGGGAAGCCAGCTTTTTGAGTCTATTCTGAGACACTAACATTCTCTTGCTGAAGTTACTTGCCCTTTAAAAATATACTCCCTCTTAAAAGATTAGTTTATAAAGGTTTACAATGATCTGAATAATCCTAATGTGAATGATTTGAACAAGAATACTCTGCTGGTACTTATGAAGCCCTTTGGGAGATTCATCATGGCCAGGTCCTGATGTCAAGAAACGAATCCAGTGCAAGATTAAGACACCTAATTTTGTGTTTAATGTATTTGTCTGCTTGTGTGATAAATATCTACATTCCCACTGTATGGGCCTATAAGGCTGTGCCACAGTTAATGGAGATACAGTCAGTGGAGCCTAAGGAGTCATTTATATGACTAGGTGATGGAGACCTGCTTTTGGAGGAAAAGCCTTGCTCTGATCCCACAGTGGGCACCACATTGCATTGATATCACTTGGAAAATCACAATATCACCAGCATAGTTGCATAACATGGCACACAAGACACCTTTATAAAGACACCTTTATAAAAGGTGCCTAAATTCTGGTGCCATTCCATTGAACCAAAAACCTTGTCCAGGGGATTGGAGGGTTTCCCTGACCCAGCTGGGGTCGTGCTGCTTGTGTCAGCTGCTCGGCCAGCACAGGGTAACCAGATACCACAGGCCACTTATAAGGCCACACAATTTCATGTAGCTTGCTCAAAATCCAAGAATCCTTTTAGTTGCATAACATGGCACACAAGACACCTTTATAAAGACACCTTTATAAAAGGTGCCTAAATTCTGGTGCCATTCCATTGAACCAAAAACCTTGTCCAGGGGATTGGAGGGTTTCCCTGACCCAGCTGGGGTCGTGCTGCTTGTGTCAGCTGCTCGGCCAGCACAGGGTAACCAGATACCACAGGCCACTTATAAGGCCACACAATTTCATGTAGCTTGCTCAAAATCCAAGAATCCTTTTAGATTTCTGAAGATTTTCATATCACAAGGGTGAGACTAATTTAAGGATTTTATTTTTTTTTTTCTGGAACAGGACTGCAGGTCACCTCATTTTTGGCCTCAGTTTACGCTGCAAAGAAGGCACAGAAATACTGCAAGGGAGCCCTTCTGGGAAAAAATCCCCAGATGTACTCTAGAAGCATTCCAATGACTTCTCACTGTTGAAGGCATTAAAGCCACAGGGTCTGACACTGAACCTTCCATACTGTGTGAGTCAGGTCCTCAGCACAAAAAAACTTTGCTCTGAAAATTTCCTACTGGGCAACATTTTTGGCTAATGGAGTTGTAGGGCCAAATTAGCACTGAGCTCTTTTTGCACCCCTGTGTTAACAAAATATGCCCTAGGAAACCTGGATACAGAGTTCTGCATGAGGTATTTCAGGAGTCTGTGGATCACAGTATGGATTTTTAGTTCAAATGTCATGCCTGATTAACCATCTGGCATTACTTTAGTTGTTGAGTTATGTAGTGATAGGTCTAATGAACAACTTGGCTGACTACAAGTTAGGTGTTGAATTTTAAGCATGCTGGTCACAAATGAAGGTTGGACTTCCTTGGTTAAGAGCTAGTACTAGAACTGTAACCTAAAAACCTCACGAAAGGAACAAGCACAGTTAGGTCATAGGTAAAAAAAAAAAAAAAAAAAAAAAAAAGCCGTATATAAAAAACACCTTGTGTTAATCTTATATTCAATCCCATGTAAAGCATTTTTTTCCCTTTGATATCCACCTCCTTCTGTCATGTCTTCAATGTAAATGTGAGAGGGAGTCCAACCTAAAATTTGCATTTCCATAAAAAGCACCAGGTGTTATGCTATTTGCTATTCATCCTAGAGGTAAGTTCCTTCTATCTTTCTGAAGTTGTATGGCTGCAGGAAAGTGTGGATACACAGGGCTTTGGGAAGTTCAGTAATAAGATGTTCATCAGAAGAGATCAGGGTTTGGATATGTTAGAGATATTATAGAAAGATGTTATTTAATATTTTAGCAGCGGCTTTAAAACAGAAAGTGCAAAAAGAGAACAGAATTAGTATATTTTTCTTGTAAAAGGAGTGCATCATTTGAAAGGCTGTAGTTTTGTGCTCCCTCCTCCACAAATTCCCTTTGTTGAGTTCTTCACTGCAGAATCACTCCTTCAAAATGGTGGAGATTTTTTAGCTTATTGACTAAGGTACCCTCTAGGAGCTAGAGAATTTTTGTTTTGAATGCTGTTACAGGAAGGAAAGAACTGAATCCAGATGACCTGCTTTTGAGGTAGAATACAGGCACACAAAACATAGAGCTTAGGTGTGAAGCAGGATCCTCAAATACCAGCAGCTCTGGACATGAGCAGGATCACTGAGCACTAAAGAGTTTTTAAGTCATTGATGTATCTGATGATATCTTTGTGGTCAGATGAACCTGAATAATTATTTTGTTTAAAGCCATAATTTGTACTTTTGTTGCTTAATACATGTTGTAGATCATCACAACCTTCACAAGCCCTAAACCGCAGTTCTTCCTTTATTGCTGCCTATGTTTGTTCTGCTTGCCAAATTTGTTAGCAAATCTGTGAATGTAAGCCTTCCAGTCACTATTTTTAATGTTGATTTTGTTCACTTGAAGGCAATTTCATTAATATAAAAGGAAATTTTAACTTTTTGATCAAGTTGAAGCTTTTGCCTTCTAGTTGTTTTTATGTCACACAGCACAGATTAATCTCTGCAGTGTTTAGGATGCAGAAATGAATAAAAACTACTACTGAATACAGCAGATGTGAAAATGTTGCTGAAAGGTCTGAGAAGAAACATTAATTAACATGTGACTATGTTTCAATAAAGACAATGAAATAAAAGTGTCATGCAGGATCATCAGTCTCATCAATTTTCTGCTCATCACTTGACAAAATTTCAGTCAGCGGCGTATTTGATCTTGTGGAATTCAAAGAAACCAATTTTCTGGGCTTTTTGAGTTGAACAAATTCAGTGAGTCTCATGGAGGATCAGTGTTTCTTAGTTCAGTTCTCCTTCAAAACAATCCCTTGATTCTTTCTATTTCTTTCAAACTCAGTAATGCAGAATTGAATAAAATCACAAATTATTTTTTATATAATCACTGAACAATAATCACATTTATGATATTGATTATTGCTTTTACAGTTAGAACTGTTGCATATCTACATATAAAATCTGAATAATAGTATAGCATACATTATATACAGACAGGTGGTGTGATATAAACTGCTTATTTTTAGATGACCTTTCTGAGCTCACCAGACTTAATTCCCCAAAATTTCAGGAGTCTCCCCTCTCCCACCTTTTCATTTCCTTCTGTCAGGTCAGTTACATTCATTTCCTGAATCAAATCCCAGTTCTGCAATTGCTTTTTATAACAATAAAAATGCTGTTCTCATTACTTTCACAGTTTTAATTGGTGAATATTTTATAGATTAAAAACCGATTAAGTCTTACATTTATCTTTTCTGGGATGCCCAATGACTGGAATATTTCTTTCCTACCACTGTTTTAGATTAATCTTGCTCACAATATAAATATTCTTTCTAAAAGGAGCTATTTCTGACTTTAACATAGGTTTAATGCCAGCAATTACACACACACAAAAAACCAAACCAAAAAACCAAAATAAACCCCCCAAAAACCACACCAAATGAAACCAACAAAAACCAACAAAAACCCCCCAATAAACAATAAAAACAAAAAACAAATAAAACAAAAACAACCCCCCCAAAAACATAACGAAATGTGATTTGAGCTCCATAGAAAAACTTCTGGAGTCTTTAGGATAATTTGCTTGATAGGTAAAGTGAGAACTTTTGACTGACATTTAAAGAAATAATTTATCTCTGAGATAATATTTGAAACTAAAAAATTATATTCACCAGTAAACTTGGAACCCATGCTCAGTATTCTGAATATCTATGATTTCAGATACTAACTGTAATCTGGAACCCTGATAATGGGTTGAAGTCCATAAAATCTGTTTTCATTTCCTCTTTGACTTGTTATTTAAAACTTCTATCATTATTCTCTTGACAGCAAGAAATATGTATAATTTGTTCTTCCAAAGAGCATCAAACATCAGTTTTGATGATATTTCTATGATCTCAACAATGTTAAAATGGCCTGCACAGTGCAAGTGATAGGTACCATACTCCCAATGAGAAAAGCAAATCTTCTCTCAGTGGTCATAAAACTGTAAAGCTAAAAATGTCAGTAAAGCCTCCTAATATTATTTCAATGTGGGGGTTTATTTTTACATATACTTATGATCCCCTAGAAAAAATGTTGGTAACAGGGGAAAAAAGAAATAATAGGTAAGGTAATTATGCTGCCATGGTTACTCTGAGAAGAGAAAGCTCATAGCAAATTTTAATACAATTCGAAAAGGATAAAACCAATAACATTCAACCAACACATAGAATGTCTATGTAGAATATTTTCACAAAAATATTTTTTCACAAAGTCAGATTATCACTTTGACTGTGTCTGTCTAAATCTGTGGGCAATAGCTATGAACCAGATTAAAGCTGTGGCCTGGTGGGAAATGCCCCTAAAAGTAAGAAAAGAGGCATATCAATGTCTTCACTGGCTTCATATAGGTTAAACCCTAGATAGAAACTCTTTCTAAACCCTGTTTAGAGGGTGATGTTGAAATGGGGGCTGCATCTAAGAGACTCCATCAACGAGGTGAGCCACCTACCCCTGGAGTTGTCTGAATGATTCTGGGCATTTTGGTAGTTCAGAGGGGGAAGGCACAAGAACATTTTTGAAGCTGCCTATTCTATTTTTAAGAAGTAGAGGAAAGGTTGGAGAGTTGAAGGGACAGAACCAAAAAACTCACAAAAGCAGGCCTGTCTTAAGGAAAAGGAATTCAGAACTAAGGCTCTCCTTCATAAAAACAAATCCAAAGAGTAACTCTCTCCCCCTCCAGCTTCCTGCATATATGATGTTAGATTTGCAGAATTGCTTTGTTAGGGACAGACTCAGGAAAGAGAGGTAATGTCCCTTGGTTCTTCCACTGATACAGTTTGAACATTTATGTGTTTCTGATAACAGACTGATCTCGTCAAGTCTTAGGGAAATATCCTCTTTGGAATTTGATTAAGGAATATTTATACACTCTAGCAACAGTAGAATACATCAAAATGTTTCTGTGAAGAGACAAGTGCATCTGTCCACTCATTGTAAAACAAAATAAAGGCATTTTAGGGTAAGTAGCTCCTTAAGGAACACAGCTTTTGGCTCATGCATCATTTCCATAGAAAAGATGCCTACATTACCCTTTGTTAAGCTCAAGTAAGTTTCCTAGCAACCCAGTCATTATCTCTGTGGGGTATAAAAAGACACCAGCATTATAAAGAAGTTGAGTCTCTGACAGCATTGTGTTTTTTGACCACAGTTAATCACCAAACCTGCTGGCATCAGTCCGAAGTCGTCTTCCTCAATAAGATAAGTATCAACAAAGTACTTTGTTAATGTTAATGCATTTTATTTTCTGCCACAGGATAAAATCAGATCCTGTATATCTAGTATACTGTACAAAGAAACTAAATAAAACACCTTCAAATCTACTTCCTGTTTTGCATGTCCAGTGTCAAGGATAGCCAAGCATCACATCACAAAGGTGACTTCTTGAGATTTATTTTATGAGGTAAATAATGGCCTAAATAGAAAATCTTTCAAGAAAAAAAAATATCTTTTTTTCTTTTTTCTTTTTTTTTCCCCCACTTTTGGACTGTTTGTTTTGCTTACCTTGCTGGTTTGTTTTTAAAGCAATTCTTTCCAGCTCTGTAGTCTTAGATAATAGCCAATAATTCTAGCTAACTAAGGGCTGGATGCTAGCTCCAGGACTAGAGCAGTGAAGAATATAATTTGCAACTGAAATATTGGGATCATTAATATATGTTGCCCTGTGTGTATGGTTATTCTACTAATAGATGAAAGACATCTCAGAAAAACAAAAAGCAAGACACAAGTGGAAAAAGATTCTCCATTGTTACTTCAAAACCTATGTTGAAATATCTTTATTTTTTTATAGAGGAAACTTGCCTGACTGCTCTCAAATTTAAGGAATGTATAAAGAAATTATGACATTAACATTTAGAGATCCTTTACTTTTATAGTAGATTATTTGAGTTTGAGCAAGAATGTTCTTAAATAAACCTAGACTTCTTCTCCATATAAAATTTCACTAATAGCTCAAAATATTAGGATTTTGCAGTAGTTGCTTTTCCTGTACATTAGAGATAGGTACAAAGCAAACTGAAAGAACTGCAGGCTATAGTAAAAAATTATATTCATTTATTGGTAGTCCACCACTTCACTAAAAAGAAAAATAATTTAAAAGGAAAAATAGAGAGGTATTTCTTTTAGATATATATTAGCATGAAAAACAAACAGCTATTTCAAAATATCCTTTCTTCAGAAGCTATGCTACTCCAGAAAGAAAAGGAAAAAAGAGGCCCATATGATTTGTGAGGAACCTATGACAGCAGTTCCTGTATTACTCCTGCCCTTACAAACAGAAGAAAAGTGATGCAGGTTTGCTGACTTCTGACCTTTCTTAAAAAGTAAATCTCCTACCTATTTGAGTATCTGGACTCAGCCATCTTTGAAGCCGTGTTTTTTTGGCTTTTTTTAGGTTTGTCTCTATCACCTGCAGAGATAAATAAGGATTATTCACCTACAAGGCAGGCAGTCTATTACAGAGATGTTTGTTTCCACCACAATGATTCCCATAATATGCAGACAACATGACTACAGAACTGAAACTGCAGACCCCTCGTATTACCTCACTGAGGTATGGACTAATGTTATGGTAATCTATAGCTCCATTGCATGTAGTTGTTTAATAAAATTTAAAAGAAAGAGAAGGAACCAAGCACATATAGCCCTGGTCTGTAGCTTACCACAAACTGAGAATACACTTTCTAACTAAATGATCTCATTAAATTTTAGTAGTCTGTTATTTCTTGTCTGATTATTACTCTGAATATAATACTATGGTTTCTGTGACTCATGCATAGTGCCTTAGGACGGATTTCTTTTTGATGTACGCTGCATTAGTCATACTTATCTATGAACACAGATTATATATGGTGCAACCTCTACACCTACTATGGTATTCTAGAAAGGAAATATTAATATTTTACTTGGTTCTGTAATTAACACTATTACATAAACCCATGAAAGTCCAAAATAGCATTTAGGATTCAGGATTGGATGATTAAAGTTGTTTCAAAGTTGTTTCATGGATACTGTTAGACATATTTTATTATGGTAATAACAATTTCTCTAGTTCTTGTAACACGGATGATGTTAAAAAAGAAAAATATCTCTAATGGAGAGTTTTCTCCAAGACACAAAATTAGCAGTCATAAAGAAAGTTAATAGTCTTTGCATGCTAAGAATCTAAAGACCTTCAGTTATCAGCCTTCCCTGATGAAATTAAAAATCAGACCAAATGAAGTGGTTCCTTATTGGCTCACAGGTCTTGACTGCATCTTTTCTAGTCTAAATTGGCAGATTCCATGCTAAGATTTGCATGAGTGTGCGTTAGGAGGCCAATTGTGAAAAGAGAACTTCTTTGTTAATAGTGCAAGACCAAACTTAAAATGCCAGCTGAGGAGAGGATGTCTGAAAAAGGAGCAAAAGCATTTGTCCTTTAAAAATTGAGCATCATTATTTGACCTCTTCATGTTTAAAGAAGGCATAACATCTGGAACCTGGGGAAGAATAACTCCAGGCACCACTTGGTGGAGGATGACTATCTGGAAGGCCTCTTTCAAGAAAAGAGGGACCATGGTGGACATCAAGCTGAACATGAAGCAGCACTGCACCCTCATGGCAAAGACAGCTGGCAGTATTAGGAAGTAACAGTATCGGGCTGCATTAGGAAGAGCACTGTCAGCAGGTGAAGGAAGACCTTTGCTCAGCACTGGTGAGGCCACTCTTGGGGTGTGGAGTCCAGTTTTCAGTTTCCCTTTACAAAAAAAATGTGGACATATTGGAGAGTTTCCAGAGAAGGTCCACAAAGATGGTCAAGGGTAGCTGTCAAATTAGGAGAGGCTGAAAAACTGTGGCTCCTCAGCCTAGGGAAGAGAAGATTAAGGAAGATCTATCTTATCAGTGTATATAAATACTTGAAGGGAGGGTGCAGAAAGTCAGGGTTTTTTCAGCGGTGCTCAATGACAGGACCAGAGGCAGTGGGCCTACACCGAGACACAGGAGGTTCTTTCTGAGCACGAGGAAACACTTTTTCACTAAGAGCATGACCAAGCACTGGCACAGGTTGGTCAGGGAGGCTGTGGAGTCTCCATCCCTGTAGATATTATGCTGTCTAGACAGAGTCCTGGCTAATTGGCTGTGGGTGGACCTTCTTGAGCAGGGTGGGAAGATCAGATGACTTTTAATGTCCTCTTTCAACCTTTGCTACTCTGTGTTTCTGCAATTCTGTTTCATATCCTTTTACAGATGCACCATCCTGTGCCATTCCCTCATCTGAGGAATGCATCTCATGAAGGAGCTGAAGTGAAACTACATTTTTGAATCATTACAAATCCAGCAGGATGTTCTAGTAGAGAAATAAGGTTATACAATGTCAGAGTAGGGGAAACAGTCACTAATCCTTGTCTTTCTAACTCCACATAGTAGTAACAAGAGAATTCTGGATCTTCTAAAAAGAGGAGAGCAACTTTCCTGGAATTCAAAGTGCTCCTCTCCTTCTTGTCTCACTATTATCCTTGTGAGATATTTGGTGGTTGGCTTTCTCTCCCTAATCTTAGTGCTGTGAATATTTTTAAGTCATCTAGCTTTGCAGGTAGGTGGATATTTGGGATTTAAAATTAATAGAAGCATTTTTTCACATGATGGGCAGCTGTCAGATTATATTTTTTTTTAGGAGCTGAACTGAAAAACTTAATGAAATTTCAAATTAAAATGAATAAAATTTTATGTGCAAAACAGAAAATAAAGTGTCTTTGAGAATGATTGAAACTTTTTGTTTCTCTTGACTCCTTTTAGAGAACTTAAGAATATCCATGTGATATGACCGGAATGGCCAGTATCAGGTGACTTATCAGCAGGAAGCTTTCCTTCCTGCTCTGCTCAGGGGAACTTGACACACATGTCAAGTCCAACTATAAGTCCACATACAAGGCTGACTTCCAAAGGACTGCCAGGGCTGTCATGCTACAGAATCATTCTCAGTGCTTCTCTGCAGTTCAGGCAGAAGAATTTTCTAGGAAGCATGTTATCTTAATTAGCTGAATATGAAATAATGTACCTCAAAAACTTCATAGTCATTACCTCTCAATGTGGGTGACTAGGTCTTCCTTCAGGAGATAATTGACATAGTTTCAAATATCCATAAACAAAGGAGAGGATGGAACCAGGGACTGAGATTTCCTGATCCCTGTAACTAGACTGTGAGACAAAGTATTTCTTTCTCCTCAGTTTTGTTATTCAAACTGAAGCATTTAAGATTAAAGTTGTGGTTTATGTCATAATTTGTAAACTCCTGTGTCTATATTGATTTTGCTCCCATCACCTGACCCAAAAGGTGTCCCAAGGTGTTAAGTACTGGCTGCAGAACACCTTGAAATATGTATAAAAAAGCAAGTCCTATAGCTATGGGCAATTCAGAGACTGTTTTGTTAAAGCATCCTGATGGTGCACGTGATCCAGTCAAGTGGCAGTGCTGCTTTAAGAACCCCAGGGAGATTGTTTCTTGTTGGATACAGTTTTATTGCCAGAAAAATATGGCTATAAAAGAAAATGTGCCTAAATCCTTCCTTTATTTCCATTCCATCACTCCTGGTTACTTCTCTTTGAGCCACCCTACCTGATTCCTCTCTCATTTACCTCCTTGAAACACTCACAGATATTTAGCATGCCGTTCATGAATCATTATTTAGACAGGCACTACATATTTAGCTCTTCTTTCCTCATAAATCAGCCCCTTCCAGACCCTCAATCATTTTTATTGCTCTTTCATAACTGCTGGTAGTACTCATAAATGAAATGTCTGTAATGGCACTAAGCAAGAAAAAGGGAACAAGAGACCGACGCTGGAGTTAATAAAATAAAAATAAAGCATAACTTAACTGGGGCATCCTCTTTATTTTGGCAATCAAATAGACATAAATGATACCACAACATAGCAAATGAATTACCAGAGGACCAGGCACACCTGCTGACATTTCTATTTACCCTTGTATTTTTTTTTCCTTTGTAGAAAAAGAAGTAGAAAAATGTGAACATCTACTTCTGTTTCTTAAAATCAATATTCTAACATTCTGTGGACATGAATGGCTGTTGGCCATCAAACTGCAAACATCTCAAAGCAGCACTCATGTTAAGTCCGACATGTAAGAGCAGCATCTATTGTCAGAGGAAAACTTTCTGAGCATTTTTAACATAACTCTGCTGGAAGATGAGATACTACACAATAGTTTAGATACTACAAAAATATACATAAATTATAATTTTAATGAAGTTATAATTTTAATCAAGACTGGTTAAAGGCTTAGCATGGAAGTAATCATGCTTTTGACAGTCTGATATTTACAACACTGCACCCTAGTAGTTTTAGTTTAAAAGGGAACCTCAGTTTTTCCTGTGAGGCCAAGGAATGATGGGATCTTGGATTTTTATATTTAAAAGGTAAGAAATAAGCTTTAGGCAGAGTTTTAATTTTAATTTCTGAACTATTTGTTATAGAAAAGGCAAAAATTTTATGGAAGTTCAAATAAACTGCCTTTGGCCAGTAAGCTTCTCTTTCTGTGCTGTGTGTAACAGTGTACACATGACAAATCTCTAAATGTATGGAAAACAGGACGTGTAAAAATGAATCCAGTTACATCTATTTTTAGAATAGTTTACTGTGCATTCAAAAAATAAAGAAAATTAGACAAGTAAAATTTATAAAAGCAATTACTTTCTACAAGAAACAGGAAAATAAAAACTGTTATTATTATTGTTGGAAATACTAACTCTATGTTTTTAGTAATAGCATTTTAGCTCTCAAGTAGCCTTCATAGCCTTCCTTATGGATCCTTTATCAAGCTTGCCTTAAAACCTAATTCTAATTGCCTGTAGCTGTGCTGGTTTAGGTTTGTTTTACTCTTAAATGATGATCAAGATGGTAGCTCTTAAGACTAATTCTAAATTAAAAAAATACTAAGTGTTAAAATGTTTTGGCACTGCAGGTATATAAAAGCATAAGACACTTAAAGTTCTAAAGGTGATACTGATATTAAAAAAAACAACAAACCCAGATATAAATGAACTAACAAGAAACAACTGTCAATCCTCTCTATACAAGCTAGAGCCTATGTATCAAACCAGGTCATGCCTTGTCAGCAGATTTAAACATATATTTATGTTTATAAATAAAGATTTAAACGTATATTTTTTCAAGCAGGGGAACATGGAATGCAAAAAAGAAATATTAAAACACTACAGAAAAGTTATTTTAATAATAACAAAATATCTACTCAGTTATATTTGGAAGATTTAAGAGAACATTAGAGATCATAGTTATTAGGCTGCGAATTTGTAGAGGGGTTGCTTATTTTACAAAGAATTCAGTTCCTCCTTTATGCACACACTCTCCTCCCTATTTCTCTCAATGATTTCAACAAAAGAAAAGAAAATGTGTAGAAGTCTCTCTGATCAAAATCTTCTTTTATTTTCTTTTAATTTAGTTGAAAAATGGGTTGAAAATAAGGTATCATGATGCAAAAGGCTCACAAACCTGCCCTCAGCACATCTATCAGAAATTTTTAAAACTTTTATCTGTCATCTGACCTAACAGAATACTTTCATAGTTTGAAGACTCTAAACTTGTCTAATGAAACATTTATGACTTCAGTGCTTTAAGTTAAAATGGTAAAAGAAATAATCTAGAGTGAGTATTAAAAGCTGAAGCTTTAATCATTACCTCTGATGGAGTAGCTCCATTCATCAATCATTCTCTTTCAAAGTCCATGAATAAAGAAGGAATATCTACACACTGCAATGAAATACTGGCATCTGATAAGATACTTAAAATTAATTATAGTCCTGGCACACAGAAAATCTCTTTTAAATGGTTGGGATATTTGAAGGAAGCAAACAAAACATACGTTACTTTTGCTGAAGGTCTTAGAACCATAAGACCAATAGAAAAGATTTCCCTTAAACAGCTGTAGAAGTAGCAAATTCTATATTAAGAAGCAAAAAGAGTTTCTGTAGGACATGCAAGGCAATCCTTTTCTCATCCCAGCACTGGGAATGACACAACTGGAACATTTCAAACACTTGTTCTGAGCATCAGTTCCCCAAAAAGTCATGGGCTGGCTGAGATGCCCGTGACAGAGCAGAGATGAAGAGCTTCAATCATGAAAATCTGAGGAGAAAGTTCAAGGCTTTCAGCAACAGAAAGGCAAATCTGAGTGTGGGTATAGCAAAAAGTGCTGCTAAGCAATTGGTCTATTGCCTCAATATAAAAATAGGACAAACCCATCAGATTTAAGTAGATTTTCCTTTAATATAATAAATACCTTTTAATTGTGAAGCTAAGCTATACAGTCATGATTTGAACAATAAACTTGGCTACATTATTTCCTACCTTACAGCTGCATTTAAAAAGTCCTGTTTTGAGGGCCAAAATGGTGCTTGTCAATTTTCTAGGCAATGATTTGATGGCATAGGACAAAAGTATGCCAGGGACCAGGCTAAACAATGCAAGGACATGGACTTGAACCAGTGATTCAGTTGCTTAGTTCTTCTAGGTCTAGTAATATAGATGTAGGCTGCATACCAGGACCAGAACCAGTTACATCTTACAATAAATAATTTGTGCAAGAAATTCAGTGCTAACTGCTGCAAAGTAAAACATACAAAGAAACAGAAAAATCTTGACTTATATAAACTCATTGGTGACTGAGTTAGGTTTACTAGTCAGAAAAGAGACATTTGAATGATTGTAGACCTGAAAAAGTCAATAAAAAATGGAAAGACAGATAGAAAATATTAATTATTTTCTCATATACAAAGTAGGAAACCAAACAAAAGAAGACAAATTAGAAAACATAATTATGCCACTGTACAAATATATAATGCATGGAAATTTCAATTACTGTGTGCACACTTCAGGCCACTTATTTCAGACACAAGGCTATGATACTACTCACAGTACACATAAAGTAGCAAGGATGACTGGTACTATGGAATATATCTCAGGAGGTTACCAGTACTGTAAATCACAGAGACTTGAAGAGATATCAGGAAAATAACACCCTCCTCTAGCTGTCTTTCTAATATTTTTTCTGTATTCAACTGAATAATTTCAATCTTTGTAGTAATTTCTTGTAAGCTCTCCATCCCTCTGATCATCCCAAAAGGTTCTGTTTACATCTTTTATTTTCAAATACTTGATCCTTGGCTGCAAACACTGGGACTATACTCTTCATTTTGTATGAAAAATTCAGCCATGCCTTATAAAACAGCTTCAATACCTCCCTACTTCTAGTGGAGATATCTGACATAACCCACTGCAACATCTGTCTTTTTTATGATCCCATTACATTCTTCTTAATAGTCATTCTATGGTCAAATAATGAAAGCTATTGAATCAAGGAGCGCAGAAGATGCTTTATGACTTTGAAAAAATCAATCTATTTTCATTTAGGTACATGTTAAAGAATCTAACAGTCAGCCATCAATTAAAAACAAACAAACAAACAAACAAAACCACAAAAAACAATGCAGAAAAAAATATGAAATGTGAATATTTGGAAAAAAAATAAAAATGTAGAAGAAGCTCAAATTATGTTTCCTCTTCTGTTTTCTTTATGTTTTGCATGTCTAGTGATTTCATCCATTGTATTTGTGTTTTAACATAAAACATCACTATTATACTGATTTCTAGAGTCCACATTTTATTTTTAATTAAAATCAATAATATCTGGTGGTGTATATTTTGCTTCAGAGGAATAATTGCACATTTATGCTGTTTTAAATGAGAAAAGAATGTAGCTCAGTACATTTTACCCACTTCACTGGCTTGGTACTGAGAATGTCTTACTGGTTTGGTTAGACTTTTTCCTCATAAGAAACAGACGTGATTATTTTTATTTGGCAGTTAAACACCTGGTCACTAAATATTTAAAATTCCAAAATGAAATGCCTCTCAATAAGCTGTGAAGCAATAATATGCAAATACTTACTTATACTCAATTGGCATATAACAAGGTATGAACAATGTGTGTGCATTGTAATGAAGTGATGCAAATGACCTCAGAAGCTGGAAGACACTGCCAAAAGTTTGAATTGTATCCAAAATAAGAATGTCTGTTTTCCCTACAATCTGCTGAATGCAGAACACATTAGTATCTCAGCACTGCACAGCTGTGTTTTTCTATCAAAGAAGGATAATGCCTGCTTTCAGACTTGCAGAAAAAAAATCCTTCCTAATGGAGTTGGGTACCTTTATCTGCATTCAAGCTGCTGCTTATTTATTTTTAAATAACTAAATTCTGGCAACATTTTATCCTGAATAAAACACACAGTTAAAAAAGAGTTAGACATTCCATGTCAGCCCTCTGCTATGAAAACACAGTACCTATTTAAGATGGATCTGGACCCTTTTTTTTATGTTTTCCCATCACTAATCAACCGAAATTTCTTGGTAATCTAACTTACAGCCTCAGGACCTTTCCTCCCTGTCTGATACAGTCTTACAGGGCAATCATAACATACAGCTACAGTCCTGCCTTTACCTGCCCTGGTATAATCTCCAGCCCTTTATTTCTTCAAGGGCAGCCTCCTCTTTTAGAAGAAGAGACTCATCTTGCTGAGAAGCTGTCCATCACTTCCTTCTCCAGGCTCTTCTCATGTAAACAAGTCCAGAAAATCTGGATTGCTTGGCAGGACAGTTTCAAGGACAGGGCCTCTCAAGAGAAGACTTCAATATAAATTTAAGTCATGAATGGAGCCTGAACAACTCCACGGCCCCAGACAGGAAGTGTTTATGATATTTTTGTGAAGAATCTCTTCTTCCTTTATCCTTTCCTGGTGTCACATTGAGAACATCTATCCTGCAGCATTTGGCACATGTGAGAGTGCTGTTGAGCTGCCTAGAATAAATGCACTTACTCTTTGCTGGGGAAGAATTCAGAGAAGTCTTAAAAAATAATATAAAAGAATATATCAAAGCTTGATGAAAGTGATCTTCCATAGAATTTCTCGATAAGTATGATCCATGAATGACATCTATACTGATAGAATATATTCTTCTTTTGCAGCAGAGCTATACTGATCCAAATTCCTCTTGTCCACAGAGGCCTCAAGTTGCTGAAGTAAAAATATTTCCAAGGTACTCTGTTATTCTGAAGTCAAAAGTAATTTCTTTTTTCAGTCATACTCCACTACAACACAGGAGAACCTGTGCTTACATGGTTAGAGATAATGGTGCAGAGTCCCAGTGGGAAGAAGTCCATAAGTATGTGCTTAAGCCTCTCAGGTGTTTGATAGAAGCGAACGAATGCTTGAAGAATATTAATGATTTCTCTTTAATGTTTTTCTTTAAAACTTTGTTAGTCTGTATTCAGGCTTGTGTATGAAAAAATCAAATTTCAGTAGTATGCTAGAAGAAGGTAGATCATTAGATAATATATCATTGCAGTTCCACCATCTTCATTACAGGAAGAATCTATCACCTGAACCGAGATATTTTGTACATTTTATTCTTACCTCTCCCTAGTGATTTTCAGAGACTTGATTAATTTATTTATATTTTCTCACAAAATATTTTTTCAGTGTTTACACTGAATGACTCTTGTATTCTAGCAAAAGCAAATTTGTATCTCATAACTTTACTTTCCATCTGATATATATCAGTGAAGTACAGATGTGCTCTGATTACTATGTCAAATGTGACTTGTTTTGCATTTTTCTACTAAGACGTGGAAACCATATTTAATAATCTTTAATCAGTTTTGTATAGGAAGAATAAATTTTTGTTCACACAAGAGATTTGTGGGTTATTAAGTTTTTTCATAAAGTGAATTAGTTAAACTCCACTGCATATGTATAACTCAGTTTTAATGTAGTTTGTTTCAGTTTACCTTAAACAGATCCCCATTTATGCTATATTGAAAAGTGCCTCATTTAAACTGCAATAAAAGTAGCTGCACAATTTCATTTAGTGGTTTAGTTAAATTAGTTGGACTTATTGCATTTGATTGAACCAAGATAACATTATCATAAAGGCTGAAATTTTAAGCTAACATGTAGAATGTCATCTGACAAATTTTTCAATTTCAGCAGCAGATATCTCTGTCAGTATTGCTAATTGCCTGGCTACTTTGGGCAGTAACTAACAAAGCCCAAGTCTGAAAATGATTACTGTGCAAAGCAATTGCACTTTGCATGTGAGAACTAACAGCATATTACAATGATCTACTAAATACCTCATGCCAGATAAAAATACTGGATTGGAACAATCCTCAAAAGCTAAGAGATGTTTTAAAGAAAAACCTGAGTCTTATGGAGATCATCTTTATGATAAGGAATTGATTTGGGAAATACATCTTTGTTTTCTGATTCATTTTCTCATTGGTCTCAGTGAGTTCACATTGGAAAAGGCGAACATTACTTTGAGTCTTCTAAGGATTTTCTAAAGGTATGGTTATGTACGACCCTAGCCCAGGTGATATAAACATACTACTGATGTGACTTGTTCTTGCTTAAACTGCACTTTCAACCAGACTGAAAGCTTGCTGAAAGTATGGGTGAGGATTCAGCTGAGCAAAACAGTTAGCAAAGAAAGTCAGCTGATTACAAACAGGAGAAAGAAGCCCCTGATCTTAGCCTCAGCTTTGGGCTCCTGTGGAATCTGCCACCAGCTTTTTCTCAGGTTCTTGATGACAAAAATTAATTCAAGCACATGCTGAGGCAGCACCTTGTTATTACTCTAATGTATTTGCAGGGATACAAACTTTTGAGGAGAAAAAACAGATACTAGAAACTAGAATAAAATTTTAGCTTCACCAGGAAGAATAAATAAACATTCACAGAAGTTATAATTATTCAAATTCTGTGAGTGGTTACATGGTCAATTGCCACTGTTCTTTATAGTGTTTTTCCCAAGCAGTCTTTTGAAATGATCAAATAAATACCTGTAGCTACCATTTTTTCAGCTACTGAAGCCTGGTAATTCAGATGTCATTCAAAACAAATTTGTGACTGGACTCAGTGCATTTTTTTGTTTTATTTATATCTGCAGTTTGAAAACACACTTCACTTTTCATAAAATGAAACTTTTCATCACAAAGAAATGACAGAAAGCATGACTTCGCTATTTAATATTTCACTAATATGTGTTTTCATTCAGCTGGATAGGACTGCTATGAGTATTAACCCTTTCACAAAGCTTTTCTTTGCCTACTTAAGTCATAAACTAAGCACCATAGTGCTTTGTTTTTCCACTACATACAGTTAAACATCTACAGAAAGTTCGAACATATGCAGTCATTTGCATATATCTGCATACATTCATATGCATAAATACACATAACACAGAAGGTGAAACTCAAAGAATGTGCGTAAGAAACAGAAATTCTCTTCAAGGGCTGTGCTAACTTTGAAGGTAACTCACTGAGCTGTGAGACAAACCAAGTACCACATAAATGTATAGACTTATTCTCTTCTGAAAAAAAAGAAACACTGCCTTGCAAGCAGATTGCAATTAACACACTTGTCAGCTTGCAAGGTCTAAACTAAATGCAGAGTTCTTTTTTGTTCTCCACCTAGATTGTGATCCTTTTTTCAGAAGGAGGGATCTGCTATTTGGAAATTCCATTTACAAGCATTTTCATATCAAAATAGATATCTTCACATGAAAGTCAGAAGAATCTTTTTTTTGAAATACGTCCTTTTTAAGTTTTTCAAAGAATTCTTTTCAGAAAAGGCAAGAACCTCATCATCTCCCACACACACAAATCTTCAAATGTTGTTTTTGAAGAATTGCATTTAAAAGTATGTTCACTCATATACCAAGCATGAGAAGCTGGGAAAGAAAAGTCTTTGAATTTGAACTACAGCTCTTCATAATCTGGTTAAAATTATCTTCAACACCACCTGTCATTATTAATGCAGGAAGAGAGGCGGAAAAATACCTTCAGCTCAGCTACATTATTGCAAATAAGGTCCATCTGCTTTTCACTGTTCCATCATATAATAATAGCAGTTATATTTATGATGGATTTAGGATTTTGCCTTTAGTAGATGAATGTGAAACTGCTTT
Organism: Cyanistes caeruleus; assembly: GCF_971803275.1. Classification (NCBI taxonomy): domain Eukaryota; kingdom Metazoa; phylum Chordata; class Aves; order Passeriformes; family Paridae; genus Cyanistes; species Cyanistes caeruleus. Next base: position 51,717,914 of record NC_141702.1, on the reverse strand, counting down.
TATTAAAAATATTTTCCTTTGAAGGTGTTCTACCATTTTAGAAGACTTTATATCTAATTTTAAATGAAGAATCCTCAGCCTTTGATATATTCCATTGCAAGGTAAATTATTTTTTCCAATTAATTAAATTCTTATTATATATATAAGAATACATATATATATATAGATAGATAGATAGACAGATAGATAGATAGATAGATAGATAGATAGATAGATAGATAGATAGATAGATAGATAAATACTCTATTTAGCTTTTTTGGTAAATGGTACAGCTGTGAAGAATCTGATTTAAAGCATAATGGTTATAAGAGTCATTTTAAAATAGTTATGGTAAAATATTCATTATCTGCATCCTTGAAGGAACACATAAAAAGCATAAAACCTACAGGGTAAGAATTTCTAAAAGAGAAAGCAGGGATGTTTTATAAAAGCAAATGAAAAGGTAAAACCTAAGACACAAAATGCTTGCTGTTATCATGGGTAGTGTTCAAATCATGGGAAGGAGATTCAAAATAAACAATGGGTCTGTCTACATTAACCATTAAATTGTGGGGTGGTGCATCAATCCAGGGCTTGTGGTGTGATTTATTCTTGGCTTCCTCTCTGCTCCCCATGAATTCAAGTGACTTTGTATGGCCCCAAAAGTACTATTGTAAGAGGAACAGTCATCATTTAGATTTTAAACAGAAGAACAACAACAAAAGCGATCTGCAATAAAAGGTATCCTACAATTAAGAATGGTAACTTGTGTACAGACTAGATGAACAGAAAGAATATAATAACTGAGAATTCAAACACAAAAGCATGACAACACAAGACAAAAAGAAATTGTGAGGAAGTGCTTTGTAAATGCACTAAAGTCTGAAAAAAACCCCCTTTTTAGATTCCTTAGAAGAACTCAAGCAGACAAATAGTTTGCAGTGCCTATAGATGTCAGTATGTTGTATGAGCACTCAGAGAAGACAAGATAACAGCAGAAAAATAAGACTAAATTTTTCTTTCTAATGAGCAATATGACAAGGATTCTCTTTATTTCCCTCTTTCTTTTTCTTTTTTTTTTTTTCCCTTTGGTATGACTCTAAAATGTCAGACTGGAGAACCAGTAGAATAGATTTTAGAATAAAGTGATAAAGTAAAACCATACATGATAAACTAGAAACAACTCACCTGAACTTTATTGCATTTACTGAAGAATGAGCAAATCTTCAGTGCTTCTAAACTACATGTGCTTCTAAACTTTTCCTAATTTCTACAATATAAATAATATAAATAAAAAAAATATCAGGGCAGTCACAACTGGAACAGAGGCAGGCAACAGAGTTGGAGGCCACTGCAATGCTGAATAACTGAGCAATGAAATGACAGATTAAATTCAGTGTTGATAAGGCCTGACAGTAGCGATCTCTGTATTTCTAGTTCTTCTGGTCTAGAAAGTGGACTTGGAGGAAAGTATTTCAAATCTTAGACCAATTCTCAGATGTGCTTAAAAGACAAAATGAAGTGCTAGAATATATTAGGAGGAAATAGAGAACGACCCAAAATGTCACTATGTCATTTTAAAGCCATAGTGCAGCCTTACTGTGGATAATGTGCACAGTTCTACTTAGTATATGAAGCTGAAAGAAGAACCTGAAAAAATGCAGAAAAGGGGATAAGGCTGACCAAACAAGTGCAATGGCTTCCAGAAGAGAAGAAGCTTTCACCAAGGCAGGAGAAGTTTATAGCCTGTGAATCTACAGCCTGGAGAAAAGTGTCTAGAAAGCTATATGCAATGAAAGATTGTATGAAAGAGGGAAGTGAATTTTTTTTTCCTTATTTCTTCTCCTAGAGATGCTAAATGAAAATGAGACAAAAAAAAATAAATAAAAAAAAAAAGTACTTTCTTTTTACTCCACCTATTCCAGCTGTGAAATTCATTGCTATCAGATTCATTAAATGCTCGAATATTCGAATGGGCTAGAAAAGCTACCACAGAAACTTATGGAAGAAATGTTTATTATAGGCTACCAAAAAAAACCAGAATCACAGCAAATTCTTGTTCAAAATTCTTAAAAGACTGATTAGTTGAATCCATGAGGATACATGGATTCCATGGATACACGCATTTCATTACAGGGAGAATAAAGTCTGTTTGTTCTGCTTTAATAGGCATTGCCTAACCCCAGACATGGTAAAAACATGCATTTACTAAGATTTTGGTCCAATCTTGTATTTTACATGAGGTAAATAAAAATGAAGAAGATGAATATCATCTCCAAATACAGGTGATAAGAAACTCAGATTCAGAAGATAGATTCTGATCTCCCCACACAATTCTATCCCACTTGATCTATTGCAAGGTACCACATGCAGTGGTATAATTTTTTGGGGTAGGTTTACTAATAAGAAACATTTCTCTCAAAGGCCATTAGCAACTGCTGCAGATCAAATCAAATAATGATTGATGTTTCTGTGAAAGGAACTCCAGTTTTTCCCCATGATCTCTGTTGTGACTGACTCATTGCTCTTCTTGTTTACCAGGCACTAAGAATTTTCATCCTAAACTTATACGGCAGCATAGATTCTAATTAATTTTAATTTTAATTATTAAAATGTACATTTATAAAACTCCTATTCCATTATCTTGTATCTTTAAAGGATTTAACCATTGAGAAAATTACAGCAAAATTTTTTTCTATTGTAAGGAATACTTTATTGTGAGATTCCTTGCAGCAAGCCTTACATCCTGAAAGTATCAAAGAATAAAAAAAAATAAATTCAGGAATCTAAATGGCAAGGAATATAAAGTAAATAATTTGACATGGCTCACATCTTATGTCAGGTTCTAAAAGCAATCACACTTATCCATGGAGGATCAGTTCCAGAAACACGAGCCAAGCAGTGTGCGTAGCAGGTGACTTCTACCTCAGGAGGCACGGGATGGGCAACTAAGCACAGGAAACATGGCTATGCAGAGACTGAATAGCTGTCCTGCAGGAAATGAGATATTAAACATTTAGGGCTATGGACAGACACCTTGAATTTCCCCTCAGGTTAACTGGCATTTGCTGGAAAAGAAAAGCAACAGCACCACTGAAGTATATGACTGACATTTCAGAGACTGTGAAGGCGAGCAATCTAGTTTATCTGTTACTACCATGGGAATAACTCATTGTGGCAATGAGTTCCTTAAATTGCTGAAGCAAGGTCAGCTCATGAGGGAAGAATCAACAGGATTAAATTTCCTGATCAGGCATTCTTTTTGGCTATTTTTCATCTTTAATGGTCTTGCAAAAACCTGCCAAATTTTGTGACTAAGGAAACTACACTGAAGGGATATTCTTTTATCAGCACTTTGGTTTTTACTAATAATTCGCATTTCATTACATTCAGGTGCAGCAGCTATAAGCTACAAATATGCAAGAACTAGTTTGTTTTGGCTTTATGTCTGATATATTAATTTGCTTTAGTAGGATCAATTTCTGCTGTTCTTGAAAAGCTTTGTGTAAGGATGGATGGAGTTAACTGCAATGATGCAAATAATTTTAAGCAGTAAAAGAAAGAATCTATCAACAACCTAAAAAATGCTAGAGAGACCTTTCTTAATCAAAAGCCAATACATTCTAAATAATCATGTTTAATTAAATAATCTTATATCAGAGAGTGCTGAGTTACTATCTTATTCCGTAAAGATTGCTTACTGAAATCACATGGTGCTGTTAACTGATGCCATTTGAAATAAAAACTCCTTCCATCCAAAGCCCTGAACAATTATTGACTTTTATATCTTCATATTGCAAGCTCAAAACACAGTTCATATTCTAATAATTTAATAAATACCTCTTGAAAGTTTTATGTCTTCTCTGCAGTGATGCCAAAGAGTACTGAAAGAGCATAAAGTATATAGAAAAAGCTGAGTTCTCTACTACTAAAAGGAGGTTATTGGTTAAAATCACCAGGGATTTCTCCCCTGATTTTTGAAAGCTTTTCAGTAGAAACAAGAGAGAAACATAGCAGAATATAGTGGGGTTTTTTAATTTTTTCAGGCTAAGGACACTTTGTTAAATGCTAGTACTACAAATCACATATCAAATCCGTTTCGCATAAATTAGAAAGTGTTTTTTGTTCACTTTCATATTTTTTGAGTTATAAGGAATATAATCTATATTATTTTTACAACTGACTGAGAGACAGAAAGGATTCTGAATTAATTTAACTTCATGAATTTGAAATAGTGCCAGTTCAGTTTAAGAACTATTGGAAGAAATCATTATTTTACACTTAAACTTCAGTGAATGATGTCTGCTACTATGCATGCATGAGTGACAGAGCAGAGGTTTGCTCTGATGTGTTCCTGCGAGTATAGCCAAGTCATTCTTTGTGGAATGCTGTAAACTGCAGGCCTTATTTCATATTAAGGAAGTAGAAAGATTTATTAGAGCATTTTTCTGAATCTTACTTAAACGTGTGTCAAATTCCTGACAAGTCTCCAATTTTGAATAGTTCCTTTAGTCTGTCTGAGCATTTTTCACATACCTGATATTTACAGATACTGGCCTGCCATAACTAATACATTTAATAATGTTATTACGAGATTTTTTTATGGCAAAAAATATCATCTTCACTGTAATGTAGGCAGACCAGGAAAATCTAACTTTTGAAATAACTTCCCTGAATTATCTATTTGCAATGAAGAACCTACTCAAGTTGCTGGGAAGACCTACTCACAAGCACCAAGCGACTGTGTCTGTAGGAGGTGTGACAGAAATGTGGGAGACCCAGATTAAGCACTCAGCTCTGAGTCAGGAAAAAAAGCTCCATGTAAATGCCTCCCCCCTGGCAGTCATCTGTGCCCCAGGAGTTCTCCAGGGGTCATGTCTCTGGCTTCGATCAGTTAATCAGTCCACAAGCTGTGAAATGCTATAAAGATGAAGGTTTAATAAAAAAAAAATTGCTTTAAGGTTTAAGGAAAATAATAAAAATAAAAACACACAACTGAAAAAGAAAATCTAAAGAACTGTAAAAAACAAACCAAAAAGCCACAACATGAACAAAACCACAAAGTTCAAAATCCTGAAAAGATTTTGAGGTTGTTTGTTTTTTCTGGCCATGAAAAAGGATTGTTTTCTATCACAATTGGGATGAAATACCAGTATCAATTCGGATCAGGAGAGACTAAACTGTGTTGAAATCTGTGGTATTTTCAAAGTTCAGCTTCATCTTCAAATGAGGCTAAATGTGATGCATGTTTTATGCAAACTGGATGAACTCAAGATATAAGCTATACCAGTAAGGCAGAGTTATATTTTGAAAGTTTAGCCGTGTTGTAGGTTTTGACTAATCTGATTGCTGATGTGTTTTATAAACCAAGGTATTCACTGGAAGAAACATACATGATATATATTTTTCTTCCTGTAAGCCATCTAATATAATCCAGTTGAAGAAAAAAAAAATCAGTTCCTTACTTCAGAGTCCTACTGAATTACAGTTGAAAAACAACTTTTTACTGTGCTCATCTCTGCCATGGCTTCTGTGAAGTTTTCAATTCACCTGGATAGTAACAGTCCTTAATCAATGCAGTGAAGAGAGCAGATTCAATGCTTCCGTCTGTGGATTCATATCATCACTCCACTAGCTGTTTTTCTTTTCTGACAGGCTTCAGTCACTTCATTTCCTCACATTTCTGGCTCAACAGCTTAGAATGAAACTGGCCTGATGTTGCAGTAGGAATTGTTCAGGGTTTTCTGTATAAATTTCTTTTACTTATACTCTGCAGGCTTCAAATTTATAAGCATCAATGGTTATTTTTCTCCCTGCTTTTCTGAAGCCATAGGATTAATACACAAGATTTTGCTTTTGAGGCTTCAAGGCAAGCATATTGAAGTGACTGCTGCACAGTAAATATAACATCAATTTACACTGGATTTTCAGATGTTTACAATTTAAACTAGCATGAAGGTACCTCTCAGAAAACTGAAAATTATATATTGCAATTCAAATTCCTACTGTTCTCCTTTAATAAGTCATTTTTCAATATCATATCAAAGGCCTGAAGGCCACTTTTTATTTACCATAGCAAGAACATACAGAGATACCTCAATCATTCCTCATTCTTTTAGGACTCCACTGCAGATGTCAATCAAATGGCAAAAACAGAATATTTACTTGTCAGAAATCAGCATTTGGCCTAGCTATGAAAAGAAAGCATAATATATTTAATAAGGATGAGATAATGATTGCTATTATTAATAGGTTTTGTTTTCTTGATTTTTTTTTTTTTTTTTTTTTTTGTTACAAGTTAAGTAATTGTTGTACATTTCAACAGAATGAGCTACCCAAAATGAAGCACTGATATGACAGATCTCTTCATGAGGAGTAAATGTAATGCTGGAAAAGATGCATTTTGTTCTGGCACTGTGAGAGTTATCTCCAATTAAAAATTCCCAGCATCCTAGGCATATTTTACACTAAACACTGCTAGTTCTGTGTATAGAAATTAATATGCATTTAGCATGTGTTTTTAGAAGGAAAATAAGATTAAGTTATACAGATGTATACTATACATACTGGTGATGTTCAGGTGACAAACAGCAGAGATATGCAGTGATGAATTCCATCCGCCTTCGAGTTTATGTATTGATTTTTTTTATAGCACCCACCACACTAAGTGTGAATTACACATGCAGCTCTGAACACTCCACCTGCACTCTGCCCACTGCTGCATTTCTTCCAAGATTACTTGTAACATATCACACCTCTACACAGTGTGAAATGTTTGCCAGTTTTATTTCCAAAACCCATCTTCTAAGGAGTTGTTTCTCTCTTCACCAAAAAGTTACAGTTGTTTAAGAGGCAGCACAGGCTACATAGAAAGTGAGAAAAGGGAGGAGTTTTATCTTTGACACCTTACAACACTATGCAGAAACAGAAGCTACACGAGTTCCAGTAAGGAGAGTGATTTTGCTTCCAGTGGACAACCATCAATTCACTTTGGGGGGTTCTTAAGGATACCATCATTTTTTTCTCCAATAACTATCTCTGCAGTGTCATTTGAAGTGTCTCAGGGCTACATAGCACTGCCTGGCACATGCTATCCTATAACTCCTAGTAGATAGCATGCCAGCTTCAAGGACTTCCTTGGAAACTGTACCTACATTACATTACAACTTTTCAGCTATTATCATTCACATTGCTCTCATTCATGCAAAACAGTTCATTATTAATCTGAAAACATACATTTAAAGTACAATGGCCTGAAGAACTCAGGTGCTGCTTCACTGCCTGTGTGTTGCAGGAGCTCTCAGCTGTATAGATCCACCACCACTGTATATTTCATACAGTGACACCTGCAGAGCTTTGTTGGGCCACCTGCTTGGTGTGCCAAGCATCACAGTTCCAGTCATGTGTCACACCCAAATTTAGCACCAAGAAAACACAGCTTGCACTTGGTAGATGGTATTTATCAGTTCTACACATTATGAGTTGTTTTACTCTGGCACAGGAACACCTCTGACAGAAGATCACCTGTAAACATTCATTTTACCACCTTATTTAAATGCATTTACCACCTTTAGTAATAAACTCAGGTTTGATATTGTTTAAGCTCATTCTTACGCAGAGATCAGACCTTGAGTTTTGTTGCTTTAGGGATCCAGACTAGACTTTCCAGCACTGTCTAAATGTTTCCATCCTGGAGAATGGCATTTGGCAGTTCGTCACTTATTCATGTGTGATGCTGATGGGAAAGAATTGATACCTTAAGTATGCAGAGGATCTCTGCATCTGCCTCCTGTCAACATCTTTCCTAAATGGCAAGGGCAGTTTGCTTTTACAGTTCTTTGCCTGACAGAAGGGGCAGTTGGCAGAAATGCAGCTGTTATAAGAGAAGTAGTTCAGACAGGGCAGGGAAGCATAAAAGAAGATGCTCTCTCCATCTTTTACTGGTATAGAGATTTAATTCCCCATTAATATTCTAGCTATTTGCAATGGCAATTTGAGATCTCACAGTGGCATCTGTGGCCAAATGTCAGTACTTAAACCATGTGAAGTTTTTCCAACAGCCTGTCATTAAGTATAACCTGACAAAATTTAAGTCATGACAAAATGAGATGAAGGCTGTGCTACTGCAAAGCCTTTTACCTTGAAAAAGCCTTTAATAGCATTTAGGCAACTAAATATACATTATAGCTCTGAGCTCTCAGTTTCCAGACATTAAAAGCAAATTCTTTCCATCCATACAACACTCACCCATAAGAACATCTAGTGGGGTATTTTTTATGACATAGACCAGTTTCAGAAGCTTCAGAGGTGAACATGTGCACACATATATCAGTCACTCTCTGGTGCATTCTTCCAGCTTTGAACACTGAGTAGGTTATGGACTGATCTGCTCTTGTGCATCAAGAGCCTCTGTCACACGAGTGTGAAACTTGAAAACTGGAGAAGAATGCAGAGCATTTTCGCAGTCCAGGTCAAGCAACAGCTCTCCCATGGGGTGAGGCAAGGATTTAAAGCATGCAGTTGATGGTTTCAAAGAACAGTCAAGGCCACAGAAGGAACTACAAGATAAGCCACCACAGAAACCTGAGAGAAGCACAGATAGGAACATCAGGAAGGTTCTAATTCCTGGACTAATGGAGCTGAAGATTTGGTTAGCACACCTGACAAAAAATTCCCACTGTGCAGACTGTGAGAAAGGAAACAAATGCTTACACTCAGGTGAGCCCATGTTGTAGGGACATCTGCAACCACCCTAAGGATACCCAGAAGTGGAACTGTATAAAGGTAGTACCTCCAGAGGAGTGACTGTGGGACCCCCACCACTGAGAAGACCAGGGTGGAGTAGGACCAGCAGAATGCCACGGTATCCACGGGAGGTAATTATCTTCTGATTGATCTCTCTATATCTCTATCTCTCACCCTCCCCCACCCCTCTGGCCCCCTTCTTTTTCCTATTTCTTTCGATCTCTCTACCTCACATTTGCTGCTAAATAAAATCCATACTATTGACTTCAGCCTATGATCTTGTCTGCACCTTAATTCAGGCAGAGGCATCTTTTAATAATGGGATCATAACAGGTGGGGGTAACTGACAGTGACTTGATGTTCTGTCACCCTCTGCAATCCTTAACTCACTGGGGTCTCCTTCCTTAGGCACTGATCCCACATCCTAACCTTCCCCACCCCTTCCCTGCAAATGCAGTCCCATATCAGAATACCAGGAGAGAGTCCCACTGAAGCTATATGCATATGCATTTTCTTTACATCATGTCAGGGGTTTATGGCACAGAAGCTTGAGATATGCTTTTATAAAAGTCTTTCAAATACCAGTAGAATTATACTACTATTAAAACCAGTATGAGGGAAGGAAAAAATGTCCATTTCAAATGTACATCTCAAAGCAATCTCATCTGAAAAATTACTAGCAGTTTATAGTTGCAAGAGTACTGAGCTTAAATTTTATCTCTTATTCTGACTTTCTTTTCATTTCTCGTCTTAAAGTGCACATACTTCTCTATTAAAATGATATAAACCAAATAATTTACATTTATTTCCTGTGGATAACTGTAGTGCAGTTAACACGTAGATGAAACAGCTGAAAAAACTTTCAAACTATTTTCAGCAATAAAAAGATTCTTGCAAACATTTTTTAACGGGAAAAAACTACATGGCTGATTTTGACAGCCAAACAGCTGCTCTAGAAAGATACATCAAGTCTTCTAATGAGAGAAAAAAAGATACCTGCTAATTACAATTATCTTATTATTTTGAATCAGGATTTTCTCAGACATGTAAATATGGCAAGTGTTGGCTTCTGAAAAATAAGAAGAAGAGGTCTGTAAGAAGAGGTCTGTTTTCTATTCGGATTACTTGCTAAAATGCCTGTGTTACATTTTAATTTACAAAATAGCATATCTACTTATATATTCACATATAGTGTTTTAAATTAAAGATTACTTGGCAAGTCCATCTAATTTTATAAAGGTATAATTTAAATTTTATGGATTCTTGAATTAATATTCTTAAACTTTTGAGGTTGTGGCTATGACAAATTTTAAAAGCAATGAATGAATTAAGAAGCAAACTCATTATTTTCCCTGATAGAGAAAAAACCATATTACTTAGGAGGAAAATTATAAAATGTTCTTGATCTGGGGGATCTCAAATATTAATTTTCAGAGAAACCAATTTTTTTAATGTTACTTTAGCATTTTTAATAGACAGAATGGAGACTCTGAATGAGTTTCCAGGGCCAAAATTCAACAATTCATATATAAAATTTATTTCTTTAGGATAAATTATTATGAAAAGATTTTCTGCATTGTTTATAATTCAAAGTATTTTCATTCATTTTTTTTTACTCTTTCTTCAAGAAGTAGTCCTGGAAAAAAGTTAAGCTAAACTTGCCTCAGCTAATTGGATTTTCACCTGAAGTCTGATGTGGCTAAATACTAGTTCAATACTAGTTCACTGCAAACCAATGTTTATATATGATAACATGTATGCTAGAAATCACACGGATATTTTTCATGATTGTGGTTTCAAAGATATCATCATCAGTATATAGAAAAGAACAGCTGATTTAATTCTATTTTTTTAAATTTCTGTGAAGAATATTCTGCTTTCTGTAGCCAGTTACAAAAATTTCAGTCTAATTCATTTTACTTTGGTATCTGAGCTGGCAATTAAGGATAGTGGACATTTATTGGCAAAGGTAAACTATTCATAAGGGGAAATATAAGTCTAATATATAATTTTTTTTTTAGAAAATAATATTTAAAGAGCCACAAATAAATACATTACTAGTTGTTGGTTTAGCTTTTGTGCTTTTGGAAAATATAATTTACACAAAGCATTATCAATGTTATGTTATAAGAAAGATCAATACACTGAAATTAAAGAAATTATTTTTTCTATAAGGAAAATGGAAGAGAAATATTTCTCTCTAGATATCTATTTAAAAAAAAAATCAAAACAAAGCAAACAACACTTGAACTGAATAGTGCTGAAGACTGGCTGAGTTTTATTTGTCCATCTGAAGCAGCCCAGTAAAACAATGCCAGATGGTCATGTTATTTCACTCCTAAATTGAATTTTAGATTGGAATCAGATAAATACCTATTACATAGTTTGCCTTTGAAGCATAGTCTGTTGTCTAGGAGACCCAAACAACATCCATTTTTCCTTTCAGCACATAAGAAATTATTTAGATCTAGTATGCTTGACATGTTGAAAGATCACAGAAGGCACCTTGTGACTCAGGGAAAATGCTGTATAAATGTATTGCATTGTTACTGTGCTGAAGAGACTGTTTAAATTCTTCATTGCTCCTAGGTCAAAACCAGCACATTTTGAGACACAGATCTTATATCTCAAGTGAAAGAGTAAAATATTGTTTCTTCATTACATAATTTTTTTCAGATACTGCATTATGTTGCTGTGAGGGAGATTATTCCTTTCTTATTCCATTAATCTACAAACCAGTACATTCTGGCATAAATAATGCTTATCAAAATATGTGGCTACATTCACCACATCTGCACCTATTTTTGCTTTTCTTAGGGACTGAGTATAAGCTTCTGATGCTGAACAAGTCCTTACAGAGGCTGAAGAGGTGATGCTGGTGTAACGGAGAGGGATTTTTGGAGACAACAGCATCTGCAAGTGAATACTGTGTTTAACCATGAGGAGAAATGATTACTTCTCAATATATCTTTTAAGAACAAACCACTCCATGAACACTTCAGCTCTGTTCTCTTTATTCATTGTTCTTGAAAAGAAAACCTGAAAAAACCAACACTGTACAATCTGACCAAAAAATATCCTGAGATTTAATGCTGCCCTTGCTTAAGAGGGAACAGTATGATGGAAGGCTGACAAATTTTCTTGTTCCTCATACCATATTATCACTATGGTATTTTAAATACCAAATTAAGTTAGGTAGTGCTGTATACCTTGAAGTCACTCCATGTCAATTTTCCTATAAGATAATAATTCCTATATTTCCAGTAATAGAAAGATAATTGCCTACATTTAGTGTCATTTTCTTAGGAATACAATTAACTTTTAGATCAGTTCAACCTGAACAAATTATTTTTTTACAATTATTTCTGAATAGAACCATGCTTTCATGCTTCATCCTAACATTGATCTCAAACTACAACACCTGGTAGGATTTTGAAAAACAAAAACTGCATGTGTAAAAAGAAGAAAACCTATATTTGTTAGTTTTCCCACATTTCTCCTTATTCCCATGAAGCCACTGCAAAAATAGCAGATGTGTGCCAGAGATTTTTATTTGCCTATGAACATTTTGCATTTGGCAATGCTGGTCACAGAGATTCCTAAAAAAATAATAATAATAAAAAAATTTAAAAAAAATTAAAAAGAAGCTGATAAGTAACGATGTCCTCTGAAACAATCAAATTTACTAAAGGCAGTTGAGATGTTTAAGCATAAGCTGCAGTTGTGTAACACTTAGCAGCAGTAGAATGGGATATCAAACCTTCCAGAAGAGAGGAAAAAGTTTGAATGGGGGTACAGTTATTCAAAAAATATAGTCTGAGTGGGAGACAGGTGAGCTTGCAGGTATGTTAGGTTTTATTTATTCTCTCTAAACATACAAAGATTTGTCATGATAGTATTCAGTGGAACTTGCCAAGAGTGCAAGTAATATAAAGCATATTTTTCCAGTTTCTGTGTATGTAATGTAATACACTTTGAGGTATCTTCAAAGTGTCATGTCTCCTAACAGGAGTGCCTAGAATGCCTGACTTGAAGAAGAATTAAATGTATGACAGATTCAGAATTTATATATATATATATATTTATATTTTAAATGAGATGTCCATAGTGTTAATCACTGAGCTAAGGAAAATCACCTTTGAGGATGAAAGGAATAAAGTGATTGTCTTAGCCCTGATACTCTGCTGAACACAGACTGAGAATTGCCAATTAAGTCAAATTGTGATAAATTATGTTCTCTTTATTAAGGATAAGGGGGAACTACTGTCTAACAGGTAATAACCCTAAACCACTCTTCTAATTGTGGTTAAAACCTCAGGTTAGATTTAAATGACCATAGATGTGACATGCCAGTGCTCCATGTACTAGACCATTATTAAAGTATTCTTATTTACATAAACAATTAATTTTGGCACAGTGTTAGACGTTATTTGCCATAAGTATGGCTGACTAGACTTTCTACTACACTGTCAGTTTTCATTTGAGTTTTCATTTGAATCTCCTTTCATTTGAGCCCTATATGAATCTGTGTTAAGAAAGACGAAGAGATTGGAAATGCTTTTGCACCTCTGCATAATATCCTCTTTTTCTTGCCTCAAAACAGCCCCTGTAGCAAACAGCATTCTGAAACATGCAAGAATTTTGAAAACATCCAAGTATAAACTTCCCTCCATATGAGAGAAATGCCTAGCCAAGAAAGACCAATCATTCCTGGACCGATCAAAGCAGAGACATGGTGAAAAAATGCCTCAAACGCCTCTAAATGGAAAAAAAAATTCCTTCAGGCAAACATATATATTAAGTGTATCCGTAAAATTATTCCTTGGAAATATTTCCCAGTTTTCTATTAAAGCCAGTGTTCTTAAAGCCATATCTACAGTTCTTCACCGTGAAGATGAAACATTGCTCTATTAATTTTAGAAAATAGATTATGTGAAAATTATCCATTGAGATAAAAATGATACTACAATAACCAGGTGTATTCAGTAGCTCAAAAACCATCACCAGCACTTTAATATACAGGAATCAAACTTCAGGTACCTTTTCTTCAAAATTTTCATCAAAAATGTTAACTGATTTTCCCCAAATCAAGCAGCAGCAAAATGGTAAAAAGAATAGAGATTTTCGTTCCCCAACATCTTTAGATTGCAAATGTGTTAATAAAAAGAATTTTTCTACATAAAGGAAGATACATACTGTAATTTGTGTAGAACTCTAAATGTGAGTGTTCTAATTTTAAAAATACCTTGATCATATTTTAATGATTATACATGTGGAGAGGGAACTTGAAAAATCCCAATAAAACTACGACAACCGAACAATTCAGTTTGCATTGTAGTTATCACAATTTTAACTGGCTTTTTCACTGACAGTTTTGCTGACAAGTATTTTACAGGCCTTCTCTACTGCTTTACAGCTGGGCTACATCTATTTTTCATGCATCATTATGAACTCCTACATTGTGCCCCTAAGTGGCAGATTTCCAACCCTTAAGCAATTTGAAACATACATACCTGAAGTTCTCAAACACCATAAGAGAATTTAAGAAGTACAGGGATTTTACTAAAAAGTGCAAGATTAAATTAAAAAAACTTTTTACTACAAATACCTTTACATTATGCAAAAGGCTGAATGAAATTCTGGAAATTAGAAAATTATCAAATAAATAGCATAAATATTTAATTTTCTCTAACAATCTGTTCTATAAAAACAACTTTTAATTATTTCTTCATCCTACTATGCATTCCCCATACTTTTCTTATTTGTTAACAAACATCCAATGTTTTCTCCAAAGCATTTTCCATCACAAAACCAGTGTTCTGTCTGTATTAATATATCTCTCAGCTAGCTTATTTTACCATCCAGATTAATATTTTCTGATAAAATTCTTTATCCTAAACATGCATCAGAATGTTCAGCATTTAAAGTATTTGACTCAGTGACATAAAATAAATTGATATTTCTATTAGTCCTTTAATATTTGTGTGACAGTTCTATAAGTCTATGCATGCACTGAGTGTGGAATATGATTAGGATTGAGAGATGAGTTTATCAAAGGTTCATATATTTTTGCTGACAGATTTTTTTTGTATTCTCCAAATTTGAAAGGTATTTTCAGTTAGCTAAAATTCAGTTTCATGTTTCAGTGCTTAAAAGTCTGGAACAGTACATAATAAGATTCAGACTTTCCTCTTCTGATATGGATAGCATGATTTAATGATTCAGATTATTTTTTCTGTGACCTACTTTTAGGAGAAATTCCAGTCTCTTAAGCTCAGGGCATGTTTTTGAGTTTGTGATTCGAAACTAAATTTAAAGAACAGGAACTTAATATTGGTGGTTTAGAATGAGTCAAGTACAAGCAGACACTATCACAGCTTTAAATCTACTTTCTACTAATGTTTATAATTTCTGAATTACAGAGCAAAAGCCCACTAAGAATATTTATAACCTGCCTGTATTTCAGAAAAAAGGATTCACATGTTACATTTTTGCTTCCAGTTTCTTTCCAAAAGGCACTGCCTTTGTTGCAAGACTGGGATATCTTAATTACCTGCAATGCATTAACCATTGCCTAAAATCTGATTCATGGTGCCAGAGGAGTTCAGGCACTTGTGAAGACTTATCCTCTCCACAGCAGGCCTAAGGAAGTAAGGAAGGCTTTTGAAAGCTTGCAACGAAACAAGGAAAGGAAATTACCTGATGGAAGGGAATGAAGATGAGAGAGCCTGAGTCTTCTCTGTAGGACCAAACGAAAGACCAAAGGGGCAATGGACCTGAATGTCAATGATCAACAACAGAAAGTGCCGGATTCTGCACCTGGGAAGGACTAACCCTGGATGTGTAGACAGACTGGGGAGTGAGATGCTGGGAAGAGAAAGGGACAGAAAGGGACTTGGGGGTCCTGGTCGATGTAAAGTTGTATATGCGTCGGCATGGTCCTTGTAGCCAGGAAGACCAGCCGTGTCCTGGGCGCATCAGGAACAGCATCATCCTGGACATCCTGCTACAGCTGACCCTGCCTGATGGGGAGGGAGAGTGTGGTGTTTGGGATGTGTGAACTAGATGATTTCCAGAGTTCCTTCCCAACTTCGCCTCCTCTGAGGTACTGCGATTCTATGAGTTGAAGTCTCCCAGCATGATCCAGATTCTGATTTCAAGGGCACTGAAATCTGATGCTTTTCCCTGAGGTCAAATCAAAACAAGGAAATAGGTTTCTCAGAACAAAATTCACAGCCCCATGCAAGCTTGGGCATTCATGAAGATCTTAATTTCCAATTGGGAAATCAAAATAATTTTCTCCCTTAAAGAAAGGAACAAAATTAATTATTCCATCCCACTGGGAGGAAAGTAACATGAATCAAGAAAATAAAAAAGGACAAGATTTATTTGAGCTTCTGTTTGATTCTTGTGTGGGAAAAAAATAACTCTTGGGTCTCCTCTGAGCAGACAAGCCCATTTTATATCACTGTTGAAATAGTCTGTAAGTACTGGGATGAAAATTCATAACATTTCAGTCAATCACCTGCCATATGAGTCAGAGAACAGTAAGCTGAGCAACTAGACCACCTACATTGATAGCTTAAATCACACTAAAAGGAAAAAGTGTAAACCTCCAAAATTTAACACAGTCTAATAACATGCACTTCACTGAAGTATGTTTTTTCTTATATAAGGGGCAGAGCAAGATACAGACCATAAAAGATAAGTAAAATCTGACATTACACTGAAGATTTAATACTCACTTTTTTCCACTGCCAATGTAATCAGAGAAATAAAATTCCAACTACTACAAGCCAAGCATATTAAAGAAGCAGAGTTTATCTTCCCAAAAAGCACTGAATTAATTGTCTTGTCAAGTATTAGTAGTCAAGTTTTATTCCTTACTGAGGAAAGTGTCATGAATTAAGAAAAGTGAAATGTCTAGAATAATAATCATAAAGTTAAAGAAAATGAATGAACAACTTACCGTAAAAGATATGCACAACTGTTTTAAAAGTATGATGACTGGAGATAGAAAAACAAAGCTAAAGAAAATGCAACTAGTAAAGGTAGTAAAGCACAGTAAAGTCACTAAGAAAATAAAAGTACAAAAGCAAAAGACATACCACAAAGAAACTACATAAGTTTAGTATAATGGCACAATTACATGCTGCAAACTCAGCAGCTAAATATCAGTAGAAAGTGCACAGAATTAACTCAGTGTAAGTAAGAGTGCAATTCTACCTTATTCATTTCTTCACAGTGTAGGATAATAAAGTCAAAACAGAATGTAAAGGGATCATCAAAAACTCAGAGAAAGGTGGAGGAACACAAAATCAAAGGAGGATCACAAAATTCCATAATACAGTCAGAAATACACAAAGGCAATTAAAAATATACCAAGATTTTGGAAACATTTTATGTTACAAATGTACTCATTTGCTATGCTAAAAGTGTTCCATGAGAACATTGGCAGACTTTAGACAGAAATAATGATATCTTTATTTTTAGTTGATTGGAAATGCAGCTGACATTTTCTACTGTAAATCATTAACACAAAATTTAAAAGTTGAATTAGGAAACAAAATTTTCAACTGGAAAAAAAAAAAAAAAAAGATTCTTAGTGTTCTTATTCTGTGTCCAGTGAAACAAACTATTAATAATGTAGTATTTATGAAAGCAGTGAAAATCTGTGTCCTTCATAGCTATGGTAATACACACTCTGCATAGCATGCTTTCTAAGAAAGAAAAGACAACCACTAAAGCACTCATGACCCCATTAATAAAGACCAAAAGGTTTTCATTGTTGTTGTTTTTAATAGCTAAGAGCTACAAGCATGAATAGTTATGAGTGATTCAGGTATGACCTTCCATAGATCTGATAGTTGATATTAATATGGCCAAGCATGTGCAGAGGCACTACGGTAGTGATGAAATCAAAGTGATTAAGACAGGCTAAAAATGATTTTCAAAAGAGTAGTTTGGTTAGGGTTAAAAACTTATTTCAAGATACAAGTGGGAAGGAAATCAGTCATGCTAAATACCAACCAGTCAGTGAATAATTAAAAGATGTGGCTGGAAACTGTCATGTTGTGGAACAAGGGGGACCTTCAATCCCTCTTTATTTTTAAATGCAGATTTTGGACAAATCAAAATAATCATATAAAATGTGCATCAATGATTTCTAGATATATCTATGTTTAGGCAGACAAAGAATTCTTGCATGTCACTGAATTTTCCAGCTTTTTGGAACTGGATTGTTAGAAACCCTATGTGGCAATCAAATCATTAGTTCTTGTTGCCAACAGAAGTGACATTTCAATTTACAAAAGAAGTTTGACATGAATTTGGTCTCTTGTCAGATTTTTCTCAACATCTTGCAAAAGCAAGCTGGATGCAAATTCACCAAACGAAATATTCGCAACTGGCAAACATCAATTTGAAGAAATCAAGATATTTCACACAAAACTGCCAATTTCTACTAAGACTTTTGAAGATAAAGAAGGAGACAATGCTCCTCAGATCCATGTGGGCATCTGAGGCTCTTGGGGGACCATGTTCTGAATCATAGGGCCATATCTTCAATCAAGTCTAAATGATCAAGAATTCTACAGTGTATAACAGGTTATTCTTGAAAGATAAAGAGTATTACTACTTCAAAAGGGAATATTGCTGTCAAATCTCTTTCTAGTATGGCTGGAGGTTCAGGGTTGACTTTCCCAGGAGAGAAGAAAAATCTGAAATATCCCTCATGGCCGGTGACTGCCACATCACCCTGTAACCCCAGTGCTACTGTGCTAAATGAAGAGCCAGTGTTCCTGTGGACTGGCTCTCTGCCTGACCCAGTGAGAACTGTAAATGCATGGCACATGCTTCACATCAGCAAATGACATCAAAGCTGTAGTGCCATCTCTCTAGCAGATCATCAGAATTACAGCAGTTATCCTCCTCGCTTCTCCCCTTGGTGGTGTCTGGATCATGCTCTGAGATGCCTACTGACAGGAACTGCTTAGGACTGCCAGGAATTTCGCATCTTTTCCCCTAGCAGACTAATGATGTGATTTGAGTCAACCCAAAAGTCTGAATGAGCAGAAGTACTTGTGGACAAGAAAGCAGAAGACATGGTGGAGCCATGGAGTGGAGATGATGAGCCAGTTCCACAGGCTACTGTGGGCTATGAGTTTGGAGACAGGGGGAGAAGGAGGCAATGCTGTTACATCTGCACCGGTTATATCTGCATCTCTGAGACTAGCTAAACCAAACCCACAGCTGGAATTTTCCCTTGCCTCCTGATGATAATCAGCATCCTTTATTTCATCTCCAGAAATATGTTAGCCTAGGCAGCAAATGTAGCTGAGAGATGTGGACTCCACTTTGGGCCCAGACGCTTGCTCATTAGGCTTTGTAGCACGTATGGCATTGCAATGTTCAACTGAATTGCACCTCCCAGAGAGGTATTTCATAATGGTTTGTATCATCCAGTTACTGTCAGAACTGTGTTGAGGAGTGGTGTATATGTACAACTTGATCTCATATCACATAAGTTCAATAAATCTAGCCCTGTGTAATTTCCTTAGCTTGTTTATCAGGTGATATGGAAAAGACATGATGTCAGCCTTACAGAAATCATCCATGTCAAGAGATGCCTTTGCCTTAAATGTTTATCTGTTGTTAATTGTGGCCCCATTTCTTTTATTTTTAATTATGGATTAAAAGAAAGTAACTTTCATGGCTCCTTTTAAGTTAAGAGATTAAACACAGTATCATTAGATAGTTAACACTCAAAGCTTCTGCTGGTACCAGGATGGTATGCCCTTAAGACTTCCTCAACTTTATTATAAACACTTCAATCTTTCCAACACTGCTGGAAAATCTGGATTACTAGGGCTCAAATAAATTAAGCAACAGCATGCCTACTGTGGTTCTCATCTAGCTGGACCATGTATCGGGTCCAATTTTCTTCTTTATATATTATCCATTGTAATTTTACTTCAAGAAATGGAGAAGTTGTCATGTTACACCTTGAATTGCTGTCAGAAACAGCACTCTATTACTGGAAAACAGAGAACACAATAAAGAAATCTGAGCAGTGATTCAACTACTAGAAAGTAAATTATTTGATCCCTGAGCAAGATACACAATTTCTCACTCTGTAAAGGACTTTCATGTTAGTTTATGTGGGAAAAGTGGAGTGATGCAATTTGGCGACAGATTCACCTATCACTAGCTGTACAACTGCATAGAGATTGAAAATGGCTCAGCAGCTGCATTCTTACAAGCTCAGTTTTACAGCAGAATTTATATAATTAATCCATGAATAACTGTGACAGCAATTAATACCTTCTAGTAAGTTCTTATCTTTTTCCCCCCAGGCTCTCAACCTGTAGCAGCTCTTAAAGTTTTACTAGAAAATAAAATGGAGATAATGTCACATAATCATGCATATATTCACCTGAAAAACTGTAACTGAGAGATTCACAAGATACTTTCTGCTTTGTGAAGAGAACTTTAATATGTAATATTTGTACTGCAGGATATGTAATATTTGTACAGAAGGGCTGATTCAAATACAGAAGTCAGGGCATTGTTCCACTGACTTCAAATCCTTTGATTCTCCACAGACTTTGCTTAAAACCTCACCTATTTGGGTTTTTCTGTCCTTGAGAGTACAAAATCAGGGGCAAAGAATAGGACTCTCATTCAACAGGATGTTAAAAAAAAACAAACCTAGAACCAGTGCCAGAAATCATGGGAAGGCACTCAGGCAGGCAGTGTGGAAATGCCCATATGATATTCTTCAGCTATACATTCATCCTGCCTGATTATCTCAGTTCTGCTGTTTTTCTTCTGCTGTTAGTCTTGCCAGCTTTCACAGTGGTTCTGTGACACAAATATCTTTCAAATGACGAAAACTGAAAATTTGTTTTGTCTTGCATTGAAGATCTGGATTCTCATTTGAGATCCAGAATCTCAAAAAGGATACAGTTCATTTGGGAAATATGACAAAAACTAAAGGTGTACCAGATACCATCAAAGCTTTTTAAAGAATATTTCAGAACATACTTCAAGTTCAAATGCTGATTCAGAACATTTCAGAACAATGTGTCTGATAATCAGTTATAACTAGGCAAGACGGGAAAGTACTTTCCTAGTACTCTCAGTCAAGATGGACACCTCCTTTGTGAAGTGGAAAACAGGATAAAATTAGATAAAATCGTGGCTTAAATGAGAAAATTGTGCCACCTCAAATTTGGAAGTCTTCATAAGCCTATGATTTGGAGTACATGCTTCATAGCTGAGGCTACAAGAAACACAAATCACTTTGAAATTTGAATGAAATTCAAAGAGAAATCACTCCTGAGCCATAAACTCAACTCCAGTTATATTTAAGGATTCTTCGTGGAATATCTGTTAGCTGAGAAACCTGACATGTAGGATTTCTCTTTCCATTTCCCCCTTCTCTTTTTACCTTTCCTATTCTTGCTTTTTCTATTTTTGCCTTCTTTCCTCCCCTTCTCCATTTCCTTGCCCTGGCTTTCTGTCATAATATTCCCACATGAGATATAGGAAGTTCAAGAATATGAAAAATTATCTGATATTCTGAAAAAAAGTGCAGTTCTTCCAGTTCATGCTCTGTGCTTCAGTCACTGGACAGAGCAGGAAACAGTTGCAGTGAGATAATACTCATGGAGCCTTGGTATTCTAGTTTGCTGTCCCTTTTATGGTCAGTTATGTGACCTTAAAAAGACAAAAAACTGAAATGATGCAGGGATCCCTGTGAGCTCCTGCTCCTTGCATAGAGAATTTTAAGGCTCTGCCATAGGATCAGAATCTCCTGTATTCAGCTAAATGAAAAACCAAAAGGAGTGGAAAAACATGTGGCAATAGGTTTGTTAGGATTTCTCACAACTGATTAATGTGCAGCTTCCTATGTTCTCTAGAGTTTAAGAGGACAGATGACTGATATAAGGACTCTATGACTGTAATTGTCCTGTACATTCCTTACTCTGCCTACACAGAGTTTGATCCATTTATGACACACTTTGCTTTTCAGCCCTCTCCAGCTCCAGGAGAGAATACAAATCAGAAGTTTTTTCTTTGTATTTATTATTCCTAGATGAAAAATGGTCTATGAAATGACAAACCCATTAATCTGATCTGTCTTTGAATTTTTTCTATTTTTTTTTTCCCCAAAAAAGTGTATTTACTGAGATTCTCAAAGCTTAAGAGAAAAAGATTAAAGATAGAACTGGTGCACAGCTTTCAGTCATTTAAGCAAATGAAAGCAGAGCAGTATTTGAAAAAAGAAATGGTACCTATTAATAATGACAGGAATGGCTCAAGAACATGGGAAAATAACCTAGGCAAAACAAAACAGCTAGCAGGGGTTTAGAAATTCAGGAAAGAAACCATAATTTTAATATTAGCAATATCTGCCTTATCTTTACCTTTCCATAAATGTAGAAAAGTTTGATTCTATTCTAAATTTTCATAGCAAGAGAAAAAGAAATCAAATTAAGTCCATCATCATTAACCCTTTTGGCACTATGTTAGCCATACCTGCAATGCCTGTATAACCTTGGTCTTCTTAGATTGTAAAATGAAACACCATCTCAGCCAAATCCAATACATAATGAAAGACATATTTGATACTAATTTGAATCATATTTTTTTTCTGTGTGAATTTTTAAATTTTTATTTTCACTGGGCATATGATGGAAGGAGTGTCTGTACCTGAACAGGTAATTAAATTTTTTTTTTCTAAGCTATGGACACAAGCAAAGACTTGGAGTCTGTCTCATTTCTGCAGATAAATAAGGGACAGAGATATAGTTCTGTTGACTGATACAGATATAGTAGTGTTTGATTCACAACACAGAATCAGGTAAACAAGACATATCAGTAAGAGTGAGAACATCACAGACTTGTTTCTAACTGTCAGATTAAATTCTTCTTTGGGAGTATATTGCTATCTTAAAAAGCAGCCTGGCAATAATACCTGAGAGTTTTGGGCGCCATAACATAAACTATGTTTAAACAAGACATTAAACTATTAGAAAGTATCCAAAGAAGAGCCAGGAGGATGGGGAAGGGTCTGGGGGGGAAGCTGTATGAGGAGCAGCTGAGGACACTTGGTCTTTTCAGCCTGGAGAGGAGGAGGCTGAGGGGAGACTCCTTTGCTGTCTACAACTTTCTCATGAGGGGAAGAGGAGGGGCAGGCACTGATCTCTTCTCTGTGGTGACAATGACAGGACCAGAGGGAAGGGCCTGCAGTTTTGTCAGAGGAGAGTAAGGCTGAATATCGGGAGAAGGTTCTTCACCTGAAGGATGGCTGGGCATTGGAACAGACTCCCAGGGAAGTGGTTACAGCACCAAGCCTGACAGAGATCAAGAAGTGTTTGGGCAATGCTCTTAGGCACATGGTGTGACTCTTTGAGATGGTCCTGTGCAGAGCAAAGAGTTGGATTCAGTAATCCTGATTGGTCCTTTCCAACTCAAGATATTCTATGATTCTATAATTCTGTCTCACACTTGAAGCACAACAGTCCAGCCAAAGAGAATGTTTAGTGCTGACATCTAGGGACCAAATCCATTACTGATAATAAAGATTAAAGAGAAGTTAAATATTTTAACATGAATCGGTAAAGCAAATTTCGATTTCTTTTAAGAAATTTGGCTATGCAAACATCCTCATAAAAAATGGAGGTAGCATACATAGTAGCTTTTTCTACAGACACCAACAATTTCCAGGAAAGTTCTGTGCAAGAGAAGCCCTGGATAATATAGCAGTCATTTAAGCTGATCTATTTTAACATGAGCACATACAGAGCAAGTACTTCAGCTCTGACCTGAATATTTTTCTTCCTGGAACTGGAACATAGATATTTCTAACAATTTGTAATTGTGGCAGATGAAAGTCCTCTTTCCTCTGGGCATGCACAGGTGGCTCTGGGGCTGTGTTTGAATTGCAGTCTTGTGAGACAGATAGTGACAAATGCATTGTATACGAAATCCCAGCAGACTGAAGATTCTTTTGTTTTTCGGCAAGGGCTATAAATAAGGCATGTGGCACAAAACAGACTGCTGAATGAAACAAATGCACACTCACAAAATAAATCACAAAAACCTTAGCGGTTTACAAATGGACATTTTCGACTGGATCCAAACAGAGAGATGAAGGGATTTTTTTACACAAATGAAAGAACAGCTTTACTACTTTCTACAGGCACTTATGGGAAGAAGCTACTATCAAATATTCATGGTAGCCTCTTGTCTACACAAGTCTGGCTGATAGAGTAATAGTGTCGACTCACCTGGCACGAAAACTCAGCCATTTTCTCTTTCCCCATCCAGTAAATCTGTGGCTGTCAGTGATAGGAGCTGATGGGAAATGATAGCCTTATTGAGCTGCCTCATGAACTGTAACTCATTTGTTCTGAAGACCCAGACTGACAGCCTCTGCATTTCTCCCTTCCAGTGAAATTGATTATAAATCACTTTATCATTTTTCCCCATGACATTTTATCAGAATTCTGGAGTTTTATATGAAGTCATAGAGGCTGGTAGTAGAAATAAGACTCACAATCGATCTTGTTGTTGGAGGGCACTGTATCTTGCAAGGTTTAACAATCCCACGAAAAATTGCAATTTGCCTTCCACTAACCAGACACATGTGTACCATACACACACACACACTTGACATGTGACAGAAAGGGAAAACTAATCAGGCTCACTTCTACTGGGCAAATAATCTAAACTTATGACTCATGTGAACTTAAAATTTACAATCACTTTCAGTTCTTGGTAAGCTAATTCCTTATTTTGACTTGTAAGTCTCCTAAATAGATTCCCTAACCAACAAAATAATAAAATCCATCTCGACACAATATTGCTTCCCTGGAAAAGAAACCTTCTCTTCTTGTTTGCTTTCATTCTTATAATTCATTCTTATATTCATTTCATTCCTATATATTCTCACAAAATAGAATAATAGTATGGGTATACTAAAGAAATATATAGATTGCTTCTTTAACCTTTTTAGAAACTTTTTTAAGAATTTTTTATTTAGAAAAAATGAATTATGATCACAGTGGATCAGAATTATGTAAAGTCAAAGATTTTAGTTAGCACAAGAAAACCAGTTAAGTTAATGATTTCTCTTCATCCAAAAATCCTAAGTGAGTTGATACATCCTATTGTCCTGGGCTGACCCAAACCATTACAACTATGTAAATATTATTAATTAATTCTAGCACTAAAGAAGTTGCTGTACTTAAGTAAATAGCCATCTCTATAAAAAAGGTAAAAGACATCAATCTAAGCCCACAGACTCTCTAAATGAAACAACAGAAGAAAAAGACACTTAGAAACATATAAGCAAGTAAAATACAATGCCTCATGACTTTGGTCATTTTAACTGCAAGGAAACTTAAGGATCTGATGCCCAAAGGAAAACAAATCATAATCATAAATAATCTCTAGGAACACAAATAATTAACTGGAGACAGATTTTTTTTTTTGTTTGATTACATTGAACTAAAACTTGTTACCTTGCACCCCTGGAAGCAGAGCATGATGATGACCTAAGCTGACATAACTGAATTTTGGGTTCTTCTGGGCTCTAGGATGAGCAAATTCCAACTGATTATTTTTAGCTTTAGAAGTAATACATAAAATTCTGTTTTCTTGATCCATGGGAGTAGGTATTTAAGAACATAAAGCGTTCTATAAAAATGACAGGACAGGAGGAAAAAAATTTTACAGT
Organism: Cyanistes caeruleus; assembly: GCF_971803275.1. Taxonomy (NCBI): domain Eukaryota; kingdom Metazoa; phylum Chordata; class Aves; order Passeriformes; family Paridae; genus Cyanistes; species Cyanistes caeruleus. The sequence continues at coordinate 51,692,443 of NC_141702.1, read as the reverse complement.
TGGGTGATCTAATGAAGTAATGTGTTATAATATGTTCCCTGTTCACTGTATTTATATTGTCAAAATGCTACTCTTCCTGCTTACCAACTACACCTACTGTGGAAAAAATCACAGCAGAACACATGTTGTATCAAATCATGAGCTAAAGTCACCACAGAAAAGGACATGACTCAAAACTGAAATAATTTTGTCATCAATGATCAGGCCACAGTGTAATGTATTCCTAAATTGAGCTTAAAATAGGCTCAACGATATCAAAACCTCATGCAACACCAACCCATTACTTGATATCAGTAAGTTGCAAGGGAAAAGGTATTTGAATTTGATGGACTTGTCAGTGTCAGGTTAATGACTGGATTCAGTGATCTTAGGGGTCTTTTCTGACCTAAATGATTCTCTGATTCTATACTTGTAACACAGCAGGTAATGAGCAGGTGTCTTAACTATTATAAATGGTTGAATATTGACAACAGCTGCCTGTTTTCTACTCCCTTAGCACTGACTACTGTAATTCCTGACACTCACTTGTGTAGCAGAAACCTCCCCCACTTTTCTTTGTTAAACTCCACTACATGTTATTTCATTTGCTTTTGTATCATGTTGCATCTATCATTAGACAATGGACACTTGCTTGCCCCATTAACTCTACTAATGACATGGAATTTTGCAGAGCTGATGAAACAGTAAGGTAGAAAAAATATGCACACAGTATTCAAAAACATCTGAGATGAATCTGAGTTAAATGTAAACTAAAAATAAAGTATGGGGGTCCCTGGGAGATCAAGATTTGGACCATAAATAGAACATCTTGAAATATTTCAAAAGTTTCTCATTAAATCTAATGCCAAAGGCATTGAGAAGGTAATTTATATCCATGACATGGAGCTAAACCAAGAGTGAGTGATATTTGAATGCAATTGGATCGTCAACGGTGTGTTTGTTGGAGAAGAAGAAGAGTAGGTATAAAATTGTTGGGTGTTTGGGGGTTTTGTTTGTCTGTTTTACATTGTGAAAATGATAACACAGGGAACCCTAGTGGTCAAATACTTTAATTTTCTGATCTTACTATTGAAATGCAGATTCTCAAAATAATCCTGATAGAATTTCTCCTCTTAGATAAATTAATTTCTAAAGTTCACAGCCTCAGATTCAAACAACTCAGAAAGTCAACAGAGCAAATATTTATAAGAAACAATGTTGTGGGGCATAAAAAAGGACTTAAAAATGGAAATGGATTTTCTTTTCTGTTCATAATGATCCAGACTATCCACAGATAAGACTGTGCAAATGCAAATTTAGTGCATTTATGTAGGTGTATCTTTTTAAAAAGTATTTTGTAAGGCTCCTATGAAAAATTATTACAGTTTTGAGTTCTGTTTCTGTCTTTAACTTCTGAAAATATGCTGACATTGAACATTACCCTTAGGTTAAAAAAAGTCAAGAAAGTAAATGTTCAGAAAACACACTGCTCTGCAAATGTCATAAGGCTATTGCTGTTTTCATGTGGAGAGTTTTAAAGGCTGTTGAGACAAAAAGGAATTATAGCCAAGCCACTTAAGTGTCATGAATTTTCCACTGTGCTTCAGGCATGTTTTTTTGTGAGCTTGTGTGTGTCTTGCTAATAGCTTGACCTTCATGGATTATTAAGACAAAATTTTATGCAATGAAAATGCTGATAAATTTGAGCTAAACAGCATACTTTCAAATGACTATGTTTAAATATGCTAATTGCAGCAGCTTTGTAAAGCAAAATGTTATCATAATTGCGGAGAGGACTGAGATGCTGGCTATCACAATGGTATGCAGGCAAGCCTGTCTTAGCATTTTATGGGAGTGTTTTCTTCCTTTGGGTAGCTTATATTCTTTTCTGTATTTATTTTTGGTTGGAGAACACACAAGAAAAACAAAAAGCAACTTCCTTCAGACATTTCTCTGCTCCCACCCTAAAGTGAGTCAGAAAGATAACATTTCTTAGCCTATTAATCAGACTGATATTCCTTTCATCTACATTCCAGACAGAAATATGTATATTATAAGCACAGCTTCACTGTTGCTGAAATGATAGCCGTGAAACACAACAAAGCTACTGAAAAAAGGAGGCAGGTGAATGGTATCAAGACAGACTCATTTTTGCTGCTGTAGATGAATTGCAGGTGTTCCTTGAGGGTCGTGGGTTGTGATCAATGAAAAGGATTGTAACATTTCTGAGACAAAGCACTGCAATTCAACTATATGAGAAAGGCATTCTGATATGGCGGGAGACAAGAATCACAAAATGACTTCTGTGAAAGAAAAAATAGATCTTTCAAAAAAAGAATAATCAAGAGAGATTTTGGAAAGATTAAAAGACTGCAAAGCAATAATTGGCAAAAAGGATGGGAATTTCAGGAGTTCAAAAAAAAAAACAGGAGGCAGATGGTACAAATCCTTTACTTTATGTATATGTAATTTGGACAGTAACATTTCACTTGCAGCATATTTTATTTCTTCAATTTTGTTAATTCCCTTTTTTTTTGTTGCATTTTATCTTTGCTGCAGAATTGAAGAATCCATATTTGTGGGAGACCAAACAAGACACATGTTTAAACAACTGATTCTATCATTGCCTAAAAAGGTGTTCTTTTATAATATATCACTTGCGAAATTGATGAGATTTTTTTTCTATCTCTTTTTTTGTATTTGATAGTATAATGATTAGAAGATTTAAAATGAATGTGAAATCCCCTTGACCTGCTTTCTACTCTCCCATCACTCTTATCAGCTATAATGTGTGTTGAAACACAAGTGTCTCAGAGTTGATGGCTGAAATTTCAGGTAGATCTAGCAGCAATACCTCCGTGTAAGTTCATAGTTGGCAACTATTCCAGCTGGGAGCTACTCCAGTTTGTAAAACAGTAAGGTATTCACAAAGTCAGAAAGTGGGAATAACTGCTAGGACCCTGTGATTAGGTTTCCCATATTATCCTAGGGTGTCTCTGTTCTTGTCTCTCCTCTGCCTTTTGAGTGAAACCACTCCTGTGAGCTTCACTGTTAGTTCAGTTGTCTCAGAGGGGAGATTTAAGGGTTTTTTTTCCCTGATAGTGAGATTTGTATCTCTCCCATGACTCTTTGAGTTTTGAAGCCTTTGATTTCATATATTTTATATGTACAGATGTATATGTACATAGATATATGCTCTTCTTTCCATATTCTCTGAAAGGTATGGAAACTCTCCCACAAACAAAGCTGTTATGATTTTTATTTTCATTTTGTAGGACTGTGGTGGTTTTTTTGCTTTTTTTTCTTTAGTTGGTTTGATCTTTTTTTTTTCCCTATAATCAATGGCCAAACATATAATGAGTTACATTGTCCTCTGCTGTGTACACAAATTTTAGATATTAAGACTTTCATGTGTCCATAACTGAGATTTATTATCTATGCACTTCAAATATAGTTCCATGTCTAGTCCTAGATTCCGGCTCACTTAACCTAATTATATCCATCAAATATTAAGTTTCCTTGGAAGCAGATCTGAACAAAATGTAGTTCATTTGCTTGTGGATGCGGGTAATGATGGGAATGCCTCAGCACCTGCATCTCTTCAGGTTGTGATCTCATCAGATCTCATAAGGTAAGCAGATTCTGGACTGCATAATAATTGGTTGGGACCTTTCCAAAGAAAATCCCAGGTGCTAAGGAAAGTAGCACTGATGATTCAATATTTGGCACTCTTCCCTCTGTTGAGCAGCAGACCACTGTTCCAGCATAATATTGAGAAATCATTTGGTAACTCAGTGTGCTGGCTTCCAGTGGGGGACACAGTCAGTGCAGACAAGACCTGTGGTTAGAAAATATCTAGGGTATTTCTTGCCATATGAGCAGACAAAATAGCATTTTTGGATATAAACCAAAGATTTGCTTGTGCAGTAAACTGCTAAACTGGCTGGGAGGGTTTGTTACATGCTATTGCGAAGTCTGTTTTGGAGCACTGAATGAACAATAATAACACACAAACTTCCAAGAAATATTTGGGGACAATTTGTGAAAGCTACTCAGGGCTATTGTTGGCATTAATTCCTTGTTGCTACTGCTGACATTCTTCTAGAAAGACAGGCCAGGGTTTTTAGATGCAATGTAATTGGATTATTAGGCACCTTTAAAATAAGTAATTCAGAAAAAAAAGGAACAGTTCCCATCAGATCAAGGAGTATCCAGGGAGCTGAAATGCCTGATTTGTCTTCCTGTTCTGTTAATACTGTGCCTGTGGCAAACCATTTGCAAAGAAAACTGGACTGCCTTATCAGGATGCAGTTTGCATAACTATTTTCAATATGTGATGTTTCAGTCTTTGCATGCATTAGTTTCTGATATCCAATGAGCTTTAATTCATAGTTATTATATTGCTTGCAAATAAAAGTTTATCATGGGAAAAAAAGTTGTCCTCGTTAGCTAGGATGGATAGGCTAAGCACTATCCATACTCTTCTTATCAAAGGCTGACTATTCTGTAAGAAAATTTTGTGTTTATAAAGGCAGCCTTCAAGAGGACATTACTATTACTCTGTGCAGGGACTGGAAAACCACAGAATCAATTAGGCTGGAAAAGAACTCCAAGATCAAGTCCAACCTTTGACTGACAGCACCGCCATGGCAACCAGACCACAACACCACATCCAGTCATTTCCTAGGAAACTTCTGGGAATGGTGACTCCACCACCTCCCTTGGCCAGCCCATTCCAATGTCAAGTGTGTAATATGTAAATGCATATTAAGTCCATATCCAGTGCAAAATGTGTAACAAATAAGTTATGTCACAAACAGAAATAACATGCTTCTGCTTTAGACCACAAAGTGCACTTTGTGCATTTAATGTAAACGTGGTCCTGATGTAAAAGTTGTGTATAACTATTTAATCACATTCTGTATAGTATTATATTCACCAAAGGACAATAAATCAGGGCTTCCCTTTCCAAATGCCTGAATACTAGTCTTCATAATTCAATAACATGGATTGCAACATGGAAGGCTTGGCCATATTTTATTTTTTTTTCTGGATATATGCAAATCTACATGAAATGGAAAATTTTGAATATACTTGTGGATTATAATGTATCCTGGATTTAACATTTAGTGGACCATTTACTTGATAGCAGCACAGTGAGCACAGCTGTTAAGGACAGACTGAAAATGAAAAGGTGATCCATAGAAAAGACAGGTATTTAAGACACGAATTATCATTAGCATCATAAGTTCACCACTTCTCTGGATTTCATTTTCTTAAGAGAAAATCACATGCATGTATTACAGAAGTAAATGTTCAGGGGGAAGCAAATTAAACATAATCTTAGCCTTTCCATACTTTTTGATTGTTTCGCTAAGCATACTCTAAGCCATTCAACTAACACCTATCCCATGTTTTCTCTAATCACCTTGACCTAAGGAAGAGGGAAATGACAGATAAATTGCAATAGAGTATCATTTTTGGCAGTATTATTGCCAAATTATGTTATATTTGAAAGTTATTGTTATATGTGCATATCCTCAAAATAGATGTTGTTCTGTATTTTTATTAAGAAAGAACATAGTGAGACATACCATCATAGAAAGAGCTGCTGAAGTTTGTGACTGTTCCTCAAAAAGCTTATTCTAATCCATTTTTTCATGTTAAAAATAGCAATATTCTTGTCTCTCAGAAAAAGAAATAAAAATTAAGGTTTGTCATGTTATTAAAATCAAAGGAAAAAAGGCAAAGAAAAAAATTATGGTTTCCTTGATACCAAAATTATTTGGATTGTAACATTTTCAAATCATTAAGTTGCATATACATCATAAAATTTCATATTTGTGCAATTACAACTTAAAAGCTGAAAAAAGGCAAGACACCCTGTAAAAGAAGAGTCCTGCATTGACATGACTGTCTTTTCTCTTTGCCCATGCTTTCCACTGAAGATAAAATATTTCAGGCAGCCAAAGTTCTTCTCTTTATTCTGCACAAGACTCAGTAAAAGTAACAAGTCTCCCTCTACCCCTGTAAATTTTCTTCAGAAACTGGATCCAGATGAGTGCAGGAATAAAGACCTCTCACTGAAAATGAGCACTGAGTGTGTTTCTTTTGCTTTCCTTGCACTTCCCTTTTCTACCTCCCAAAAATGAAAATAATTGAGTCTATGACACAAAAAAAAAACCAAACTTGATAAAACACATTCCAACAGCTATTTTATTTTATTTTATTTTATTTTATTTTATTTTATTTTATTTTATTTTATTTTATTTTATTTTATTTTATTTTATTTTATTTTATTTTATTTTATTTTATTTTATTTTATTTTATTCTATTTTGTTTTATTTTATTTTATATTTTATTTTGTGTTTTCACTCTTTCCTAAAAACTCTCTGTTTTCTTATCCTTAGATATGAAGCCAAGGGACATGATTAATCTTCACCTTTCCTCTGTAATTTTTTCCTCTGAATTTTTCAAGCAGATATGACTGAAATCTGAATAAGAAAAAACCACATTATATTAACTGATTAAGTTTTCTCCACACCTATTATGCCATAATAATGTCAAGTCTCTAAAATACCTCCTAAACACTGGATTTCTACAAAAAGGAAAATAGGGAGGAAAAGCACTCCTAATTTTTATCAGTAAAATGCAAACACAAATCTTTTTGCTCTTCAAAAAGTATAACTATAAAAATTGTACTAATAATTTTAAAATATATGAGCACAGTAGCTTATGGAAATTAGTCCACTAATAGGCCTTCTTTTTGATCTTTTGTGGGCAATTTTTATACCATTAGTTTTGTTAATGAAGCTTCTCATCAGTTTTTCCAACTACCATTAATGAAAATAAATGAGACTCAAGAAAAACGAGTCTACTTAAGAGAAACTAGTCTTACAGAAAAGAATGGAAAATATACAGGAGTCTTCTGTCTCTTTTCTATATTGACATACAGTACTTAATCCGTGGTGAATTTTCTGTTTTACTGGGGGACATTAACTAGGAAGGGCTAGCTGCTTGGGGCTGCTCTGGGCATCTCGGTCAGTGGGTGGTGAGAAATTGCATTGTGCATCACTTGTCTTTTGGAGGGTTTATTCTTTTCTTCCTTTCTTATTTTCATTATTATGATTACGATTATCATTATTTATCAATAATAGTAGTAGCAATGCTAGTACTACACTTTTGTTCCAATTATTAAACTGTCCTTATCTCAAACAATTAATTTTACTTTTTTTCTGACTCTTCTCCTCGTTCTGCTGGGGAGAGTTAGGACAGCCATGGTCCTTGGCTGCCTGCTGAGGTTAAACCACAACAGTCCTACCTGCCTTACCCTCATTTTATATCCTGGACCTGACATTCTAAGATACAGAATAACCCTTTGGACAGTTTGGGTCAACTGTTCTGGCTATTCAATGGCAGAGCATGGGAAACTAAAAAGTCCTCAATTTAGTATAAGGACTACACAGCAACAACCACAACATCAGTGTGCTATTAACATTATTCTCATGCTAAATCCAAAAAATAGCACAATGCCAGCTATTGATAATAAAATTAACTTTATCCTAGCCAAAACCAAGAAAATAAAGTTTGCAGCATAATCAAATCAAATGAAAAAAATTAAAAAAAGAAAGCTTAGCAAAACTCTGGTTCAAAAAAATAAAAAAACTGACAAAATTCATGTATCATCTCATCACCATATGAACACATGCTTTTTTGATGCTATTTGCAGACAAATTTCAATCATCTTCATAAGATCATAATTAAAAGATAGTTTATTAATAGTACTGATATAAAATCAGATTTTTATGGTATGCAGTTTCCATGGAGAACAAAAAGATACAATTTCAGGTGATGAAACTGGGATGAGACCATGTTTGCCTTTCCAGATTAAATAGTTGTCTTCAAAACACGAAACTGTCTATTGAAATGCAAAGCACACCTACAGAAAGTCAGGCACCACATTGAGGTCCACTACTAAGGGCTCACAACAGCTTCTGGCCACAAATAAGCACTACTAAGTACAGAGTAATTCTAGATGGAAGCAGGCACACATAATCTATAGACAGAGTAACTGCAAGTAGATCCCAGCTAAGGGTGGGAGTTACTTAGAACTGCTCTAAAGACTGACCAGTATAATACACTTATTTTTAATATGATTAAATTCAAGGACTTTAAGGCATTTTATAATTTAGCAATTGAATTTCCTCATCACATGTGTTACGATGTTTTGAATAGGCTAAAGACAATTTGTGTCTCAGATTCAGGAAACTGAGCGGGATTCTTCAATCACAAATTTTAATACCTTGGAAAGAGAGTCATTATGCTTCAAATTTATCTTTCTTAATTAATCTCCAAGTTACTTTAGAGATCACAGACACATATGCTTTTCACATATACTAATATAAAAAACTGATAATACCTATGTTCTTTACAGATAAGTCAACGTTGTTCAAGACCAGAAAATAATATATATAGTAAATATATATAAATATATATATATAAATACACATTTTATTTATCTATTATAAATTAATATTTAGTTAAATAGATTAAAAAGAAAACACCCCAAACTTATTTTGAAGAATTTGCAAAACAAATGTGGTACCATTTTTAAAAGCACAATATCTGAGACTTTCCCAGGTCGTGGAATCAAAAATATATTGCCTCCAGAATAAGTAGAAGGTTTATTTCATATATATATATACATATATATATATATATATATATATATATTCACTTCTTGGAAGCAAACTTACTTAAACATCCAAAGAAAGTAACCTGTTTGATTCCTAAAAGCAATTGGCATTAGAAATTTCCTAAGACAAAATCTCCTTAGGAGAACTCTGGATTAGATATGTTTCATAGACTCCTTGCAGAGCAATGTGAAGTACATAAAAAAATATACACTATTCCATGTTATTTCATATAATTCCACAGAAAAATTTTAATTACCAGGTTTTTTTTCTGCAAAAATATCTTGATTAAGCTTTGTGCATGCACATGTGCATGAACATTTGTTAGCAGTTGCTCAAGGTGACATCCACTATGAGTCCTCAACTGTGGCATAGTATGCAGATCATATTTTACTTTCTCCAAAATTTATTTATGCTTCTTATACATTTTAATACACTTTTTATAAATATGTATAATCACATAGATTTTGTTTACACTTTTTTTTTCCTTCCACACAGAAACCAGGGTTATTGCACTGTATTTTCAATCCCTCTAGAGTTTTGCTGATGTTTGATGGATTGCAGTGCCACCTCAAAATAGAAGGACTTCCAGCATACTATTTTCTGCTGGCACATTTCAAAAACATTGTCTTCCAATTATTTTCCAAGATGAAAATGGCAACAAAATGTGTATCTGATTTGCTAGTAAAATAACACTACAAATCATAGCTACTTCCTTTGTATATGCCAACCTCATTCATTGCACAGGAGAACACTGGGTTTGTAATGTGGAGAAAATAGGCTTTTTTTCCTAAAAGTGCACCTCTGAAAGGGCAAGACTAGGCATGAAAATATTAGTTGTTTTTTTGGTTTTTTCTCAAAAGGTTCTTTTTGTGATTGTGCTACTTTTCTGGTATGACCCACACTTTTTGGGTATGACTTCCCAGGGAACCTTTTGATGTATTAATCTGAAAAAAAATTTGGAAATAGTCTAAATGCATAATAAATATTTAAAGACATCAGAAAGGTTTTTGGTAATGCCATGCAACTCTTCTTCAGGAGTAAAAGCAGAATACTGTCTTAATGCCATTTTAGAACAATTATGGCTGCTCAGCTGCTGTAGAAATGATAATGAAATCACGTAATTTAAAAGAGCATTGCCTGTTGACACTGCTTTACCCTGGATGAGCATCTGGCCCTGAGACTATAACTACATAGAGATCATGAGATTGAGAACTATAGATCCATAATCAATAAATATTCTATTTTCTAAATACAATTAAGTCTGTCTGAACCATCATGACTGAAAGCAACACATGCTGTGTAGTGATCTTGATCCATCCTCGTGGTGTTTCTGGGACAGGCGTTCTGTGATGTTCTGCCATAACAGGCAAGAGAGCGATACTAAACTACGGCAAAGGCTTTGAAAACATACCACTGAAAGAGATTATCTGAAATATGGGACAACTTAATGGAGCAGAGAAGAGTCTAAGTAGGTTGTAACCTTTCCAGTAGCATTGTCAGTATGTACTCTGCCACGAGAAAAGTGATATTCAGCCTTTGCATATATATTGCAGATATTCTGCCCTGTGTCACACAGGCTGTTCCATGGCCTGCAACCTGAGTCTTTTTCAAGGACATACTACACAAAACTGTGCTTTCCATTTTGTATGGAGATTTTAGGCTATATTTGTAAAACATAATGGAAGGGAAAAAGAGCTGTAATTGTCTATTGTAGCATATTTTGTAAAGGGTAGATGAGATGACCCAAATAATTATGGTCTGCTTAGATGAACTTCCGTTCTCGGCAAAGTCACAGAAAAGCTGATGCAACATAAAAGTACTAAAGAAATAAAGGATGGTGGCATAATTAGTGCCAATCAGCACAGTTTTATGGAAAACACATCTCATCAGAACTTTTGATGAGGCGACAAGTTCAGTTCACAGAGGAAAGTGTGTTGACATAATATGACTTCTGTAAGGGCAGTTGTCTGCACAACATTCAGATTAATAATTAGCACTACACAAAATTTCCTGTAGCACATAATAGTCCTTTGAAAAACTTGTTCACTGGCTAATCTCAGAAAACAGCTGTTAATTGGGAACCATTATGCAAAAAGAAATTTTTAGTGGGCTAGTGAAAAGATCTTGATCTATACAATATTCATTATTCCAGAATTTGCACATTCATGTTAGCAAAAATTTGCAGTTGACAAAAAAATGGTGGTATTATGAACACTCCTAAACAGGAGCATGCATTTTTACACATATATCTATATTACAGAGTAAGGCAGATTTTCAAAATAATGCATTTTAATGTCTTAGAACATGAAAAAGAAGGAACACACATCACGGATTTTCTGATGGATGCCTGAATTTTGGAATCATAGAACCACAAATCATTGAATGGTTGGAGTTGGAAGGACCTAAAAGATGACCCAGTTCCAGTACCTCTCTCATGGGCAGCAACACCTTCCACTAGATCAAATTTCTCAGAGCTTCATTCAACCTGACCTCAAACACTTCCAGAACGAGGCAACCACAACCTGTTTGGACAACCTGTTCCAGTGTCTCATCATCCTCACACAAAAGAATTTCTTCCTAAAACCGAATCTAACCTGCTCTCTTTCAGTTTGAAACTGTTTTCCTGTCTCTTGTAAAGTCTATCCCATTTTTCTTGTAGGCTTCCTTCAGGTACTGGAAGACTGCAATTAGGTCACCTCAAAGCCTTCTCTTTCCCAGGCTGAACATTCCCAATTCTCTCGGCTTTTCCTCTTAGAAGTTCCCCATCCCTTTGATCAACTTGGTGGCCTCCTCTGGCCTCACCCCAACAGTTCCATGTCCTTCCTGTGCTGGGACCCCAGAGCTGGATGCAGGGTTCCAGGTGGGCTCTCACCAGAGCAGAGCAGAGCAGAGGAACAGAATCCCCTCCCTCCCTCCCCTGCTGTCCATGCTGCTCTGGATGCAGCCCAGGACACCTTTGGCTCTCTGGGCTGGGAGTGCCCATGGCTGGGTCATGTCCAGCCTCTCATCCATCAGCACCCCCAAGTCCTCAGCAGGGCTGCTCTCCATCTGTTCATCCCCCAGCCTGTGTTGATACCCAGGGTTGCCTCAATCCATGTGCAGCACCTCATACTTGGTCTTGTTAAACCATGAGATTCCCGTGGACCCAATTCTCCAGAGTGCCCAGGCCCTTCTGCATGACATCCTTTTCTTCAGGTGTGTTGACAACACTGCTCTGCCAGTGCCATCTGCAAATTTGTTGCAGTGCACTTAATCCCTTCATCTATGTCATTACTGAAGATATTAATTAGCATGGGTCCCAGTATTGGCCCCTGAGGGACACCAGTGAGACGTCCATCAGTATTCTGAGCCATTAATCACCATTCTCTGGACACAACCATTTTCTTATCTATTTAAGAGTCCCCTCATGAAATCCATCTTTTTCCAACATGGAGAGAAGAAAAGTCATTCTCAGGAAGGATTATGGGACCTATAGTGATCAATGAAATTGAATTTCCAGAATCAAATAATGAAAAAGAAAATATAAATCCCTGAACAAATATCTAGGGTGTTTGAACTGGACTTTTTATTTACCCTGTTCTTTACATTGTTCATTTACATTACGCTACATACATGACTATTACTGAGAAACAGTATCTCTCATATCTCACTTTCAAACAGAAATTGAAAAAGAAGAGTTCTGTGAATACTTCAAAAAGTTAATATGGATCTGGAAATTCTGAATTACAGAGAGAAATTTAAGAATTTTAATCCATATCACTTAGTCATTTAATAGCAGTAATTTTATAGTTGAAACTTGGTAAAAATTATACAAGAAAGTGGTACAAGAAGGAAGACAATACAAATATGAACATAACATTTCTGAAAAGACACTGAGTTTAGCAGATAAAGGTAGAACAAGATGCACATAATGACTGTAGAAACTAAATAAACTCATATGAGATAGGAGCACTGTTTTAATCCCAGACATACCTACTCAGTAAAACAGAGAACAATGGATTTTCCATCACTTAAAACCTTTATAGACAAGAAAGAGTTTCTTTCTAGAAGCTCCATCAGAATCTGAAAAATTACTCAGTGCAATTCAATGCACTGTGTTAATCAAAAGATCAAACTAGAGGCTCTCACAGTCTTAAAACAGATTACTTACATGTCTGCTTACAAGTGTGTAATTTCAAGCAGAAGCATATGTAGCAAGTGTAAAAGCAAAATTGCCCTAACATTTCAAGAAATACCTTTGACCCTTTTACTATTTCCCCACAAAATATGGGCCTATTTTCTTCCTCAGTATGAGTTACAATTCTAATGAATTTTTATGACAGACAATATGATGAGGCAAAGCAGGGCCAAATTAAAAGATTTTCCCATTAAGAAGAACCACAAATTCATAAATATCATATTTTTGTTAAGTCATATTCAATTATTTTTAAACTGGGTTACTTAAATATATTATCTTCACATAAACAATAAAAATCTATTTCCCTCTCATTTAAAATAATTTTATAGCTCTTATTGTGCAGCATCAAAGATCTCTTGTAATACTTTTCTACTCTCTTTTTTGCTTAGCTTCCTTTCTTCTCACATACTAAAATTTTCAAAAGCAGGTGACTGCTCGCTGTATTGTTACACTTAAGACATTATAGTTACTGAGAATATTCTAAATTTAAATTTATGTCTGCAGCCTTTGAAAATAATAAGAAAAACAAGATGTTTTTAAATGAACCTTCTTAATAATCACAATATATCGTCAGAAATAAAAACTTTACCTCATATTCTGATGAAACATCATTGTTTTCTATTGTCCTTAAGGGAAAAAGAGAACCCTAATGTATTTCAACAAAAAGATGTGCTACAACATATCTGTACATATCTACTACAACTCTCAAGATGCGATACTAAAATTACAAAAGACTAAATATATGGCTCCAATTTTAATTTTTCTCAGTATTTTCTAGATAAAAGAATAAAGGAGCACAAAATTCAGTAGAACCTGAAGAGAAACAGTGCCTTCTTTTATCATGCCACTACCCAGGCAAAGAACTGTTGAGATAATTTAAGTCCTTTACATCTCAGACCTGTCAATAAAGGCATCTCCAAAATGGTGTCTAATAGTGTTCACAAAATTTTAAAAGTATAGTTCACTAAAGAATGCCAATGATTAGACAAGGAAAAGACTTTGTTAATTTATTAGTACCAACAGTGTAATGAGGCAACAAAAGGCAACAACATACATCAGTTTTGTCAATAAAACAGGGATACACCAAAACATCAGATCTGTTGAAGAAAAATATTGTATTTTTTTCTGTATAGAGTATTTTATACACCAGTTTTTATTTTACACCTGCCCCCTACATATTTCTTGCACTAGTATGTGCACCACACAAATCACCCCATACACAACCATCTTCATTCCCACACAAACATCCCATATCCAGGATCCTTATTTCAACTGCTTAGAAATGTGTCTTAAGCAAAGATGAAACATGTAAACTTCTTTAGTACGTGACTTATTCAAGAAGACTTTGACTAATTCCACCAAACATTCCCCCCCTCTTGAGGCTAATGATTAAGTTCTACTTTTGGCTGTGAGATATCATCCTATGTTAAAAAAAAAAAAAATTAAAAAAAATAAATGCAATTTTAGAAGCAGAAATCTCAAAATTCACATAATATTTCATCTACATGAAAATATATTCAATGGACTTTTCAATACTGTGCATTTTTATTGCCACAAGTGTTATTTATATCTAAAGTGCTAAAACCTTACATTCCATGAAAAAGAAAAATTTTGGTGTTAACCACCAAATCAGTTCTCTGAAAATATTTAGATATTTTCAGTGTTGTGCCATTAGTGTACAGAAATTTTATTCTTCTATTTTCCATATGTCAAAAAGATTTTTAGCAGTCCAACAAATTACTAATAATTACCACTAAGCTGCAGATAGATTTTCCAGTTACTGCAGCATTTAAATGTTATAGCCTAAATCAGCAGAGGAGGCATCATTTTATCTTCTGCCACCATAAGTGCATTGCATATTGGAAAGCCTAAACAAAGCCATGACCTATTATAAGCCAAGCACTGCAAATGCAGTTTTTGATGGCTTTTTATGGCTTTTTATATATGATGGCCTAAAAAAATTATATATTTCAGCATTAAATTCAAGATCTAATTAGTCATCACTGGTACCTTTTTTCAAATAGTAAAAATGACTTTTTCTTCAGAAAAACATAGTAGTGTGACTTATTAGGATTTTCTTCTGTTAGCTTAATACTTATTTTAAATGCATTGCCTATCATTTAAGCTGTGCAATTAATGTCAAGGTACTGAAAACAGAAAAGACTTTTAATTCAATGTTTTCATATATCTACTTTCATTAGTTTGTTTGGATTGTTTTCAACATTTCCATGAAATTATAAAAATAAATGGAGATTCCTCCTAAACCATCCTACAGTATATCTATCGTCTGAGTGCTTTGTACACTCTAAGTCATTAGGCACAAAACCTGCAAAATGAACTGGTGAAGGGAAGGTATCTCAGTATTGAAGGGGGGATATGTTAAGATTCCCAGCAATCATTTCACATCCAAACGGGTGCTCTCTATCACTCAGCCCTATCATTCCTCCATCTTCTCTTCTACATCACATATCAGCAAGGTGGCTCCATTTCTTTAGCCTGCAGTCTTATGTTGTTGAAGGCAGAACTGCATGAACTACACGTTAAAAGGAAGGGAAATAAAATACAATTATTAAAATCCCCCCTTCCCCCAAGACTTTCAGTACTGAGACCATGAATGGCAATAATCTGTATAAAGACTACAAAGACAAGCAATCTTCAAGCAGGAGCAAGCATGGCTCAATCTGTTGGCATCAATTCACTGGACACTTATCTTACAATGGTGCTTCAAAGTAAACATAATTGTGCTCAAAGCACAGCTTTTTTAAAGGTAATGCATTCAGGCTCTTGTAGGGAAATGGACTGAAAGCAGTTTTTCCAACTTGGGGAGCTAATCTGTCACAGATGGAGCACTCAGCTCGAGCAGAAAGCTCACCATTTAAAAACATCCATGTTATACCATCTGGTAGTAGAAATATCTAGCATTAGATGAGTTAATGGGTTCTTTTTTTCCTGGTGTTCCACTGCAGCCTTCTGATTGCACATTAGGACATAATTATGGATACTACATGACAGAATAGAAAAAACAAAGTAAAATATAAAATGTCCAAAAATTAACATTTTTCATAAGAATTTTTATTGCATTCTGTGCTTAAAAATCAAGAGATCAGGAAAAAAATTCATTTTACTCTATTAATACCATCATTTAAATCTCATATTGTTTGGATTCAATGTTAATGTAGGTTATTTGTCTTGTTATTCTATGTAGACCGAAGAAATTCCAAGCAAAAGAATTTTTAAGCATGAATTTGAGATACCTGGAAGAAGGGAGTTTAAACATTATAATCATCAAATCAGTTTCTTGTTTTATGCATGCAGTTCTTATTACATTATTTTCATTAAGGTAAGAGAACATCTGAATTCCCAACAGTATTTTAGAATGTACATTGATTTGTATAAGAAATACAGAATGCTCTTACAGTTGCCTTTCTTGAAAATTAAGCATGTTCTCTCTATGATGTGTTTTAATGAAACTGTAATGTATAAAGAAATGATAGGCCACAAAAAGTAGATATGTTTCACTTGCAACATTATACCCTTTGCATTTATTAGGATATACATTTATTAACATTTTATGGTGGCTGTAATGCTGATCATTACAAATGCTTCATCTGGCTTAACACATTAAGTTGCCTAAAATTTCCTTCGTTTCCTGAGAAAATGCAGTTCTTGTTACTAACTCCATTAAGATTTAACTGAAAACATTAGTGTGAAATAGTGAAAGAAAAATCCCCACAGCAATTAAACAAATTTTCAACACAGTAGCTGCAGGAGCATATTAAAATTAAAAAAAAAAAACAAACCTTCATGTGGTTGTCGCTCCTGTATTAGATGTTCCTACAGCAAAGTATCATTACTGTTGATTCAACAAGTCCTCTGAATTGTTTAGTGTGCATGCAGAAACACTCCTTTAGTGAATCTTCACTGTGCTAATCCCCTTGGAATGAAGCATTTATCACCTACCAAACAAGTGTAAAATTTTTCTGTCCAGAAGGATTATCACCACTGTCTTCCTCTCTGCTTTACTGGAGCAGAAGAGGAGAGGGAGGGTAGGCAGAGTGATTCATCAGCTACAAACAAAAATCCAATTACTAAAAAATTCCTAAATAATTTGGTCCAGTTGTCTTTATCCTTTGGTTTTTTATGATTTTTTATATTGTTATTTTAAGAGGACAATATTTACAAGAAACAAATAAGAACACATTCTATTTCCTGAAAATCAAAACACATGAGAACTATAGCCTAAGCTGAAACTGCAGTCCTGACATTGTAAGTGCAAAAATGATACTCCAGGAAATTGTTCCTTACTCCAAGAAGTTGTGACAGTCCTTCATCCACCATGAAACCAATCTAGCATCCCCATTCCTTCTTAAAAAATTTCATACATTATTTCTGTTACAAATGAACAGAACTGGTCGCATCACCTAATATTGGAGTTTGCTGTGGTCTAAGTCAGTAGTATGATATTACTTGCCTGGTGATCTGTTTCTTTCCTCGAAAGTTTTAGGATTTTCAGTGTTGAACTGATGATTTCAAAGAACTAGACACATGATAGATCTACTTCATAAGTGGTAACAGGTAATTTAGAGGCATTTATCATCAGGGTCAACTTGTCTTGTCAGCTACTTTGCAAAATACAAAGACTGTGAGATTGTTCTGAAATTCGACCTAGACTCTTATCTTTATAAGGCCTGAAGTTCTTGATATACTCAATTATTTCTGTCACCTTATTTTATTCATCATTTTTGCTTGACCAGTGCTGAATATTCTTCTGGAGAAAAGGTTAGCACAGATCTTGATAAGGATACATCAAGCAATTCCACCCTTGTAGAAATTCTCTCTTTGTTTTCTGTCTTTTGTGTCCTATCTGCTAATTGCTTACCAAATAATATTTTAATTAAAAAAAATAAGTTAAAAGGGAAATAAGCAACATTTACTTGGAGAATCTTACAGTAAAGTCCCTGGCTTTCTTTCTGATAATGTTTGCACCACTGATATAACATAGCTCTCTAGGCGTTCTTTTCCATGGAAAACCCTCAGGTCTCCTGGAGGGGTAGCTGTAGGTGGAGACCACACTGGGCTGAAAAATAATCAATTTTCTGATAGCTTTTCCTTTACTGATGGTTCTGAAAAATTATCTAATGATTATGCGTTTGTGATTGCTAAAGATCCCATCATATTTTTGTAGAGAGGCATTGGTCTCTGTAGCAAGGTTGATGACCAGAAATATTTAATCATATTCTGCATATCTAAATTTTTTCTTGATGATGCCTTCCTTTTTCTCTAATCTAAAAATTATTGTTGATACCTCTGCCTTCAGATACCACTATGGTTCAGCTACAGATTATATAAATTCTATATCTGTTGTTTACAATACTTCAAAATACAAAGTTATGCCTAAGCATAAATTGGACTTTCTTTTCCTTCCCCAAGATTTTTGTTTAAAAAATCAGCTGTGCTTCATTTCATGCCATAGGAATGACTACTAAACTTCCATTTCTCAAAATAATTTTCCATAGTATTTATCAGGGAAAATCACCTTTTCCATAGGAAAATACTACACCTTAAAAAATGACAAGCAGAAACTTTCAGTGGATCAGTATTCATTTAAATTTATTGCTGCTGATAACCATGATGTAAGACAGAATATTTGTTTTAGGAGCTTAGAATATTGTACAAATGTTTAGCTTGCATAATCCCTAAAGTAAATATAATTTAATAGCTTTAAGCAATTGTCACTGAAATTCTAAAAGAATCTTGTTCAGTTTATCATCTTCTTTTTTCCCATTTCCTCTGTTCCATAAAAAAAGAAATTAAACATAAATATAAGGATTCATTCAACCCAGAAGACTGCATCATGAACTAGTTTTTACCTTTACTTAAGTGGATAAGTATACTGTTTCCAGAAAAATATTTTTCATATCACTTCTGTAACATGAAATGCAAATGTAACAAGAAAAAGAAGGTACAGTTACAGGTGCACATACTTAACACAAAACAGACTGAAATGTTCCCCGTGTCTGTTTTCCAGATCTGATCACACAAAGCTTTTGCTTGGGCAAAAGTTTCCCAGGCAAAAGATTAAAGACCATTGCAAGGACCCTGCTACATATTTCCTACCTGTATTGTTTCATTGACTGTCTTTCTTGTAAACTCAATATGCCACAGGCTCATGTAATCCAATTACAATAATCAAATCAGTAAAAACCAAAAAATAGTTTGGACCAAACTCCAGACTGTCAATCATTCAGTGAACAGTTTCTAAAAACAAGGGGGTTTTTTTCCCATAAAGTTCAATAAATTATTTGAATATGCAAGTATATTACAAACATTAGCACAATAAAGATTAGTTATATTGTTGACTAGTTGTCTTATTAGCAGTAGGCTTGAAGATGTACTAAGGAGGAGAAAAAAACATAAATGAGAAAACTCAAAGGGACCTGTTTCTGTGATCAAGGCTTCAAGTAATTCCACTTTCATGAACAGGACTAGACATGATGAACCAGCAGAGTGGGGTGTCTCTACTAATACTCAAGTGAGGAATACTTGAGGAAATCTAATTTAACCTCAGTATGGTGGTGTCCTTTTCATGCAGGCAGCTGCAAACATCTTTGTTCTATGCTAGCAAGAATTGACAGCAAAAGCTGAGGTAAAAGCTGTGATTTGCAGGAAGTCTGAGTCAGAACTGAAAAGTGGACTTAAATCTCCCAAGGTTCAGTAAAGTGATTGGAACCACAAAGTTGTGTTCCTGTTCCACAGTTAAATAACTGGCTTATTCAATGATGTAGATGATATTTAATAGATTAATAAATGTTTGCTTCTTTGTGTACATATTCAGATCCCCTAAGATTTGTACATTTTTTTTATATTCCAGTTGCATTGAAATATGAAAGCAAAAAACCAAAACACAACTCATACTATTACTCATATGTCTATCTGTGCTTTGTGATGATAAATACAAGTACATATTTTTCACTAAATCTAAATTAACAACATTTTGGTGAGGATAGAAATTATCTATGCATGCCTTACATGGTGTCAGTTTAGACATTGAATGCTTTCATGATGCATGCTCCATAACATGATTTCCATATCAATGAAACTAAAATCTTCTCTTCTATTATGGAATTTTTTTGATGTGCAGAATTCTCAAGACATCATCATGCTTTTAGGGACGAAACTTGACACTTTGAGAAGCCATTGAAGAGTTTGTGTTAGCTCCTGACCTCATTGTAGTAAATGGAATAAAAAAACCCCATGTATTGACTTCAATAGGGACTAGATCTCACCTGAAGTTTCTGACTAAAAAAAAAAAAAAAAAAGAAAAAAACCCAGAACAAATTAAAAATAAAAAAGCTGATTAAGCAACCGCAGAGTATCAGAAAGACCGCCATTGTTTTCACAGTTTTAGAAAAGTGAATTAGTAATTAATTGTGAGGTGTCTTAACAAAATTTTTAATCCATCAATCCCTGTGCTTCTATGAAATAATAAAATAAATATGAGTTTTCAAGAGCAATTCTTCCCAAAATCAGTGTTCTTTTTCTGTGACAGGTGGTTTGGTTGTGGTGGTTTTGGGGAGGCAGAACAGCAGATAGGACCTAATTTATTCCAGTTTATGACACTGGGCTGTGTAATGTCCCTTATATACAAAGAAAGTGCACAGTGCATGTAAATCACCAGAATAACTTCCATAGCTGACTTAAAAACCATTCACAAAAAAGAATTCATCAGTGTTTGGGTGTTAAGCTGAGAAAAGGCTTGAAGAGGAAGGTGGGTGTCCACTACATATTCAACTCAATTATTATTTTCAGTAATGATTTGGATGATAGAATTTAACACTATTTATATTGTGCAAAAAAAAGAATAGCCAATGCTGCAGAGGGCAGATCTCAGCAAACTGAAGAACAACAAGGTAAATTAAATACAGAAAAGAGCAAAGTGCTTCCTGTAGGCAGGAGAAATCAGACAGAATGAGAGCAAGTTACTTTTGGCAAGGCAGTAAAATACCGTAGCGAACTGCAGGAGATTGTAATAGTAACTCAGAAATGAAAACCAACACTGTTGGTTGGGATTGGGCAAAATCTAGAAAATCTCATTCAGTAACACTTAATGTCAGCTTTATAATAAAATACTAAAGGTCCTAAATGTCAGCTTTACTTGGTGTTGGTGAAGTCTAAACTGAAATAGCTGGGGTTTTTTTAGTACTCCATACTAAAGAGACTAAAAAAAATAATAAATTTCATAATAAAGAGTATATGGGAAGAATACAGAGGACTACAATAAAAATAAAATACATAGAAAATATGAGCAATAAGAAAACATGAAAAAAATATTCACCTTGTCAACAGAAGAGGAGAAAAATGAAGAATCAACATAATAAATATCTCTTAATGTGTAGAGAGTAAAATAAAGGGAATGTTTGTCCTGCTTGTTAAGAAATCTAAGATAGTAAGTAAAATTGCTTTGTGGATACTAGGAAGGACTACATGCATGCAAAAACAGGTTACTTAGCAATGACACACAATTAATTTTATTAGTTTATAAATCATTTAGCTAACCAAACGTAAAAGATCAAATATCATTATAAATTTTAATGTCCAAGAAATATTGCAAATATTATATAAGCAGATATCTTCCATCTTCATATTTCTTTAATTCTATTTTGGGCAATTTAAGATCACCTTAATAGAGGAGAAAAAGAGACAGGACACTTTGGGCTCGTAGGTTTTTTTTTTTTCCAAAACTCATCAACAACTCATGAATATGTAATTTTGTTTTTTGTTGTTTTTTCCTTTTTCCTTCTAATGATAAAGTAAATAATTCCAAAAGAGTTTATACTTTACATAGTTCCATGTGACTTTCCATGTATAAAATACAGGAGTTCTACATTTCTGTACTTTGATATTTAATTCTAAAAAAGTAAAATAAAATATTTATCCGCTCAAGGACTTACATATTCCAAAGTTGGCCTCTTTCTCCTTTTTACCTAATCTAACATGTACCATGTATCCTATCACAAAGGAAATGCTACAAAAAAGAAACAGCCATTAATAAAAATTTAGTCTTAAATTTTTCAGTATGCTGAAATGTCCCTTCCTCAGTATGGGGAATCTTCTTATCAGGTCTTTTGCTTTGAATTTTTCATTCAGTCTTTCTATTTTTCTTGTTATAAGTGTCTTGTATAGTAGCAATCAATACAGAGCAGCAAATTCTTGACATTGCTCTTTGCTTTGAAGCATGCACTTTACTTCATTTGCCTTTTTAAGAATTTCAGGTTTTGAAATGCAGCTATTCCATGTTCTGAACCAAAACCTTATTATTCATATGCATGTCAGTATGATGTTTTTTGTTAGGTTTTCAAAACCCAGCTCCCATTGTTTCATGGATATGGTAGGCAGGTTTTTAATTTATTTCATGTGCAGCATCACTGCATTACACTGTAACAAAATTATAATCAATGAAGGAGGAGAATAAAATAAACTATGTAACTCCAACTGAAAACAAGAAGCAGTTTTTCAGTATGTCTATAAATGAAAACTCCACTATTGCCATTCTTTCTCCTTTTCTTGAAGGCAAATCAACAAATGCAAGATTTTCAAGAAAGGAGAAGGATATTTTTGCTAGAACTCAAGCCTAATTTTCAGAAATTACTAATGGACTAAACACTTAAATTCCTATTTAAATGCAATTTAGGCTCCATGCCAGCAGATTTTAAAATATATTAGTAGCTCAGTGTTAAAGGAATGTATCCTGTTCATGTGTAAGTATCACAAATTCAGTGGGTAATAAGTACTTAGGGTTGGATTCAGCTCGTTTAACTTCAGCTGCATAGAAGTCAAGTACCTCCTCTGAGCTATGTTGGCAGTCTAGGCAGAGAAACAGGGACCTCCAAAGAATGTTTCAGCCCAGCACTACCTGCATCAGGCAGGTGTCCAGAAAAACAAGGGAAATGTAATAAGAGGGAGTAAGAGAGAATGAAGAATTACAATGGGAAAGGGGCATGCCCTATGGGTATGGGAGGATAGTAGCACACCAGGACATGTCCTGCTGAGCAAGAAGATTATTTTGAGTATTTGAAAAGAATTTTTAGATTCAGGATTATCAAAGATCTAGGTTATATGTGAAACAACACTTTACTTATTACCAATTTGCTACAAGTTCTCCTAGTACTTTGCACTGCCTCTATGAGAGAGTACTTGACGCCAACTTTGAAAGCATGCTTTTTTATGAAAGGAAACAAAGGAGTACTGTCTCATACAGCACACAGATATATCAGTGAAAAAAAAAAGATATTAGAATTCTTTTAAACAGAGACATTACTGTGCTAGTGAAAAAATGAAAATATTGCCTAAAGCAAAACAGAATGCGTACAAGAATCAAAGAAATTTCCCATGTAGGATTTTTCAATAAACTTTATTCTTCAGCGACTTTTCATGCAGCAGCAACTCTTCTCTGCAGAATCTATCATTAATGCTACATACTGTGACACAGACAAACATCCTTTAATGGCAAGTTAAAGAATGAGTGCTACACTCATTTTCACTTTGAGACCAGAATGAGAATAAATGCTATTATCTCCTGGAGATGTTTTGCCAGAAATTTAACATCAAAATTAAATCTCCAGTCTGCTACCAGCTCCTGCTTTCTCTATGCAGACAAAGACATTTCTTGAAGTAATCCCTATTACTTTAGATTTGTACTTTACACTGTTTCCAAGTGTGAAAACCCAAGAGTCTGGCAATTATCATTATATTCTCATTTCTGTAGCAGGTTGTATATGCTAATGAAGAGAAAAAAACCATAATTATATAGTATCATAGCTGTTGTTACCGAGCTCTCCTGTAGCCTCCTCTTCGAAACAGCTGTCTGAGCTTATGACTTTTTCCTTTATTAAAAATTAAAACCACAGAATTCAGGAAAGCAAACACAAAAGCCAGAAGTTGAAGTTTTAGGAAATATCTTGTGCTTTTAACCCTGTCATTGTTTGCCAACCACAAGAAATGCACAATTAGAAGTTCCAAAGATTTCAAATTCTGTGCAAATTATGCTACATTGTATATCCTTGTGGTGAGTTGAATGCAATTTTGTGACTGAAATACCTTAAAAGAAGTGGAAAACACTGATCTAATATGTATGTATGTGTGTATGTATGTATGTATGTATGTATTTATGTATGTATGTACAAGTCTGTTTTTCAATAAAAGTGAGTGGTTAGTTCTCTTGGCTTAAGGAGAAGCTTTTCCAGTAGAGGAACCTCTTTAAGTATAGCTGTTGCAGTGTTTCTTACATGATCATTTGAACATCTAGGATTATGCACAATTGGGTAGATGATGATCACAGATAAGCTTTGCACTACCCTCGGTACCAATTTTTACATATTTCTTATGTGAATAGTTGTGTAAGTAGTTTTTACACTGCATATTACTTAGATTATATCAGCAATATATTTAACAATGTTCCATTACAATTTCTATTATGATGCCATATACAGTATGACATAAACTTCATATTGGCATTCCAATGAGGAAAAAAAGATATCTTTAAGTCAAACTTTAAGATAAGTATATTCCAACTGCTTGACATCTCTGGCTAATGCAAATCAATCTCCATCATTGCAACTGCAGGACAAACGTCTTGTGATTTAAGAGCACCTGTGGGACACATTGAATCAAGTGCATTTGGTTACAATGGGCAGTCAGGAGCAGCAACAGTTACTGTGTTCTGTAAATGGTGATTAAAGAGAAATACCTAAATGAACATGCACTCAAATACAGTGTTTCCTTGTGCTCCCAAATGAAAAAACACCCACGGCCAGTTTAGCCAAATGAAGATAGAATACCTTTGGATGTGCCAGAAGCGAGCAAAGCCAAGACTAAGAAAGTGTTCTGCTTTAATAACCTGACAGAGGAAAAGAGAGGAGTGACAAGTATAAAATTGCCAAGGAAAGATAGAAAGAGAGGAACTGCTTTGTGCACCTGATTGGAAATCATAGAAGGACCCCTTCTATGAAGCTGCCCTATGAAAGAAGAGCCCTTCACTTTTAAGATATGATCAAAAGCTTGACAAATCTAACCCCTTTTATTTTTTCATTTGAATAGTGAGGTATATCTCAAATTATCCATAGAGGAGGTTCTTCAGATATTTTTGAACACTCTGATCTTATTCTCCCCTCTGCATTGCAAACAGCAGTTTTTCTATAAAGGGATTCATTGGCAGTTTAAAGATACCAGTGAGATACTTAGACACAGCACATTACTGATCACCTCATTATTGCTGAATTACCCACCTGTTGTAGGGTGGAAGAAAAATAGCCTGAGTTACACTGGGGCCTGCTGAAGAACAGGCTCTTAGTATGAAACCCACAATAAACCACACTTTAGTTCAATTCATAAGGTTACTCAATCAATCAAATCCTACCCTCAAAACAGAGAATCCAATTTCTAAACAAACAGGTATTTGTGGTGGTCTGATAAGAGGCATATGTCATCGTACTACAGCACTCCTGAACAGATAGGATGTCCTTAAAATTGCTATCATTGAAGCAGCAGCAAGTTTTGAAAACAACACTAGAGTAAACTTATTCTCTGGGGATAAATTCACTAAGGTAATCATTGAGTTTAATGGGTTATTAGAAAAGGACATCAAATATTTTTCATAGCTAGTGCTTCATTCGGAGCATACGGAATCAACAAAATAAAAGCAGCTGTGAATGCGCTGTCAACTGCTGTGTGACAGCACTGAAGTCAATATTTTTTGACTGAGAGAATATTTTTTCTCTTTATTATGGACAATTATTAAAAAATCATAACCTAATCCTACGCTGTTATTGAAGCTGACATTAGTTAATTCATTTATCTATACACTACCTTTCAGCACCTGCTTTGGAAACATTCTTTTCATGGGAACAAGAAATGAAGAAAATTACATTAAAAAGATTACTAATATTTGAAATAATCCTACAATTTTGAGGTAGCAGTTTTACAGGAGAAAAAATTAATTTCTGTTTTGTCTTGAATAGTTATACTCCAACATGCATTTTGAAATACCTGTTTAAATGTTCAAGGAAATTTATCTAGGGAGTACAAATTCTTCCACAGTGCAAAAAGCATAGTATGGCTCTGTGACTAGGGTAGACACTCACTTTGAAATATTTGTGACAGTTTAAACACATTAGTGTCTCCTTAGCTTTCTATCAGTGCCTTTTGTAGGAGCCACTCACATGCTTCAGTGAAAAGTTGTGTCTGTGTAAGAACGAATTTTATGCGTCTGCTCAAAGTGCCTGAAGACACGCTGGTGTTTTCAGCCCAGAGATAGATCATGAGTGTTCAAGTGGCAGGACCATGGGAGTGGGAGCCTCCAGCAGAAGGGCAACTGCAAATACAGAGTGTTAGAAGATGATGAACCACTGGTTCATCATGAGGTGATAAGTCACCACAGCCATTCTCAGTGCATGGCCTGTGAGCCTGCTGCTACCATTGCAATGTTGAGAAAGAAATAAGGAAAGGGAATGCATATACATTAAACAGGAACAAAAAAGGAGAGTACTTCACAGCTCACATTGCTTTCCCAGGTTCAATAAATGCTCATCCATATGTTAAAAGATGCTAAAGGCAATACAGGATTTCTATTTCCTACTGGATTAACACTGGCAAAACTTTTAGTGACATAAGCATCAGAATGGCTTCCTTCAGAAATTCCAAATAACATAAAGCTCCTCAGAAAATGCATGAGTTTAGTGCTGCCTTGAAATTTTTAGTAGAACCCTGGTTCACAAGACAATTTATTTGATAGATTCTAATTAGAAGGTCAGTTATATACTTATATTTAGAGGAAGAGTTGATGTGGGGAAAGTGTATTCTAGCTATTACATCCATATTTAGAACAAGAAAAATTGGTAGGGACTATGTTAAAGTATTGCATCTGTGCCCCAAAAGAATAAATAATGAAACACAAGGCTGACACCATGAGACAGTGAAAATTAAAAAGCAGGGCATAATTTTGTATGTTTTTATACTTTCACAAAAGATGAGTGGTTGTTCTGGCAGACTCCCCTACTTTCAACTATGGTAAATCCCCTTCAGCCCTAGTCCATAGCTGACTCATATAGGCATAGTAAAGGTACTGTGTGTGAGAGGCATAGACAGCCCCCAGACAAGCTGTCATAGCAAACATGCATTCTGTAGCTGTGATCTTCTGAGCATCTGCCTGACTAGAAATAAATTTAGCTTCTGATCTTTCATTTCAAGAAAAATCTACAGTTTTTCCCCCAGTGACTTAAACAACTGGTGAAATGCTAGCAATGGTGCACTACAGCATACAGAAGTGTTTTCCTGACCAAAGTGGACCATAAAGTGATGTAAGAGTAGGGCTTTGTGTCACTCAACTATCAGTCCTCATAGAAATGAGGAACATGGGGAAAATAGGGCAAGAAAGTTGTGAAAATCCGGACTTGAAGAAGAATTACAAAGATATAACTCTGTTTTGGGTTCTCACAGCAGTCTACTATTTTTTAGTTTCCACCTCCCATTCTCACAGAATCAAATAGTAAGAGTATATAGCATTTAGGATAAGATTTACTTATATTGTGTGTCTAGGGCTCATAGTATAATGGCACCCTGATATCAAAATGGGGCCACTAGATGGTACTGCAATATAATTAATAAATATTAAAAAGTAATCTCATAAATATATATTAGGATATTTTTCTGCAGTGTCTTAACTGTAACATTTGAAAGACTTGCAGAAATATCCATAGCACTGCCTTTAGATATATAAGAAAGCCTCCATGTAGCTATAATATATGCATCTTTAAGGTACATGCTAAAATGCATGCTTACTAATCTTAACAGTATAACTGAGGTACTCAATATATAGGTAAACACACTCCCAAGTAAATCATCATATGGAGTTATTATCTGACCAGTCACTACACTTATTTTCATGAGTTCCTGTATTCGGTTCAAAGCTATTAAATTGTGGGAAAAGTGAGCATATATAAATCAACAGGAAGATGTATGTTTATTCATAAACTTAACATAAAATATGCCCCAGGATTTTAAAAGATAAAATTGTTACAATTAGCAAAATATATACAATCACATTTCATATTTTTCTATACTTTGAATGATTTACTATCACAATTTACTTCACCATTAAAAAGATGAAAAATTCCACTTTTATCTAAATGTATTCCACCATATGCTATGTCTACAGTATTAAACAGATTACATTTTATAATCAGTTATCTTCCAGCTGGTAAAGATCTTGAGGTTTAAAAATTGCTGCAGAACTAAATTTTCTGAAACCATAAGCATGCTTAATAGTATCTACCCATGAAACTACCCCCTGAATAACCTAACACTGCTGGTTGCCAGCACTATTTTCAATTTTCATCTGTTAGATATATGATCAAGCATGTCAAATGTGCCCTAAGTAATAGAAGTAAAAAAATAGTCATTTACTTAAAACATTCTGATAGCTATTTATCTGAAAACCCTGGTCAGATTTAGTGCTCAAAGGCATTTACCTACAAAGTTAACCAGATGCTTTGAGTTGAAAACTAATTTAATTTCTCTGTTATCTTAACAGGACATCTGTTAAAACAACATCCAAGGAAGGTAATATGTTCAAAATTAACCATCCTGCAGGTTGTTTTATTCGAGTATGTATGACATTGACATTCAATTGCTAATGACCACTGCTTTACAAAAATAATTAGTAAATGTGGAATCAAGGCAGTATAACGATTATACTAATGCACACAAAGTAATGTAGAATGAATGCATAACTGGTGTAAGTTCAATCTTTTTGCCAAGTTCATTGCTTTGTTACAGTTGAGTTATGCTGAAGATGAATTATCCATTTCTTTTGTTTTGTTCTTTCTTCAGCTTCACCTAGATATAAAGCCCTCCCTTTAAAATCAGAGAATATTAGCTGCATAAAGTTTTCAGCACTCATAGCCAGCATGTTTTTTAAGCAGCATGAGTGACAAGCTATGCAAATCATACCCTGAAGTAATTTGCATTATTGCAGTTAATTTGCATATGGATATAAACTGGATTTCAGATCAACTAGGTATCAACCCAAGCAGTGGTATATGAAAGTCAGACACATAGGTGGATGTGTGCTTGCCAAGGCTGGGATACTCAAGTGGAAAAATACTACTTACTACAAGGTGCCTATTTCTGGCTGGTCCTTATAATTTTGTGCAATAAGGTGATAGGGACAAGTGGGAACAGTTGGAGGAAAAATAGGCTCTGTATTTCCTCCCACCCTTTCAATTTATTTCCATCAGCAATGCGGGACTGCTGCTAATTTGTTGACAGGAGGTGCTATGGCCATTGCTGCCTATTCCTCTTCTCATTAGAGTCACCCAATGGCAAAGGAAAATGGAAGGAATGGGCTTCCCTACAGGCACTAAAAGTCATCTATATCTGGCTAATCCTGGACTAACATCTCAGATTAACGAGGGAAAGGAGGATTTCTCAGTGATGAAAACTTGCTAATGCATGAGCATCATTCGTAGGTGGATTTCTAAACTGCTCATTTCCTCCTGGAGATCATTTCCATCAGCTGCTGTCCCATAGAGCAGGTTGGTGGCTGGGCCTGGCTGGAGGCAGAACTGATGGCTGTATCCCAAAGTCCCTTCTGCCTTTACTTTACCATGAAGCATAACCATGAGCACATAAACACTGACTTGAAGCAGAGGGCACACTGGCATCTGGACATGATTTCTAACATTTGTCTTTATTACTCTGATTCCATGATATGGAAAACAGACTAGCTTGCAGTTCAGCTAGAGTGGGCCGTGCTTGCAGATAACAAAACAGCAGCAAACTCCCTCCCTAAACCTCCATTCCTCCATCTTTGCAGAACTGACTCTCTCCCCAGGGGTATTGCCCAACAATGTCATTTTATTGTCTTCCTGCTGCTCCCTAGAAGTTATGATGGAGCCTTCACTGAGTTTTGGTTAACCCTCCTCATTCGCTTACCTCAGCAGGAATAGGGAAGAGTTAAATATTTGCAGCATTTTACTGGACTTCAGGGTTTATACACAAATATTTCAGTAGTTTGTTAAAGACAATATACAGAAACCTATATATTAGCATAAGTTGAATTGTCTTTGAGCTAAAGGACTCTAATTCTTTTTGAATGTGTTACTACTTTTTCCAAACGTGGACAGCCTACATCCTTCCACGTTTTACATAAGATACTATATAGCTTTACATATATGTGAAGACCCTTCATTTTTCTCCCATAGTAAAGCAAAAGTGTGAAAAGTAATTTAATTATTTATTACAAGATAATTAGCTTTTTTCTTGTGAGGTGTAACAAACTATCCGTGGTTGGGAATAGGAAGCCAACTACAAAAAAAACAAATAGAAAACTAAAATACTCAGCTTCACTTAAAAGCCTAGCAGGAATGTTAGAAAAGGTGGAGTATGACTCTTCTCAGATGCACAAAGTGAAAGAACAAGAGGCAATGACAGAGTGACATTGCACAGATTGCTGCAATGGAAATTTTAGCTGCATATCAGGAGAAAATTTTCACAATGAGAATGGTTAAGAAATAGCGGAGTTGTTAAACTTCCATCTGTGAAGGCTGAAACTTGACTGGTTAAAGCTCTGGGCAACATGACAGAACTTTTAAGTTGGTGCTGCTCTGAGCAGGAGACTGGATTAAGTGACCTTGAGAGGGCTCTTCCAGCATGAATAAGCCTGGGATTTTGTAAGTCCAAGTTATCTTACATTTCCAGTTATTTGTTGTGGGTAAGAGAGAAAGTGTTCAGAAACCTTTAATTCTCCTTAAAACTTCTGGTGGAAAAAAACCATGATTACATATTTTCCTTTAGTTTACATTTTAATAAGTACAGCAAATTCAGTTCTTTGTATCATATTTAACAATTTCAATTTTAAATAAGTGTGTTTTTTAATCTTATTCTTTCATGTTCTCCCTGTTGCAATACAGGGCAATATAGGAAAGGAAGTAACATGATTTGAATGCAAATAGAAACTTTTTTTTTTTTTTTTAATTTTTTATTAAGAACAGTTGCTCAAACCTGTAGAATGAATAATGAGGAACCACAGTTTGACTACACTTAGTGATCTGTGTACACAATATCACTTTTTCTGTGCTCAGAGATCTTAGGTGCCAGAGTTCTGTACCTAACCTTTCATATTCTTATTCTACATGTTTTCAGATCAGAACTGAAGTACAGTATTTACATTTGTATTTGTTACTAAGCTTTTTCTGACTGCTGCACTACATGGAGTAGTATGGTGCCCTCACTCAACTGCCAGAACTTCATCTCTGAAATAGGCTATGTGGTAGAGAGATTAAAGAAAAACATACAGTTGTGATTTCATATTTAAAAGTTTGTAAAAATGAATGTACAAGAGAGCTAGATCATGCTTAGTCAAGCAATCTTAATTCTGGCATTTCTTGAGACCGGGGTGTTTGACTTTGAAACATGTAATTTTTGTTTCAAAAATATATAAGTACAACCTAATGATTTAATATAGTAAATGCAAATTTTGTATGTTGTTAGGTTTAAATAAGGAAGACATCAATAATGCCACAAAAAATAGAAACTAAGTCAATTTTGACAGTTTTTCAGAAGTGTGTTCTTGGACATATTCACATACTACTCTGGGCACTACAGTAAAGTGATTCCAGAGCTCAGCCAGGTGACAGTGAGAGAACTCTTGGATCTGGCAATACAAATAGAGTTATATGCAAGGAGAACCAGAAGTACTGACTCAAGGATGGGACCCTGTGCAGCAAGGGCTGCCTTGGACCCTGGGGCCCATCTGCACCCCCTTGTTCCACACCCCAAACCAGCCTTTGCGTTGAGTTCCAGAAAATGACAGCAACAGCATCTCCACTCCCACACTTGCAATGGGACCAGCACAACTTCAGGAAAGGGTTTAGTTCAGCAAAAAATGTTTACTCATTTCAAAACTGAAAACGGGAGTGTGATAGTGCTTATTCTGCTTATTTTCTGCTTGTGGTATCATTAGACATCATTAAGGGAAGCTTTCAAATGCCTTGAATTAAGACTGCTGTTATTAATCACATGAGTATTTTCTGTTGTTGTTCTGAGATAGCTGAATCTATTTCCTTGTGTACTTTACTGGGTTTTAAAAAAATCACAGGAATGTTACGTTTTCTCAGAAATGCTTTCTATTATGTTTTCCCTTTTTTTGTTTCACTAGTGTACTTCAGATGTGCCTCATTCAAGATAAGAGGTAATGCTTTTCATGTGCTACATTTGCTTAGCCACAGGCCAAAATAAATATTACCTATCCTGACACCTTAAAGTCCTACTTATAGAGAGTATGGCAGTCACCAGCAAGCAAAACAACACACAGGCTAATTAAATATTTTTGAAAAATAATACTGAAAAATAATACTGAAAAGTAATTCTGAGGAGTGGGTTTTCTAGGCGTTTGTTCACAGATCCATGCAAAAATCAAGGCTAAGAACCAGTGATTGTACTTCCTCTTTGTTACAAACCTTTCTTACAAAGCCATAAATAATCCCTCTTGCTGTGATAGAGTTTCAGCAAAGATAACTGTGCCTCAAGGACAGAAAATACTTGGTGTGACACTATTTTCCACAAGATATCTATTATTGTAAAGGTGTACAATGCAAACAGATTTACACAGATGTTCACAAATAGTCCTTGAATCTCCTCAGTCTCTTTCATTGTTCCTTTTGGAACAATGAGATAGCATCTCATTGTTCCAAAAATTTCTGAGTCTTTACAGGCCTGTTTCAGTATAATAAAGAGAAGCTGCAAAAATGTCATGACCTCCACCCCCACAAGTAAAATAAGTATATTAATAATTGAAATATGTCCTCTCCATTGTCTCAGCAGGTGATGATGGAAAAATTGTTGTACACATAGAATAAAAGCTTTCTCAAAACTTTGGAAAAAAAACCTGCCTTATTTTTATTTTATTTGGTAGCAAGCTATAAATAATATATATAAAAATAAACTATGCCCACCTGAACTATTATTAGGCTGTAATTTTATCCTATCAATTCTTAAAACCATGCTGCACAGGATCCTTTTTCATGGTTTACAACCTCAGAGGCAACCCTCTGGTACTTGCCTAAAGGTTGCTTTTTATTCTCTATTTAGAACAAGTTCAGACACAGACCTTTTCTCCAGGTTCTACATACCATCCCAAACAAAGAAAATACCCAGGTTTATCATCACAGACTTAAAACTGCAGCTATTCCCAGATGAAAATATAAATATTAAAGAAGATTCACTGCAAGATTTATGAATATGCCTGAGAAACATTACACTTGAAATGATCTATTCTGTAAGATACCTACATCTGTAAAGCAGGCAGAGCCTCTGACAGATCTAGAATGGAAGGGTATGTTATATCAACCTGAACAGTTGGGTATCTTTGCATTTTATGTATATTTCCAAGCACTACATCTTTTAGAATATTTTCCTCGTGGGGAGGTCTTGCTGTACCATTTGAGTTGAAAACAAGAGGAGAATGATGCCCCACATGTGAATTAGATCTTTTGTAGATAATGAGTTGATCTCCACCTTTTTTTTCAAATTAATTTTTCTCTGAACTTTTCCTTTTCTCCCTCTCTTTACCAGCTCTGGTGCTCTGAAAGCCAATTGAAGTGGAAAGAATACACTCTACTGGGTATTTCAAGGCAGATCATATCACTGAAGCAAATAATACCTCTAGAGACCAAATAAAAGATTAAACTGCATTCAAATATAGACCTGAACCCTATGGTTGTTTGGGAAACATTCCAGATGACAACTTCTAGACTTCAGAAAGAAATGATTTAAAGGTTTAAATACTGTTTGTGGGCCATTTTTATTCCAACTAGCACTTACTAGTGTTCTTATGCTGTTTTTATACCCAGTGCTCAAGCAACTACTTCTCCTTTCTCCGTTTATTCCCACCCCCATTCACTTCCCTCGGCAAGATAAGCATCCCAACATTTACAAGTTTAGGAATGCAGGTGGCTGAAACAAGCAGGTGGAAAGAGGGTGGATTGGGTTGAATATAAATGTACAACAGGTGCTGGGTTTCTTATATATGTTAGTTCTCCTGGCAACAAAGAATTTTGACCAAATAAAAGATAATACATGCAGGTTCTTTTATTTGCTGTGTTTTTGCCAAGCTTTTAATGAGATTGGGCCTGCCTAAAAGTATAAAATCAGGAAAGTGTAATGTTTTACCTGCAGAAAATTACTTTACACCCTCAGGAAATGAAATTCTGATCCTTTTGAAGTCAGCATCTTTTGAAGAAAGAGAATACATGGGGATGAAATACCTTGTCTCTAGTAGCTTTTGTACTTTGGGGGTAATTTGAAAGAAACAACAGGCAAGGAAGAATCTATGCCTCATTTATTCTCCCTATAATTGTGTTTAACCTTCTGCATAATAAGGTATCAGTAACTCACAAAGGATCACAGGATTACATCTGTAATTTACAGTTGGACTAAACTCCCTATAATCAGGTACAAAAATTAAAATCTGAGTCAAGAAAAGAATGTGATGTGTTTGACACTAGGGATTCTCCTTGATGGTCACTTCATAGCACTGTGAGCATAATTCAGCAATACCTAGACTCAATTGAAGCATATTATTCTGAAAAAAAAAGTATTGCCACTGCTTGTCTTTTATGTCATAAATTGCCAGCTTTCTGGGGAACACCTTAGAAAGTAGGAGTGTTGGTTTGAGGCCACTACCAACTGCTCACACTGTCAATAAAACTCCATAAATATGTTGCTCTTAGGAAAATATCTTTTTTTCCTGTGGATTTTACTGTGTACAAGTGTTGAAGGAAAACAATCCTACCAGAAGCACAAACCTAAAAAAACCTGATGAAGCCAAACGGCAATCTGTTCTGGTACCTCAGTTTACATCTTAATTTAATGAAAGAACCCTTATTTTAAAACTATTGTATCATGTACAAGATCCCTGAAAGGAATGCAGCTAAGTAACAGCAAGCTAAAAGGTATGATAAATATTTATTTGCCCCTCTGGTGGCAATGTTTTGTATTCATGAAATCATTAATTAACTTCTCTCACACGGGTGAAATTTGCATTGCAGGACTACTGAGGGGGACAAAAAGAGGTAATTTTCTTTTAAAGAATATATACAATTATTGTTGTGGGCATCAGAATGCATATGCTCATTACTGCCTAGTTTAAAAGCTTCTAACCTATCCAGAATACTCCAAATTTTCAACAAACTACAGCACTCATTTAGGTAACACTGAAAGAATGAGTAAAACAGCACAGTCTGGGGCATGTCAACGAAGAGTTGATGACTTAAATGTATCCAGTGGTAAATTACCTTTGAAAGGTCTCCAGCCTCCAAATAGAAGCAGATAACAAACACATTCCATGTAACCCAAAGGACCAGCCAGACAGCATACTGTAGGGAGGAAGAGAGAAACACAGAATTAACAATTCCACTCTCAACTGAGTTAAACTTAGTTCCTTAGCTCAATCCAAGAAAAAAACAAGTATGGTGCCTATGAATAAAAATGTTACACATAAAAGAGAATCATAAATAAATCCTTTCCTTTCCCTGCCACAGTGTTGAGCGACCTAGTGAGTACTTAGTCACACCAGAACACCTGCATCTCAGGAAACAGTTGATAAATCTGACACTTGAATTTGAGACTAATCTGTATATCTTCCTTTATGTTCAAATGGGTAATGCTACAATAGAGAGGCATGTAATACCAATTATACTAGTTATTATTAGTAGTTGTTATATTATTGTATTAATTGTATTAGAAATGCAGAACTCATCATTCAAATATAACCTACTAAATAACAGCCTAATTGAACTAGCACTGGATTTTTTCAACACTTCAGATTTCGTCTCGATAGACCAAGCATATATATAACTTGAAGAAAATCTATCTATCTGTCTATCTATCTATCTATCTATCTATCTATCTATCTATCTATCTATCTATCTATCTCTCTATCTATCTATCTATCTATCTATCTATCTATCTATCTATCTATCTATCTCTCTATCTCTCTATCTCTCTATCTCTCTATCTCTCTATCTCTCTATCTATCTCTCTATCTCTCTATCTCTCTATCTCTCTATCTCTCTCTCTATTTCTGAATTATTTCTACAAAATATGGGGGAATGTATTCATGATTCTTGCCTCTATCCATTTATTTTGTGACCTTCCAAAGCACAGTTCATAATTATTCAACACCTTCAAGAGGCAGACTGACAGATTCTTTGGGGTTTTTAAATTTTATTTTAATACTTTTTCATTTTGTTTTAGAGTGTACAGGAGAAGTGCTAATATTTAAGCAATATCTGTTCATTGGTAGTTGTCAAATGTCTTATTCATGTATCTGATGGGAGTAATGGAATGCATTTTTTCTCTCTTTCTGTCCACTTTTCTGCTTCTGTTTTATATTCACAAGACCTTATGTGCTAGGATGGGAAAGTACATTCCCCTGCTGTAATGCTGGAGGATTCTGTATAATAAAGTTTGACCTACTGTTGCTACTCTTATCTAATGTTTGCATTTAAGAACTTCCCCTGACAAATATTCCATCATCTAATAAACTCCAAGATCTTCAAACATTTTTCTGATGGCTGTTGCAGCCATCCTCTAGTTCACAATTCAATTCCACGTTTGTTTATTTCATTCTGCAAGGCCTTGTGTACATGTGAAATACGACAGCAATAGGACAATATTCCCTACCTGTTATAGCTGAGAGCTGCTTTCTCCTTTTATACTACCACCCCACTCCTCACAAGTATTTACAGACTTACTCTTCATGTCTCGTGGCCTTTCCTCCAAACAACATTGATTATTTTGATAGATGCTTTTACAAATCCAGAAGGTGTATTTTCTGCACACCTCCATGTTGTTCATATTCCAAATAAGCAGACTATATTTTGGAGTGTATCGTATCCATTCCATACCAAAATTACATGAAAAACTATTGTTTGTCATGAATGAAAATCTCTTTCCCTTCATTCAGTAACAACATGTGCAGGATTCTTTTTGCATCTCTCTTGCATCACACTGTTTATTATTCAACATGCCATTTTCAACCTTATCTAGACACTGTGAAAATAAAACAATTCTGCCATTTCCCAGGATCTAAAGTGAGACTATATCCAATATGACCAAAATTTAGACCTGTTCTAATTTTTTATTTTTATAAAATAACAAAATATTTTCCATCCAGCCTAGCTTAGCTGGACCATGTTCAGATTTTTAAAAGTTATAATTAAAATAGTTTTTGATTTAATGGAAGCTAATATAGCTACAAATGCTTGAATTGCTTTATACAGAGGTATTTTCATGTATTTAAAGCATACTGACTACATATACTTTATAGGTCAGCTCTTTCTGGTCACAGATGACAGATTTATTTAGGTCAGAAGAACTGTCTGGAGGTCACCTGGTCCAACCTCTGCTCAAAGCACAACCAGCATGGATCAAGTTTTGCAGGGATTTTTCCAGTTGAGGTCAGAATATCTCTAGAGATGGCCCAGATAATCCACATCTACACTTTGAATGCAGACTGCTAATAAAACTTTGGAAAATGGACACTGAGTTCAGTTGGAGAATCTTGACACTTTTTTTAAAGTAAAACTTTGAGACCTTAAACATATTAAGCATTTTATTTTCCTATAACTTTCTCACACTATACCCCTCTTCACATGTAACATGGAGCTTTATAACTACAAAACAACAGAAGAAAACATTAATTTAGATTCAATATTCTTAATTTAGCTTTGTTAACCAAATTTGCAGCATTCTAACTTGTTGGTTTTTGTCAAATATTGTAACACTGTAATGCTACATATTCTCATATAGATAATAAAAACACTCCTTCTGACACATGAAGATAACTGGATTTCTTATAGTGAAAATTCTAGATACTGCATTTGGAATGGTTTCTCAAAAATAAAAAATGTGCAGTTTCTGTTGCCTTCAAATTATTTTGTGCTCCAGAACAATTTTAAGCAAATTGGAGAAAATAATACAAGCAGATTTGAAGATACTTTATCCACAAAAGTTTCAGGAAAATGGCTGTACAAATGGGAATAGACACTATTGAGTCCTTGTACGGAGAAAGACTTACAAGAACAGCATTTATCAATCAACATGAAGGGGGAAAAATGCGGGAAAGAGAGACACTGGAAACCGGGTTTCATTAGGTCAGCTGTTCACAGGACAGCATGCAACAACTGATTAAAGAGCTCAACATGCACAGGACATTCAACAGAACATTGCAAGGAACTTTGAAACTGTTTGTGCCAGCAGAGAACCTTATTACATGAAAAAACCAAACTTTTCTTTTTCACTGCCAAGTTTATCATCAAAAAACTAGTGCGTTTATCTGCCGTTTAGACACACTCTTTTAACAAGAATCTCTTTTTGGATTACAGGTAAGGCTAAAAATGTCTTTTTAAAGTATGTTTTAAACTTCTTCCTTTTGAAATGTTGTAATAAGTACTTGTTGCTTGAATTCTGTAGATAAACACTCAGTTTAGTTGTCTTGAAATACAAGGATGTTTCTGCTTCCCATTGCTTCTTATTTCAGAGGCTTCAGATGTAGCACATCTCTTATCTCTGCATTTTATCTCAAGCAGTCATAAATGCCTCTTGTTTTCTATGTGCTTCATCAAACTGTTGAAATTCAGCACCAAAGGTCTGTGACAGTGAACAAATCCCTCTGACACTCTATCACATGTATCTAATTAGAAGCATATTTTATAAGAGTTCTTCAAAGGGCTACAGCTGTATTTTTTTTCTCATATGTGGGAGTTCAAGACAGCTGATATGATCTGACAGAAGCCATCACAATGCTACAGCAGTCACATAACAGCAAGACAAGAACTTTGATGAATACACACTTGACCAAGCAGGAGATACTAAGAAGGGCCACAGCAATGACAATGAAGTTTATTATTTTTATGGAGATTCACATTGGAAAGAGGTATAACTAGAAGGTTAAGGCTGAATACTTGAATAGTAAACATGAATTTATAACTCTCTGCAAATAATTTTGAGAAGAATTAAGTATGTTATGGTTTATTGATACTATGATTCACTATGAATCATCACAAATGAATATAGGATGTTTTTTTTCTTGGGGAATGGAAAACTGAGATATTAAAATACTTGTACCAGTATTTAGAACCTGTACATTTCTCTTCACACTTCTGCCAAAGTTGGCTAAGTCACATTATCTAAAATTTACTAACAGGGAAACTGGAGGTCAAAGAAATTAAAACACTTGACTTAATAATTAAGCCAAGTGGAAAAATGATCACAAGAGAACAAGAAGCAAAGGTTCATGTAGGCCACAACTGCTTTTGATATAAACATGGTCAGCAGAGGTCACATCTACAATTCTTGTCACATTTTGCCTGGAGGAGAAGTATGTCCCATACCTTTCAAGCATAAATAGTCAGAAACTCTGATATCTCTGAGTATTTTAAATTAAAGCATTTTTTTTTTTTCCCACAGAACTTTACATGGAATTTCTCTTGCTCTCAAATTCTTTTCTGATTTGTGAGTCACTTACCAACACATTTGTCTGAGGGATACATGGTCCGAGACCTACATTGTGCAATTCAAAGCAATTTAATTGTTCTTATGATTAATGATTTGCTACTTATTTTCTTTTTAGAAATGTACATTACATTAGTTTCAGATTCTTCCAAATCTGAAAATATTCCCCAAGACCCTTCTGTGCTACATCCAGAAAAAAGAAACTGAAGTAATTTCTAAAATTATAATTACTACATTTACCACAGTGATTAAATATGTGATTGTTTATGCTATCTGGACGACAGTAATTGAGTTGTTCAAAGATTACCTTGAGCCCCAGCATGTCTAGGAAGAGCATCTCTTTCCAGTAATGCAGTAAGAACTGTCCAGAATATAATTATCTTTGTTTCTAAAATTATTTTCCCCTAATTTACTCAATCTATAAAGATATATCACATAGAAATACAAATTTCAAACCTATATTTTCCCCATCAAATATGATAAAAAGTGGAATTCTCAATACTTGGCATCAATATACTAGCTCTGCCTCTTGTTTCCATATGCTGGGAACTGATAGAATCACCTAGATTCCCCTGTGAGAAGTCCATCTGAAGCAGAAAAGACATCAGTCTACAGTGGGACTTCATGTGGCTGCTTTGTAGGCATCATCTCTGATTTCATCTGCTCTGTGCATTTTGTTGTTTCCTTCCCATTCCCATTGCCTGAGGTTTTTCCTGGAGAGCTGTTGAGAATAT
This sequence comes from Cyanistes caeruleus, assembly GCF_971803275.1. NCBI lineage: Eukaryota > Metazoa > Chordata > Aves > Passeriformes > Paridae > Cyanistes > Cyanistes caeruleus. The sequence continues at coordinate 51,652,286 of NC_141702.1, read as the reverse complement.
GGGCAGCACAACATGGTGGAGAATCCAATTCTAGAACCCAGCAGGAGCCACACATCCATGGGAAGCTTCCAGTGCAGAACAGGATCAGAAAACAGCTCCTGACTCCAAAGAGGAATCTGAAGTCAAATTCTCACCCAGCAGAGATTCAGTGACTGAATGCATGAGGACCAGATGTTTCAGGCCAAACTGCTGCTCTCAGGAACCTAACACAAAGAGCAGCCATGCTCTGCTTTTAATGATTCAGATGAAAGTCTTCCCTGACCAGCAGTTATCTATAGGCCTCACTGGAAAAGAGCTCAGGGCCAAAACCAGTAGTCTTGACAACAAATAATATTCCTAGCAGCAGAAGATTTTGTGCAACCAGTTCAATTTCAATTAATGTTCATTGACTTTCCTGAATGTACTGGGAAGCTCTTGCAGAATGACATAATCCTCTGATTTTTTTTTCATTGCTTGTTGGTTGTCACAGCATGCAGTTTGCACTAGTTTTGCTTGGCTGAATTCTTCCTTTCATTAAGACTTAGATATTTCTTGCTAGGTTTTATTTCTTTTTCATTTATTTTTAATCATGGCTATAGTATCAGAGCACTGTCCACCCTTATGAGCATCTGTTTCTAAGAAAATATGAATTGATTCCGTAGCATCCATTTTGAGTTGCTGTAGTTTTCTCTCTCAAATTGCAATGACAGTCTAGTTTTCTGCTAGTGTTTATCAGGGAATTCTTTAACCAATTGGCATTGTGATTCCTTCACTCTTCAGTCTTTCATTAGTCACACATTTATGTATTTTTTCTCTTTTCCTTTGTTCGCTCAGATAAAAATCTGACTGATATTTTATATCCTTGTCATTACACTTTAGTCATTAGTGTCCTCTGCCAAGCCTGACTGGAAGATGCTGAACTGTCATGTGCATCAGAAATGGTCACTACCAAACAGAAAATTGCTGTTGGAATGGTTTTTTCCTTCCTTTTGGGCAATCAGTGCTTGCAGACATAGAACAAATGCTGCTTAAAATTTCTTTCCAGAGGCTTCCATACACCCCATGGCTATGTATAAACCTTCAAGCTCCTTGAACTCAGTTATAAGCCCTGATTTTATATTATTTATTAACTCTATTTTTTTGATGTGCATGAGAAGAATTAATAAGCATAAAAGACAGGAGGAAATTTGAGGCATCTTCTTGTCAGGTGGATAAAGGTACAGCCCAGAGCCCAGTACATTGATAATCATATCAGGGCTGCAGTCAGCCCTCAATCTACTCATAGCCAGGGAGTTCTAGCTTGAGTAGGACTCACTGGACTTCTTTCTTTTGGCTGTTCCTGTTTTGTTCCATCTTCTTTGTGACAGAATTATGCTGGGAACAGAAAGCACAACAGAGATTTGCGTTTTGTTTTGAAGACATGGCTTCAACTCCTTTTACATAAAATAAGTTGAATTTCCAGGGAGCGCATTACTGTCAGAGTAGTATCCATCTGCCCACATTTAGATGTCTGCAATGCAGATGTCCTCCTCTGAGCAGCATCTAGATTCCCATTACACTCAATTCAGAGGAAAGGCACTTTCAGGGCTCGGTTCATTTCCCAGTGTCTGACACAGATCACTCTACTCTTGCTGTCTGGAAAGCCTAACTTCTTAAAGGCAAAATTCTCAGTGTCACAGAGCCCATTAAAAATCTTATACTGGGGACAAAGAATAAGATAGTAACACTACACTATGCAGATATATATACTCCTTTTTACCCCCACATAAACAAGACCAAAGTAATTTAAGCATCACTGGGATAAAATATCACTGATGGGCTGTTGAAGAGACATGTTCTGAGAACTACTGTTGCTTATATCCTGCACTTCCTGATGGCCCACTAATGCTTAATCTTGAATCATTCATTTGTTCATTTCCTGTTTCTTGGATTCACAGCTCTTTATATTTTAGTGTAAAAGATTGAGAAAAGTGTTTTTTGGTATTGCATTACAGCTTCTAAATCGGTGTCTAACTATACCACAGAAGATAAAACCCACAACAATAAATGACAAACTTCCATTTCAGGAAACCATGAACAACACTGGAGATGTATCAGCCCATTCATGCAGCCTTCCTAAGGAAGATCTATAACATTTTCTCAGTGTAGTCACTCTATTCTTACCAATAATAATAATAATTTCTTTCAATATCATCCTGTAAGGGTGAATGCCCAAAATGTAGAAGAACTTAGTTTCACTGTAGCACTGTTCAGTAAATCTACTGTGTTTCAATAGGGAATTACAAATAGTCTGGATCCTCAGCTGAAAGTACTCTGGAATTGAATAGGTACTTTTAAAAAAGTTTTCCTTAAAAGGACAGTATTTCTGCCATTCTTCATCCAAAAGGGGAGCAAAGAATTTTTCTTCCTTTCATCTCAAATATTTTCTTCTTGTCTTGGTTAGGGCAATTTTTTGTTGTTGTTGTTGGTTTTGTTTTTGTTTTTTGCTTGCTTGTTTGTTTTGTTTTTGGGGGAGGTTTGGCAGGGATTTAGGTTTCTTCTGAATCAATATGTTACAATTCTTGAGCTTTTTAACAAAAGTGTATTCTATGTGTAAAGAAAGTAAGGTAAGGAAAAAATTTTAACTGGACATATTTATTTTATCTTTTGACATAGCTGTAGAAATTTAATTGGTTTGGCTTCACTCATCTTTCATTTCCTGTATATCTTTGATCACATCTTTGCTGTGAAACATTGATCAGCAAGCAGTAACTTCAAATATCTGAATACTCATTGTACTGCAACACAGTACATATCCAACCAGCTGCAGACACGAGTATACATACATACATTCACAGATGGACTGATATTTTTCTTCTTATGTTATTTCCATACTTTTTCAGTATTCTTCTGTTTGTAGAACAGATTATAAAGTCTCTCAATTTAGAAATCACTAATTAAATGTAAGTAACAGGAAAATGATAGTTCTCATTTAAATATAAATCAAAAGGCTTTCTTTATAACAGAATTCTTGATATAGCTCTATATTTCAAGACATGACTTGAGCTGGTTACACAATAGTCAGCCTTAAAGTAGAACTGTTTTGAACCTTTTTTAACCTTTCTACTTCAATTCCAACATTAATCTACCAGGATCTACCTCAAGAGCTTCTAGCAGTAGAAATCAATGCTGTTTGAGATATAAAAAACTTGAAATAATGGCTTTGAAATGACATTATTTTTTGACCAGTTCTAATCAGCTGTTAAATTTATATCAAACTTGGCATAGGGAAAAAAAAAAAAATAGAAACCAAAATGACGTGACTTTGTCATTTGGTTCCTCAATTACAGGGCTAGAAATATTTTGAAAGAATTTTTTCAAACTGTACCTTCTAGAATACTCCTAAAATACTAAGCATTTCAAGACCTGGATTTCCTCAGAGGTATTACATAGTTACCAGTGCAGAAATTGTATTCACAGGAATCCAAACTACTTCCAATAGTTATGTATATTTTTATAAAACAAATTTTAGTAGAAAATTGCAGGAATTGTTGTGGTAAAGTTCCACTTGTAGCTTCCGAGAACATTTTACCAATTAATTACCAATAAACAAGAAACATAAACAAGATCATAGGATACTATAAACTGCTTTATTGAAGGCTTCCTCTAAAAGCAAATACTACTATGGAATCACCACATTGCAAAATAGGAAAAAAAAAAAAAAATAAATTCCACAAATTTAGCATGAAAGTGATAGGTGCCAGAATGGTTTTGAACATACAAGTCTGCCTCAATTGTTAAGAAATGTTTGAAAACGTGCTCAAGAGGATTATGTAATTTCTTTTCTGCAGAATACGTGAATGCTGCCTTGCCAAGAAATGAGGTTGCCACTTGCCATTGCCCAGTCCAGGGACCACTCTGCTAAGAGGCTCTGCTGATGGTGCCAGTTCAAGAGGCCACGCTGATGGTCCAGCCCCTCTGCAGGGCAGCAGTGCTCCTCCATGTGGGCTCTGTGCTGTGCCCACCTTGCCACATGCCTGCATTCCACCCAAAGTAAACCAGCTCACCAGCTGGGCACCACTTCTCCAGGCCCTTTACAGCCTGAGGCACTCCTGGGAGGAATCTGCCTGTTCTGCTGAGTGGCCAGCCCTCAGTAAGAATACTTTCTCCAGTTTGAACTGGACAACATGTAGTAAGGAAAGAAAGGTGTTCTTGTCCGTTAAAATAAACATAAGACACATATTCTCACTCTAGCCAGATAGGTTTCTCACTGGAAAAGTGGGAAGCTGTAATTTGCTTCAGACGTTAGCAATTGATGGAGCTAGACATGTATTGGCTGTTTCCTTGGTGTCTCTGGGCTTTTCAGAAACATGCAAAAAGAAAAATCTTGATTATAATTCAGTCATTGAACAGTTTATTTTAATGGAACGTTTAGCAGCTGTTCCCATTTTAATTCTCTATTAAAAATACAAATCAGGACAATCAGAATTCTTTCAATGTTCATTTTTAACAGAGTGCAAAAAATAAAATCAATAGCTACTGTTGCTAGGAACAGAAGTTTACTGACATTTATTTAGATGCTTTTATTGATGCCTCAGTATTTGAGTGCCAACTACAACTATTTATAAAGGGAATCCATCTCCCTCAGAGAATATACCAAAATTCTTGCTAAAACTAAACCTAAGCCATTTATAATAATATCTTTTTGATAAATTGAAATGCTTTTATTCAGCTTTCCAGGTATTGTTTTCTTCCTTCAGTTTTCTTTGGCTTAATGCCTTAACAGACAAAGTCCTGGGGAGCCTGGTGGTTGAGTCCACAGAGCTTTGAGTGCGATCTTCAGTGTTTATATTCCAAAGGAGATATAATTGTAACTAAAGATTTACCACAGGAAAAGTAAATAAGGACCATCAATTTTTTTCTTGCCACTCTCCAAACTGTTTATTACAGCACAATTTTAACGAAATTCCTTAGACCACTCTGAAATTTCATAAAAAAATATTGGGATGTGTCTAAGATACTAGGAGACTTTGTGTTTCAGAATTGCAGAATGGAGTGCATAGGCCTTTAAAGTCACTGGCTGGCAACTCTCTTTTGGGAGGTTGGTAGCTGCCTTGAGAGTACCAGTCAATGGCAAAGGTCACTTCCCATTCCTTGGTGGTAACACACAGAAACCGGATCTGCAGAGTGTTTACAGCCAGCCATACAGTGGAGCCAGACTGAATTTTGTTCAGAAGTTAAGAGAGTTGGAGGGGATGGAGTCAGGTTCTGGAGGCACAAAACCTAGCCTCATGGAACTGTGTGGGGAGTGCAGGATCAGACACATTTTCCTTGTGTAGGGGGTGCATACCTGCAAAAGCATCACTGCACCTACCTCCATGGGACGGACTCTCGGAGTGAGTCTAATGAGCAACAACAAAGGGAGAGAAGACAAAGAATACTCTTCCAATTCCCTTCTAGTAAATCTGATGGGCAAGACTGCTTGATTTGGCAAGATCAGTATGTTTTAATACAACATGGGTTTTTTTCAGTCTTTTTCAATCCTGAAGGTATTGAATTAAATGAAAGAGTAATCTGAAGCTTTAACAATGAATGTAGATAGACAAACATCACTTTCAAAAAGAGGATAAAATACAAAAGGGACTTAATTTTCTAGTTTCTTCAGGGAGATTTAGAATGGTGTTTGCCTAAAAAAAATCATTTTGTGCTGAAACCAGACTGTGTATACTCAAAGGAAGTACTATTTTAAAAGCATTTTCTTTATCAATAAATCAATCTCTGATTTTTCTCAATTCACCAAAACACTTTACACTTTGTTTGCTCATTGGATTAATTAGGGCCTTTCTCAAGGAGATTTATACCTGACTGTGTGCAAATTTGCTCTGTATTACTCAGGAAACAAAGAAAGTTCTTCTCTTAGATGATATTAGGGAAACTGCCTTTCCCTTCTCTTTCAACTTGCATCAAAAACAGATTAGCTAAAAATATTCCATGCCCTAGGTTTTTGCAGTTCTGAGAAGAAACCAGAGATTAAATCAGATAATGTTTAGTCCAGCCCTCTTAATATACATAGACTGGCCAAATTCTATTTCCCTAAATGTGATATGATCAAAGAATAGCATAATGTTCTTTATTCATGCCTTTGAGAGGCTTTCTTTCATGGCGTCAGCTCCAAATCCTTTTATTGGTAATATTATGGTAAATGTATATCTCTGATTGTATTTGATTTTCTTTCTCTTAAGTACCTGTTGCTTCTCTCCTCTGAATATCTCAAATGTCCTGAAAAATGCTTTCACCTTCTGGAATTTTTATTTTGCTTAGTTTTGGGTGAGAATATGCAGCTGTTTAGGACTGGAAAAAGTTATTGCTATTATTTCCTTTACTGCTAACCTTCTTATTCCAAGTATCTTCCCCGTCAAGCATTCACAAAAAAATCCCTATAATTTATAAACAAAGCAGAAGAAAATTTCAAACACCATTCAGCACTAAGGCTGGCATCTCTGTAACTACAGATGCAAAAAACTCGAGACATTTAATCGTTAAGACATCACTGACTGGGAAGCCTGCCACCAACATCCACACTTGATGCACATACATTGTCTTTTGGCTCTCTACAGCTATGCCCATCTGCTTCGGTGGCATGGTGCCTGCTTATCAGCTAGTTGGACGATTCCAGTACACAGAGGTGCCAAAAAAAGGTTTTACATGGGTAGCCTGCACAGCCACAAAAGTGCCATTTCTTTTGTAGGAAGAACTGCTAGAGCTGAGATACTAATAGACTATGTCTTTGTGCTTTTTTTTCTTTTTTTTTTTTTTTCACTCACTGAAAATGTGTCTTGCCATCACCATTTTTGTATCTCTTTTACAAAGAAAAATATGGTACTGGGAGTGAAACAGAATAAAAGCAGATAAGACACTGATGAACAAAGCCGCTATGAAATGAAATGAGAGTAGGGCAGGTTAGAAGTATAGATAAAGTATTGTGCACCATATGCCCCTAATTCAAAGGAAAAAAAATAAAGCAAAAATACGTACTCACCCCATTTTACAAAATTTGAAACCAAGATAGCTTTGTAAATGGAATTGGATTAGATTGAGAAGAAAGTAAACAAATTATTATATGAAACCATAGAGCTGAGATGGAAAAATAAGCCTAGTTTGTCCTAAAGATATGGCACAAAATTCTGACAGAAATTTAAACATCATTTGTTGGTTTTGTTTTCAGGACCATTGCTCAGAATAGATATTATTTCAATCTAAGGCTGGACCTCATATTCTTTTTATAACACTTATAACTCAGCAAACTGGAATCTAAGATTATTTAAGCTTTAAATTAAACAAGTCTTTAAAAAAATTATTGAGAAATACATGATGAGGGAATTAAACTGACTTTCAGTGTACAAGATGCATACGAACTTGTCACGTAACATAAATAAAATCAATTGCAGCATGATTTCTGATGTTAGAACATTAGGAAACACAGCAAATATAGTCAAGAAAACTAACAATGTGACTGCGGGTCCATAAGCTGCCTTGAAACATCAGATTACAGAACTTTGTTTCCCTTTTGTAGGGATATTTGGTAAAATGATTCAGGGCTTTTTCCCAACCCAGCTTTTCTTTCGATTCTTTGATTCTTACATATCTTTCTTGGCATTATGACCTATGCACAGCTCAGATGGAAAAGCATACACATTATTTTGATAAACACTCACTGCTACATAGATCCTTTCCCAGCACTTTTCAGTAAAAGTAAAAATAGCAGGTTGTTGAAAGGATGATAGTTGAAAAAAACTGTAAGAAGGTAAGAAAGGTCAGCAGTGAAGGAATAAACAGCTGATACTTCAAATGGGTTGGGAATGTATCCAGATGTCAAGATGGCATTCGATGACATTAGCAATGAAAGGCATGGTAGCCTGCACATTGAGGCAAAAGAGCCATGTGACTTTCACTGGAGCAACCCAACTTGCCACGCAAAATCTGAGCATGGCTGAGCCAAGGAGCTTTGCCAGTGCCCCCAGCACTGCCACATCGGAGAGTCTGTGATGACAGTTTTATGACAGGAGAAAACAGCATGACAAACTGATAAATGTGCTTGGAAAAGCATTGGCTTTTTTAAGCGACCAGACTGAAGTATTCCAAATTCTGGAAGATATAATGAAAATTGAACGGGTTTCTCCTGCTCTCCAATTTAATTTCAAAGTGCCAGAAAGAGTGCATACTTCATCAGGTACGTGGTAATGAGTACTGAAACAACCAGTAGGAAAATGTCATTTTTTAATTGCTGCTGTTTGAAAATCAACAAGATAATTTTGTGACTATTGAAAAATCTTGTATCTGTGCAAGCTAAAGTTCAGGCTTATCTTTCATGCTTGAATTAAATTTGATTATTCTGCTGGCCTGATTGTTTGCATATTTCAAAAGTGTATTTCTGTCCAAGCACAAAAATATATTCCATGCAAAGATAAAAATAAAGAGGAAAAAAGGTGTTTCAAAGCATCCAAAGGCAAGTTTAAGTAAAGTCTTGAAAAATTTAGAAAAGAATGAAAAGTTACCCGTGATAATTTACATCAACATCCAATTTTTTTTTCATGTATCACAGTAGGGGTTCACTGGATATTGCTGTTCAACACTTATTTTTGCCTTCATCACCCAGTCCATATTTGTGCTTTATTTTTTGAATATCATGCAAATTCACCTGTTTGTTGGATTTTCTTAGGCTAGATGACTTACTGTAGCTTCTGAGTGTATCTTAAGCATGGAATACCTTCCTAAAGCACTGCCTGGGCGGGATAATAGTTATTAGTCCCATGTTAGAGATGAGACGTTTCTGCCACAAATGAGTCTGGGATGCTGAAGGCAACCACGTTATTCATTACCAGTGCCAGAAAACCATGTTGTGCACTAATAAGGAGATGCTCACTTTGATCACACAATTAAAGACTGCAGCATAATTCAAAAACACAGGTGGCTAAATAAAGGTCACAGAGGTAGTGTCAGTTTTAGAAGTTTCTCAGTCTTGGATGCTCCATTTGCAGCTTTAATAGACTCTTGCTCCTGTGCTTGAAAAAGTGTAGGTGTAAGCATTTTCTCAGCTGCACTGGCACTATGGATAGTGGGTGTTATGCAGTCAAGTAGCCACAGTTAATAATGTGTGATGAGCAGTGTCTTCCACATGAGTTGATAATAGCTCCCAGATGAGTCTTCTGTTAATACATAGGTATAAATACTTCTATATTGTTTAAAGGACACATTGAAAACAAAAAGAAACCCCAAACCACTGTTACACAGAGATGTTGATCAATGTGTGAGCCATTAGAGACTCTCAGCCTCTTAAAACAAAACTGTGCCAATCCAGGCAACAAAATGACAGAAGGCAACACCCTACCACACACAATTATATGGACTACAGGCTTCTGTGCTCTGCCCTCCCCTCTCTCCCCACACTGAATGATGGCTTCCTGCCACACCACTGGTGTGAAGGTCTTCTTTGTTCTCCCTTCTACAAAGGTGCCAGTTGCCTGAGCCAGGAGAGACATGGATTGAGTAAGAGCCTGAGGAGCCCCCAGGGTTCATCCCTTTGTTCAGCCAGAGCAAAGCAGCACTGTGGCTCAGTTGCAGGGTGGATGGCTGCATTCTGCCTCTCTTGCCTAGAGTTTGTTGCCATCCCCTGACTTGATATCCCTGCCCATTCTAACAAATCTAGATGAATTTGCAATGAGGACAAGGGACAACCTGAAATGATGCCCTGAGGCATCTCTTCCCTCCTTCTTTCTATGTCAAATGTCACATTGACTTTGCAAGAAGGAAGTCTTAGAACATATTTATGTAACAGCTGTCAAAACCCCCCAAAAAAACCCCTTCTTGATTTTGCTTTTGTTTGTTTGTTTTTAGTTCCATCGATCTATATGATCAAAAAGGCTGAGTTGTTTTGACAGTAAAATAATAAATAGATTTGGGCAAAAATTTAGTTTAAAGGGTTTAAATATAGCCTGTTCATAAAGGTGGTTAAATATCAAGGTTCTGTAATGGAAACTGCTAATAAACACTTATTACAAAACCTGACTATCACTCTGGAAATCATTAAATAGATATAGTAATTTCTTTTCCCCCATCCTAGTTTAAAACTTCACATGTTGAGTAAATGCACTGCTGGGACTTCGGTAATACATCCCCATTCATTGATGATACTTAAGAGAAAGAGCACATAGAAAAGATCTGCTGTCTTTCTTCTACAAGAAATTTCAATAAGTTGCCCAAATCTTGCTGCTTTTTTTTGTTCATCTCTTCACATTTTTAAATATTCCTTTGCTGTCCTTTCTACTTTAAATGTATCCCATAGTATTAGTAATACAGAGAACAAACAGGAGAACTTCCAAAGCAAAGAGGGTAAGGAAGATAGAAGTATTAATACTGCAAAGAGATATAAAGTCTCAGAAAGAAGCAAGTAAAAGGTTAAGTAAATAAGATAATGTTCAAATATACCACAAGAGGTTATTGGAAAGTATGGTCACATTTTAAACAACAAAAGCATAAAAAGTATAGTTTTACTGTCAGAAGAAAAAGAATATTTTAAAATGTAGGTAGGATGTGTGTCTCACGTAAGCACTTGGGAACAAAAGCCAGAAAGATAAGTATAAAGCTCTAAAACTCCACGTGGTAAAAAGAAAGAAAAAAAAAAGAAAAATAGGATTGTCAGAGCACCATTATCAGGTCAGCAGTGATCAGCAAGTAATTAGACCAAAAGGATTAAGAAAACTTCCATGGTAGTTGGATTCTGTCCCAGAACACTAATGAAATGGCAAGAAAGATAAAAGAACAATTAGGTTATGTTTGCAATCTCAGCTGCAGGACCACCCTCCCAACAGAAAAACAGTGAAATCAACTGCAAAGCAGTTTGGCATTAAAATGAAAAAATGTAAGTCTAGAACAACCACAGACTTTTCACATACATCTAGTTATAAAATTAGAAAACTCTCCCCTACCAGACAGAATTGGTCAAAGGAATCAGAAAGTCTTGGCTGAGCAAAAGAAATATGGACTCATCTGGGGACTTACATAAATGCTCATTGTACTAACTGAGTTTTTAGCAGATGCAGACCTAGAAAGAGGGAAATACCTAGAAATTTATGTCCTTTCCCATTACTAAATACTTTCTTCTCTCACCCAGCCTCAGACTGCACTTGCCTGGAGGTGCATGTGCACCCTGGCACTCTGCCAAGATCCCACACTTGCAGTGTCTTTGGCTGAATTAATTCTGTGGCCACCTTGTCTACTCCCAGTTTAAGTGAGAAGCTATTGTTGTGGTGACAATCCCATGGCACTCATTTTTGAGCAAAAATGCTGTGTAGCCTCAAATTCTAACTTACATTCCCTATTTTCCTCAGCACTGCTCTTAGTGTGTTGAGGATTTTGCCTGCTGAACGCCTATTAGGAAGCAGTGAAGTGAATATTTTTAAAGTTATCCCATGGGATATACTTGTAGGACATTCAAATTAATTGATGGCAAGTCTTAGAGAAGGTGTCAAGTGCAGGTTGCAGGTGTGATCCTCTAACTTTCAGTGAAAAGAGTACTGGTCTGTACAATTGTTATCATTCAGCAGGGATTTCTGTCTTAATATCTTATTTTGCTGTGGAAAATAAAAGACTGCTATATATATAAACCTGCAGAAATTAGGCCTTAAAAGCCTTCAGTGCAACATTTTTATTGATGGAAGAAAGATATGAGAACATCTACCTAAACAGAGAAAAGTCCTGAATCTCTGACTTAAAGAAACGTTAGTCCCCTAAATTCTTGGTTCTGGCATGAATTGCAGTGTTAAGAATTATTCCTCAAAATGATATGTAGCCAGCATGTATAAATCACTGATATGACAGATCAAGTGAGAAGATCTGTGTGGTGTGGCAAGCTCCTTTCCATATGTTTTTTGACACCCAACCTTGTGGATCAAATGTAGCAATAAAGAACTTGCAGGAATTCAGTGGAAAAAGACAAAATATTGTCCAGCAAATTAATTTTTTTTTATATGATTAGTTTGCTACCTTTGTTTTCTATGTGTTAGAAAGAAATTAAGAAATGGATGCAATTAAGAAACTGGGTAGGTAAAGTATAAAATTATGGCTAATTTTCTTATTTTATATTAATTCTAAGACAATACTTACAATTGTTAGAATAGATTCATTTAGTTTCACAACTGGAAGACACAAGACTATTAGGCACATAGCTATATTTTGAAACATCACAAGGGTTGTGGCATTTCTGTAGATTAACAGATATTAAATAACTGTTTTATGAAAATCAGCCTTGATTTTAAATCAATCAATCAATCAATCAATCAATAAATTAATAAATGCTGTTTCATTACAGTGCTATCCTCCTTTCCATTAATGTGATTAAAAAAAAAAAATACACACAAAGCTCCTAGCCCATTGTTATTTATAAGGATATTTTTGCTTTAGTTCAGTTTCATTGTAAATGATGTGATGAAAACTGTGCAAATATAAAGAGCAAGGACTCCAAACATCACCTGTGCAGACAGTAACATTCAAATATCAGCCTAACACCATTTCTTTCCAACACTGAGTTTACAACTGGTCTTTAATTTTTTTATTCTGTTGTCAGACATGCTGTTGAAATATTTTTTAGTTTGTTTGTAGCTTTGCTGTACTCCAAGAATAATTTTACACTTGTCAGTTGCTTCTGGCATATTTATAAATTTCCCAGCAGTATGACATTTCCTGCTTTGTGTTGCTATCCTAAGAAAGATCAGGTAAGCAGTCTTCAATGTTTTTCCTGTCTTAGTAACTACATATTTTCATTTTTATTTTTTTTATTCCCATAACGATGCCTTCTTATTTTATTCTTGCAATTTCCTTACAAAAAACCCCCAACAATCACGTCCCCTAAAAGCCTACAGTTTTATATTTAAACTTCTGTTTCTTTGTGACAAAGAATATGAGAAACTTCGATGGCTTTATTGACTCATTTTCAAGTACAGGAACCAGAAAAAAAATGTTGCTATATTTTTGAAGAGACACCATAAATTACAAAGAAAGTAAAAGCAAGCAACCAAACAACAACCTCAGTGTCATTATGATTCCTGGCAGAAATTCTTCAAGCCTTTTCTAAAGACAGCAAAGGTTATTGATCTGAAAGAATTTTTGAACAGAAACGAAATGTTTGCTGTTATTTCAACTGCAACACTTGTTCAGGTCCTGAGCCGTATGCTCTGTCCCTAGAGTATACAGCTGTAAGCAAAATCATGACTTCACAAATTCATGGAAATCAGAGGATGCAATACCTGCTATATTTATCCTTGAAAGCAAAACTTTATAGCCATAGACTGTGAAGTTCACCATGTCAGGATTTTTCCCCAGCACTTTTATCCCATTTCCTTTCACTTTTGGCAATATTGTCATATATTGGCTAACTTTCCATGGACATTTTAACTAGTTCCACAAGCTGCTCTCTCTGTATCTATGACAATGGTTTCTACCTTCATAGAAGAACCCTTGTGTTTCTCACCACCCACAAAAGCATTCACTTTTTCTTGTTTATTTTCTTTCAGTCTTGCTTATTGTCACCCAGTATTTTCCCTTTTGCCACCCAAATGCGTTAATGGTAAAACCTGACTCACAGTTCACTGGTTTCAAGAGCTAAAAATCAGAGACACAACTCTGCAATTTACTGTGACTTTTCTGCAAAGTTCTCATTTCTTAATGACCCATACTGGACCCATACTGTGGAACCTATTTACTAGTGTTTACACTCTTCCTGTGTGCATGCCATGTTCATTTGTGTTTCCCCTTTAGCAAGCTCCACACAGTGCAAAATTTAACAATACACTTTTCTATGTGATAAGAAAAGTGGAAAAATATTAAGCAAGCACTGGAAACATTTACACAGCATGCTCAGGAATTTCACACTGGATCCTAAATGTAGGTCCAAAGCTATATAGATTTAAAGAGGACAAATGAAAGATTTCTTAACCATTTCTCTTCTGTGACAGGATCAAACAACTTCAGTTAACAGCAATAAATTAAAGAATTCTGGGGTCATCATCAGGTAATATCTATTTCATGGGCAAAGATTGTTTACACTTTTTTGTTATCTAATGCTTTAAACTAGAATGATAAATTTAATACTCATTTGAAAGTACATATGAACATAAATTATTAACTTCAAGCATTCAACAAAAGTCCATTGGAATCATTGGAACTTAAGTAAGGAACATCACTAAGTATGAGATATCTGGTGAAACAAAATGCAATGTTAAATATTATACTACTGAAGAATGAACTTTTGGGTTTTGTTTTATTAAATTCAGTCCAACAGACACTACATATCAAAACTTAATTCCCTTACCAGTGTTTGCAATGATGTTATGAAACCTCCTCTATAAGAACAATAGAATAAGAAGAAGCAAAGAGAAAAAAAGCAAAAACAAAGAAAAAATATATATATTTAAAAACTTCCTAAAGCAGCAGATTATGCTGGAAGAAACATGCTATGCTTATATCTATATATTTACTTTTCAGAAATATGACCTCATTTTCTCAGTTTTAGAATGCTGATAATGTGAAATATTTGTGAAGCACTTAGAAACTACTGTATCGAGTGTTGTAGAAATACCTTTTCTGATCAGATTATATGTGGCAGACAGGCCAAAGTTTGAAATATTCTGTCAGGGAAAATTTACATACATTACTATTGGAACTAATCCACTGTTCCACCTATTGGCCTAGGATGAGCTACCTGTCAGGTTATAATGCAGATGCTAACAGAGATGTCAATTACAGTATGCTCATGGCTGTTCAGAGTATACAAAAAAACCCCAAAACATGACTTAATTTTTAATTCTATCAAGTAACCTCTTTCCATGATAATTAAATTCATATTACAAAAATAAAGAGCAAGTCCTGAACTAAATTCTGCACCTGCAATATCATGAGATTTTTGAACGGGAGGAAGGTCTTGACAAAATAGATTCTGGTTATTTTCAGGCTTTAATACAAGTACTCCTACAGTTAAGTTGCTTATTTGGTGGTGGTGTTGCTATTTCTTCTCATTTACCATGGGGAAAATACCCCTTCTTATCAGCATTAGTTTTAGCCCTTAACAACAAATTCTTAGCTAGTACATTCAGTTAAGTTCCAGTGAAAGCAATAGCTTCCCATGTATTTACACCAGGTCTATAATCCAGACAAAGATTTAAAATCCTCGTGTCTGCTGGCCTGTGATAACTGTGTCATCTCTTTGTGACATCCTGTATCTGATACAGGCTAGACATTTAATAATGTGTATGGCATCTAACATGTCATCTTGTTAGAAAAGGAGACAAAGCTGTAAAGACGCTTATCTGCAAGCTCTTATTTTTAAGATAATCAATAAACTCTTCCATAATAATTGTACCCCAGCAGGCTTCAAACAGCAGACACTGGACAGAGTCACAGTGATCCCTCTCTGTTCTCCAGGCAAATGAGGTAAAACTTCAGAGGGACTCTCCTGCCTTTACAATCACAGAAAGAAGCCAGACAGGGAACATCAGAGTCTGAGACCTTGCTGCAGTTATGACTAGAATCCCCTCTGCTGAGCCTCTACATGTCAATGCTTTTCAGTTCCAGCAGCATCTTTCAGCATGCTGAGAGTGTGCATGGGGTGATGCTCCAACTTCCAGAGTCTTCTGGGAATTTGACAGTCATGGGAAACCATAACAAAAGTCCAGTCTCACCTAGTGCATGGTCATTAGGTGTTAGGATCTAAACGGGGGATCCCTTGCAAAATGTCAGCTTGGTATATGCCTGCCATAAAACACAGGTGTTTCCCTTTTTGGGTTTGCTCTTGCCTTTGTCTCTGTGGTTGCTATGTTCTCTCACTTTTAACTTCTCTCTCCAAGTTACTATCTTATCCCACCATTGCTGTATTTATACCCTGTTAAGCACAACAGAGCACCTTCCTGGTTAGCTCTTAGAATTTACTGCAACAAAAGTGATTAATAATGATATTTACAGGAGCAACTTTACAGACCATGCATTTGCTGTGTGATAATTCAAATCCCAGCATTCTGACAAGAAAGCTTAGTTAAACTAAAAGGTGTGAAATTAGTCTGCAATTTCCCATAGAACATATAATTTATTACTCGCATAAATAGGTGATACTGCTCAGAAATGCCTTTTCAAAATTGTAAATGCATGGAAACAAAACTTTTAAGCTGGATTTTTTTTACTTCCCAATTAAGCAAAAGGTATTTTTGTAAATATATTCTACATACTTAAAGTTTGACTCCAACATCATATAAAACAATTTTTTAATCCATTGGCTACTGGATACTAAACAGTAATACTTTGTTCCTCTCTAGATTTGGTGAAGATAGTACCTGGTTCTGTTGTTCAGGCTGTTTCAGAGCTCACATGAAAGCAAAGCTGCTTTACTTATGTGAACAATCAATACATTGAACCAAGAATATTCCACATGAATGTAGGATTTGCTTTCAACTTCAGCTAATACTCAAATGTACAAGATTATAATCACTGGATTGCTTTGTCTCTCAGTTCTGAAGTTTCATGATTATTAAGGTCATTTAAAGGAATACATCCAGAAAATGGAAGACATAGAGAACAACGTAAATTTTTTGATATATTGCATAAATATTATCAAAAGTGTTTTGGCAAGATTGACCAGATATATTGGTTTGGTAGAATATCTTCAAAATTCCTGCTGTACCTGAAGTGTACCTCTTCCATAGATCTGAAATGCAAAGTCATCATTCTATTTATGAGGGTTAGAAAGCTCATTAGGCAAAAAATCCTCTCACACTGTAGATTTGCATTTAAATTTGATTTAATTTAAAAAGAGAAGTTGCTTTTTCTGTTCTGTGTTAGTTCTGTATTAAATTCCAGCAGAAATTCTCTTTTCAGTCAATCATATTGTGGATCAGAATTTATAACCACAATTCCCCAAACATGATCATGCTTATCTTTATACCCAAGTAATCCTGCTAAGTCCAGTGTTTTCCTGATAAATAAAAAGTTAAAATGTGCACGTAGGTGTATGTAGGATTGATTACTTAGTTGTCTGACTGAATATCTTTGTTCACTTCAGCAAGCATCTCATTACTCCCCACAGCTGTCTATTCATAGAAAATTAAAGAACAGGTAGTTCAACTACATTAATGAATAAGTGAAATTAAAAACTTCTAATTAGATCTTGTGTTAGCATCAACACTAACCTTTTTCTACTGTTAACATTCTTAGTAGCTTGTCACAATACTCATGATACTTTCTAAAGACTGTGGAAACTAGTAAAATAGTGATATTCTGTATCCATTTTATTCTTCCAAAAGAGCCTTTAACTTTTAAAGAAAAAGGTAGAAATTAATATTCAAGTTATGCCTGGCATTTTGAGGGCTGCAATTTTTACTAGAATCAAATTGAGGTTGCATATAATTTAGTTACAGCAAAACATTCCTCATTTGGTAAAAGTAGAGGCAAATTTTTGGATAAGTGTTTATTCTGGAAGGAAATACAGAAAGAGAAAACATGCAATTGGAGAAACATTTTAAAATAAGTAGCTAGCCAAACTGCAGCTATTTATTGTTTATTCCCTGGATTAGTGAAAGGAAAGAAATAGAATTTCAATTACAAGTGTTATCTGTTATGTATATTAAAAGCTTTCCATTTTCACTGGTGACAACCACAGCATACACACAACTCTTGACTAAAAGCCTTTCATAAAGAGTGGATTAATAGCATTTCTCCTTCTGGTAGGTATAAATATTTCATCTATAGCTCAGGAAAACTTCAAATAGTTAAACTGTTAATGATGTCGTTCTCCATTCTCTTACCACTCTGCTTCTCACAGAAGCTTTACAGCAGGGAATCCTTAGACAGGTGAGAATCAGTTTTCACTGCAGCATAGCACACTCATTTTATGCCTTGGCTTTCTAAATGTCCCCTTGTCATGTGGTTTTCTTGGGTTTGGTAATTAGAAGTATAACTGAAAGCAGTGCAGTCAAGCTTCAAAGGGATACACAGTAAGACAGAACTCAGCATGGCTCTCTTATCAGAGATACACAGATTCATTTACGTTGGAAAAAATGCTCCAAGATCATCGAGTACAACCTTTGACTGGTCACCATTTTGTCAGCTAGACCATGGAACTTCCAGTTTTTTATTGAATGCCTCCAGGAATAGTGACTCCACAACCTTCCTGGGCAGCCCATTCCAATGCTTAACAACCCTTTCAGTGCAGAAATTCTTCCTGACACCCTACCTGAACCTCCCCTGCTGCAGCTTGAGGCCATGTCCTCTTGTCATGTCACTAATTGCCTGGAAGGAAAGATTGGCTACAAACGTGCTACAACCTCCTTTCAGGTAGTTGTAGAGAGCAATCAGGTCACTCCTGAGCTTCCTTTTCTCCAGGATGAACAACCCCAGTTCTCCCAACTACTCCTCATAACACTTGTGCTCCAGACCCTTCATCAGCTCTGTTGCCCTCCTCTGGACACACTTCAGCCCCTCAATGTCTTTCTTGAAGTGAAGGGCCCAGAACTGGACACAGCACTTGAGGTGTGGCCTCACCAGTGCTGAGTGCAGAGAATCGATCACTTCTCTGGTCCTGCTGGCCACACTGCTCTTGATACAAGTCAGGATGTTATTGGCCTTCTTGGCAAATCTCTTACCCAGATCTTATCAAGGTCTTTACCCATCCTGCCAATAATCCTGTCCTTAAAGGTACAGAAGTAATCCTCTTTTCAGAAGAGTGGGTGCAAACCTCAACCACTTTGAATAATTTAAAAAGGGTTTTCTTACTTTTGGTATAAAAGATAAAAAACAAGTAATGTGATTCCTTGTCTATGCTACACTGATCAGCTAACAAGTCCCAGTGGCCAGTAGATCTTTGAAGAATATAAATAAATATATTCTATTACGCCATTTATTTCCATATAAGTTCTCAACAAAACACTGATAAGAGTAAATGTTTCCAAATAACTGAGTAGAGATAGTTCCAAATATCAGTGAAATGAAAGAGCAAACTATGCAGAAGCATATTAATGAATATTTCTGGCTGTCTTAACACAGTTGTCATTGACATTCAGCACTCAGCACTCACCATGCAGCTTCAAATAGATTACATAAAAAACGATGGAGAGAAAGATGATAGATTATTTATTGAGAGTCAAGCCCTACAGGGAGAAGGCTAACATTTCTCTGATTTTTGTACTCCCTCAGGATAAAGGTTATACTGTAAAGAAATGGAAACTGTCCTCCCATTCAACTAATGGCAGGATCCAACTGTGACCACTTTGATAGACTTAAATGAAATAGGAAGCAACAAATGCTACAGTTGCCTAGTCTAAAACCTCACTCAAAAATCCAAACTTAAACCAGCAAATAACCCCCCACAGGATACTTAACACCAAAGCTGTCCCCCCTGCACCCTCCCCCCCCCCCAAAAAAAAAACCCAACAAAAACAACCCCTTTCCAATTAGGCAAAAAGAGATTATTTCACATTTGAGGTTTGTTTTCAAGGTGTATTGAAGAAAAAAAACAACCCAAAAAACTAAACCCAAAAAGTGTAAAAAGATAACTAAGCAGAAGTTGTCAAGAAACTGGCCTTATAATAAAGCACCAGTGCAGGATGTGTATGAACAATTCAAAGCCTATAAAGCCTTAGATCTTTTTCCCTCATATCTCAGCTGAACAGTCATTATTGTATCAAGTAATTCTACTTTCCCCTACTAGCTTCCCCACATAGCTAGGTTTGAATTATCTTGGTAGAAAGTAATTTATTGTCAAAACAAATAAGTTGCCATGTCAAATTGAAATTGTAATAAAATTAGGCTTCAAGCAAAAACAAAACCAAATGAAAAATGATAGTGAATGTGAGCTACTTTGCTTCTGTCATGAGGTAAACTCATGGTTCAATTAGCAAACAAATGCAGCTTGAAGCATTCCTATGTCCACTCAGATTTTGTAGGAGGAAAGTGATGAAAGCAAATCCTAAACATTTACATCAATAAATGCCACTTTCTGAAAAAATGTACAGTACTGGTAGTAAAAGCAAATTGAAAAATTTGTTGGGCTAGATCTGTATAGCTGCTAGATGTCAAAGCTGATATGGGATATCTGAGTGTTTTGAAAACACAGAAACATACTGAAATATTTTGCCATTCAAATAATGGCAAAATACTTAGGTACTATTAGGCAACTAATTAAAAAATACTGTCTGTCCAACATACTGTTCTCTAATGTACCCCAACCTCCCCTGGAGCACTCTAAATTTCTGATCATAAGACAATTATTTTGCAGGTCATCTCATCAGCATTGTTTTAATGACCTGAGGAAAAATAAATAAATAAATAAATTAAACTCTAAGAGTCTAACAGTTTGTCTGGAATATATATGTATAAGTTAAAATTGAGACGTGGAGGTCATGTTCAACATGTACACCACCCTATTTGAACTGGACTCAGAGGAAATTAGCTCAGGGAATATCCCAGCTGTAAGAAGTAGCAATTATGCCAAGGAGGCAGTTAAACAAACAAACTAACTAAAAAACAACCAAACAAAAAAATTGCTATCTCATTGGTTTTGTAGAGATAGGAAGGAAAACTTGAGTTCCCAAAACACAACACATGCTGAAAGATGATGAAAAATTATTTTACTTTATCATAGGAACTTGTTTTGCTTCATATGTCCAGTAAGAAAATTCAACAGAGACACAAAGGCTGATAAGAGGATTAAAAGAAATGGAAAAACAGAAGGCGCAAAAAAGCTCACAGAGTTGAACACTGAAGGAATAATTTTTACAGATAGGTTACTACAGCATGGGTCCATAGGCAGCAAAATTGTGTAGACTCCATTTTTGGGAATGGGAAGTGAGCAGAGAATTTGCACCACAGTGAAGCCCAGGAGAGCAGAGATGGAAGAGTATCTCATTATTGCCTACATTAAGGATCACAAGATCTAATAAAGTGACCTAAGTTATTGAACGGTGAGGAGAGAATATTCATTAAATTTTGCAACTACTAAATTAAGGTTTTCTATAGAGAAACAGGGCTGAGAGTAATAGTGTAATTAAGTACATATTCTATTTATTTGATTTCAAGACAAGAAAATTTTAGTCTCAGGATCACTCTGGTGATGCACACTCCTTTAAGGCAATAAAAAATAAAAAATCGTAATGTATTTCAATTCAAGTCCTCATTATTTCCAATGCCAGCACTTACTTGGCAGTTCTGCTTCCCAGATGACAGAAAGGGATAAATCTGAGAGTCTCATCATCTCTCCTACTAGTGGAATGAAGATTAGTTTTATTGGAAAGGTAATATTGTATTTAAAATTCCCAGTCATTGTTGTGCATGAACATACTCAACACTTCCCTGACTTAACCAGAGCTTTTTCAGATTCTACAGACTCTCAGTGATGTGATTCCTGAGCTTGTGCAGGAATCCTTCTCCTATGCAGATCTTTTAAAGTGCAATTGAGTGCAAATCACAGCATATAAGGATCAAAACTTTTTGACCTCATTCCATGGTCAGTGACTGTTTTCAGACTTTTTGTACCCATAAATAAAACTGGCCATTTTTAGAATACGTTATCCTAAAACTCAAAGATCAGTGTCAATAAAGCTGTCAGAGACTTCTCACACAGAAACAGAAATGCATTTTAGAAACAGACACATATCACAAAAGGCTGCTTATTCACACTGTGTCTACACCTATGTGAATTTAACAATGACATCTTTATGAGTGAAAAGCACTGTCAATCACCCCAAGACATGCAGACAAACCCATTAATATCAGTAGTAATTAAACTTATTACAAGGGTGAGTCTCTCAAGACAGAAATAGGATCTAATTTTTCTACAGAATTCAGAGCATCAACGTGAAATAAAAAATTGGCTTAACTAGACAACTCAGAGGTGTAGGACCCAAAACCTTTGTACCATTTATGTCACTAGAAATATTTCAAATCTATGGATAGGTTTTTCAACAAGACTAAAGAGAGAAGAGTGCTTCTTGTTTCACAGAAAGTAGTGGTAACTAGGTAAAACAAAACTCATAAATAAAATCAGTGACAGGCATGTTTTAACATTAAATTTCAAACAGGAATTTGCTCTTCAGGCAGATGCAAAATTAAATATGTAGAGTGCTCAGTGCCATAGGCTACAAATAACTTTTTGGTTTTTACTTACAACAGAAATGTTTTGAAGATTACTTTAGACCTGGATTTAAAAAGCCAAACTGAATAACAGTGAGCTGATAAAATAAATTATGCCAACTTAAAATTCGTGATTTTGTTTTCAAATTTATCGCCTGTTTAAACTATTTATCAAGGGACACATGGTTGTGATGATTTTGCTTGTTTATGCATTACTTACATAATGCTATTCTTTAACAAAATTTTTATCCCAGGAACAACATATATCTCTTCCAAAAGATGGTGATTTGATAAACTTGAAGACTGCTGCAGATACTTCTAACGAGTTCTGCATTTTTCCAGTAGGACAGCAAACCTACCAGCTAAATGTTTAATTTTGTGAGCCATAAATGAAAGCAAAAACACTCACTGGTTACAGAGCACAATCAGCACAGAATCTGTAACTGGCCTACTTGCTCATAAAAAACAGCATGAAACCCAAAATTATTTATATCTCATTTGCCCAAAATTGACACTGAAATCAATGGAAACAGCTGCAGAGTTTTATTTACTTATATAATAAATAAATAGATAGAAATCTAGCAAACAGGATGCTTGGCAATAGTTAAGAAAGTACAGCTAGGAATTGAACAGCAGCACTATTGGTAGCTCAAACTGGTATAGGGGGAATCATACCATTTAATTGTAGAACTAAAATGTTACTTTACTAGACTTGTTTAGAAGTAAAATTTATATTGATATGCAAAATTCTGTCCTTAGAGGCATTTATAATTCAAATCTTACCTGCTGAGTTCATAGCACGTAAAATCTTGCTTCACTATGATCTAACCAACATGAATGCATGTAGCATTAACATCTCTGCCTAATATACATAATAACCCATAAAACAAAATGCAAATAAATAGTGCCCTTGACAGCTAAATTGTAGAAATAGGGAGCATTAGGAAATTTTGGAACATGTTTAATAGTGCATTTTACAACTCTACTCATTGTTCATCCTGCCTTTCAGTGTCATTCAGAAAATATATCTGTACTGGTAATGTTCTCGCAGCAACAGGAGAAACTTGAAAGAAGTACCATGCCCTGTTTCTTGTGAGGCTTTGGGAGTTGAAAACCATAATGAAAACACCAAAAATTTAAAAGGTAAGTACAGATGGGAAGAGAAAAGCATCTCTGAAGTTCTGAAATTGAGATTTGTGTCAAGATTCACAAATTATTTTTTTACAGGTTCTTGTTCAAATTGGGGAAATAAAGGCCACATTTGGAATATAACTGAGGAAAAGCACCTCCAGCTTCTCTCAGAACTGGAAATGGAGATTTGTAAATGAATAGGGTAGTGTAGTTTTGTGTGATTCTCAATGCACCTTTCTTGTAGCATAACCTCAGGGTGACAATGAAACTCACAAAAAAGAATCAGCCACATTTCCTAGCAAAAAAAACTCTTGAAAAAAATATGAGGGTGGATGCCAGGTACTGTCAGGTCATCCTGTGCAGAGATATGAAACAACTATGACTGAAGTCAGCTTCACTCAAATTACTAAGATTTCATAAGCTGTAATCAGTTGGCCAGAAGAACCTGGTTTCAGTACAGTACTGGTAAGCAGTGCTGCTCAGACTTCAATTTAAATTAAAATTCAAAAAATAAAAAATATAAAAAAATAAAATCAACTTTAATTTAAAGCTGAAACTTCATTTTAGCTACATGATGCCACAATGCCACTTCAAATATACATGTATAGATTAGCAACTGAATCAAGGTGAAGAGATTGGAGGGAGACGTAGAAGTACAGAAGGAGCTGGAATAGAAAGAAGAGCAGCAGCAGAGTTGCTGTTCTGTGATCGTATTCCACAACAAGCCCAGAGCCAGGAGCCAGTTGCAAAGGAGAGGCAGTACACCAGAGGAATGTAAGATTTGAGTAGGAAGTTTGGACTAAAGGCACTGTTTCCTGTTCTTTTCTAATGTATATTTCACTGTGCCATAAGCTGTTAATTACAATATATTAGTCTCTTGGAAGGAGTGCAACAAGGGATACCAGTAGCCATTGTAACAGCCACCAAGTCTGACAAAAGAGTTATCACAAAGCCAGGTTCGGCCATCAGCAGCTTTTCCCTGGCTGAAAGAATGTACCAGCTTTGTCTTGGATAGTTTTCTTCAAAGTAGCTGGTAGGAAACTATGTTTAGGGTTGGTGCTGAAAACAGTGTTCATAATATAAAGATGTTCTTGCTGGGCAGTGCTTGCAGCCTTTTCTGCCTCTCACACCACACCACCAGCAGGGAGGCTGGGAGTGCACAAGAAGCTGGGAAGGGACACAGCCAGGACAGCCAACCCAATGATCCTGGGAACATTCCATGCCATATGACATCATGCTCAGTATATAAAGGGGAGGGAAGAGAGAGGAAGAGAGGGATGTTTGGAGAGATGGCATTCATCTTCCCAAATAATTGTTTGGCATGATGGAGCCTTGCTTTCCTGGGAAAGGCTGAATTCCTGCCTGTACATGGGAAGCCGCAAATGAATTCGTTGCTTTGCTTTGTTTGCATGTGCAGATTTTGTTAAATCTCTTAAACTCTTCATCACAAACCGTGAGTTTTCTCACTTTCACCCTTTCAATTCTCATCCTGATCCCAGCAGAAGGGAGCGGTTATATGGGGCATAGCTGACAGCTGGAACAGAGAGATACTGTCCAAAGGCTGTTTTATTTATTTAATTTTTTTCTCACAGAAGTAATCCACTCTGTTAGGTAACTGTGATTCCAGTCTTTATTCCTAGACTTTATAGAGAGTTTCTGGCATCCCTATGTTTGCTGGATGCACTGAGTAAAGCACTGGCTTGTAACTTGAGAAAAATGGATTCACATGATTATCTGTCACAGCCTGTCATCTGATAATGAGAAAATGTCTCAGATTTTAATGTTTCAGCTCCCACGTATTACAGCAGTGTGGGGGAATACTTCCCTACTCCAGCAGCGTGACACAAAGACAGAGACATTAAAAGCTCTGAAGTGGACAGACATAAATGCATGCTATAAACACATAAAAGATAAAAAGATAAAAAGATATAACCTTTTAGACAAGCAAATGTCAGCATAATTGATGTACACCAGCTAGGAAAAAATACTAAATAAACAATATGAAAATCCATAGTAACAAATATAGGAGTGAATCTAGGAAATACAAGGAAACCTGATTATGGTAGATAAAGAGAAATATTCAGCACTGAATTACAGAGGTCATCTCAGAGCAGTGGAAACATTACCTTATCCTTGCTTGATTTTTAATTATGTCTAGCTGGCCAGGGCTATTTGATTCTTAAGAGAATTTTAATGCTTTCCACTGCAGTTTAGGTAGAGGTAGCAAACCCCATGGATTTCATCTCTAATCTCTTCCTCTATATATCTGTTTAAGGACTTCATCAGCTAAGTCATTCATTCTTCATGCTCTTTATAGTATTTCAACTAAAGTGCCAATTAGACATTATTTTAGCACAAAGGGTTGCTAGTTCTTCTAAAGAGAAAAAAAACAATCAAAATGAAGCACAGACTCCACCGCAGAATAAAATGCACTCATTATGGTGACAAAACAGAGGAGCTATTCTAAAGAAACAAAATTAAATGCAGAGGAACTTCGTATTTTCAGCTTTCCATGGTGAGCTCTCGGGGTTGAATGCAAACAAAATACAATATTTGCTATACGTTATTTTCAGCTCTACATGGAACTTTACTCCTCAGTGGCGACTTCCTGGAAAACCATCTTCCTTTTCTGTGGAATGGGAGAGGGAGAGCCATTTTCAATGGCTACTTTTAAAATGTGAATACAGCTCATTGAAAGGGGATAAAAGCTGTAGGAAAGGATGAATGTACCTGATTTCTACACCAGTCAAACCTTTTATGAGAGCAGTAAGTCTGGACTTAAATTAAAATTATCAGTAATTTTCCTGCACTGAACAGGTTCTAAACAAAATTTTCTGGGAACCAAAGCTGCACTTAATTATATGATGCAAATTATAATCTTTCATCTTCTAATAATCAGCATTTTAATCACTGTAAAAAACTTTAAAAAGTATTAGTTAAGTGTCTTTAAAAGGAATTTTTTTTATAATGGAAAACTTAAAAAATACTCTAAAAATTAGGGAAAATCCATTTCAGTCTGGAAGAAAACAAAACTCCATGCAGAACTACTCAAGTAAATTCTGTACTGGAGTCTTGTCCAGAGTGTCTTTAATCATATTTTCTGAAAATATATCAAATTCATTTTCAGGAAGCAGTGGTTCTAAGAACCTAATAGATTTCATGCTCAAATAAGTAAGAAGAGTATATTGTGTTTTCAAAATGGTTGCTTTTTAAAAAGCCTCTTGGAGTCTGGCAGTTTCTCTTTTGCTCTTTAGAGGTCTGTTTTCTGACAGCAGGGAACTCCTGAGAAAGTAATGTCCTACACAAAACTTAGAGGAATTGGAGAATAAGGAGCTCTTATCTGGGATAAAATCCTTTTTATGTCTTGACTAGTTCTCTGATCAGCAGGAGTTTTGTGGCTTATTTTTTTTCCATTGTGCTTTCCTAGGGCTGGGAGATTAACAGTCTGAATACGCTTGAAAGAATATTTTCCACTTTTTAAAGAAAAGCCATCCTTTACATAATTTTCTTTAGATTAATTATTTGTACCCTCACTGCCTTACACCTAAATAAGTCCCAGTGAAGAGTGCAGATGAAAGAAGCCAAACTTCACCCAAACAATTATAGCAAAAAAAAAAAATACTCTGTCTTAAATAGCATGAAAACTTTAAAATCAAGAGCCAAAAAAAGGACAGAAAATGCAGAGAAATTTACTGTAGACTATCTTCTTTCATCTACTTCCATACAGTCAAGACAGATGTACCCTGTATAATATTATACTGGAAGTGATTCTTGAACATATTTATTCAAGGCTTAGCTGAATCTCCAGGGCTTAAGAATTTGAAATCCATTGAGATGTTTTGCAAGTTATCAAGACATATCTAAAAGGAGATGTCAAAAGACCAGGGTCATCAAATCTGTGACTGACTTTCTGGACTGATTATCAGGTAAAAAAATAAAAACAAAACATTTGTTTTAAACTTGTATTTAATACTCTACCAAAAAAACAACTGATAAGCATACAGAAAAAATTACTTTTTGAACAGTGGGATACTTAAGCTTTTGTTTGATCAAGTTCTGCATGTCTGTTAGCCATTAGACTAAAAATTTGGATTAGTGCTATGACACTGATCAGCCAGCTATTCACAAATTTCTACTCTCTTCACATTCCCATCCCTACCCTAAAGCTGGTTAGATTCAGTTACAAAAGTAAACTGCTGAGCCTGTCCTTTTAAATATAAATTAAAGTACATTTGAATCCACAACATACTAAAATATAGTCTTTTAACACAACAGCAGCAGAAGCACTCTATTAAACAGCATACTTCCCTGTGAATCAAAATCTCTTTCAGCATATGTTGTTCAAAGTCCAAAGGGCAGTCTTCTACTTACATCCCTACTGATTTTTCACAGCATCTCCCAGAAGTGAGCAAAACCCTCCAATAAAATAACAGTTAGCCAAGTTTACAAAGGTCATTTGTATGGAGGTAGCTTCAGTAGTAAAAGGACAGACTATATAAAGAATCAAACTCTACTCTTCTTTGGTATCCAAATTGTGTCACTAATCTTTTATGAAAAAATTTAAGTGAAAAAAGCTGCAATAGCATATTCTTGTTCCAGGTATTTCTGAACATGGAAATATTTCAGAAAACACTGAAAAGACCTGAGAAAGGACTACTGAAAAGGTGACCAGAATAAAGAATATTTTTTAAGAAGAGCTTTGACAAACAGCAAGCATTGTTCAACCGAAATATTAAGTATAAATTCTGGAATAAAAAGAATGTTAACATATAAAATGCTTATCATGGAAAAAACTAAGGAGAATTCATGCTTCTATTTATGGCATGGAAAGCATTTTAAAAAAATGCCAGGATGCAGAAACTAGTACACCATAAAATACCAGTGTTTTACTAGCAGCAGTTTATCTGGCACAAAAATTAAACCATGAATGAAAAAAATCTAATTCAGGGCTGAGGAGGATTCTCCAGCTGTAAGACTGTAAGGCTTAATTCATTTTATGGAGTTTTACCAGTGTCCCAAACGTGTTTCTGCAAAGTTTACTAGTGATCTTTTAAATTTTCTAGTTTTAGTCTGTATTTTTCCTTTGTCTTCATCCGCTTGGTCACAAATTTTGCACTTCAAAGCTTTTATTTCCTTCAATGCAATCCTATGCTTCATTATAGTTTTAGCAACTTTATTTCTTTGTTTACTTCATCAGACAAAATGTTTCAGATAAATGTTTATTGTAGCTAACTATCTCTACTAACTAGCTATATGTGTGCTCTTTCTCCCTTGATATGTCTCCTCTTTAATTTGGGAGTTTATAGGGATCCTAAAACAATATTCTATTCCTTCATCCCTGAAAGTGTTCAAAGAAAACTTGTAAATATGGTGCTCAGGGAGATGGTTCAGTGGTGAGTCTGGCCATGTTAGGCTAATGGTTGGACTCAATGATAACAGAGATTGTTTTCACTCTTACTGATTCTATCATTCATAGCTTTTTCACCAAGATAAAGATTAGCAAAAAATGTTTTTTCTTTATATTTCCTGAGGCACAGTGACCACTAATACTTTTGTCACTGTTAATTGATGACTAGATATAATTCTGCTTTTAAAAACTCATCTGATTTTCCTCCCGTTGAAGGAAAACTATTTACATAACTATTTTGTTAAAATTTCACCTGAGCATTTGTTCTATCTGGATGTAGGCAGAGCTTTCCAAAATGGCCACTTTAGGGGTTGCTATCACCTCCTTGATCTTGCAGAGTTTGTATTTTCTGAATCTTTTTGATTTTTCTGATTGAAAACGTAATTTTAGTGTGCTAATGCACACTAAATTTCAATAGCAAATTGAAACTAATGGGTGATAACCTCCACTTTTCCTTCCCAAATGTAAGAACATCTCAATACACATGCAGTTCTCAAATAAAATAGCTGTTCTGTCCTCCCTGTTTAAGGCACATGTGAAGTTTAATTCCTGGAATTCTACTTAATCTGGGGAAATTACTATTTTGTCAACATTATCTTTCATTGCTTATCCCTGAGATACCTCTCTTGTTTAACTTTTTCAGTGGGTAGGTGTATATTTGGATTACTCCTGACATTTTAGTAATTACTTAAGTTTTCAGTGACACAGATTTTTCTACTAACATGGAAATGTAACTGTGGTCACCTGCTTCCTGGTTGATCTGGCTTGTAAGTACTAAAATATAAATCACTTTCAACCTGAGCAAAACAAATAAATCCTGGAAATTTTTACACTGAGAACAGCATGGATAATGAAAAATGTTTCATACAAGTGCCATTTCCAGTTTTAAGTGGATTTACTTCAGGCTCGTTCAGCTTGCTTTCTACCTCACATTCAGCAAAGACTTTAGTGAATAGAGTGACAGAATATACTAAAACTTAATCATTCTGTTGCTTGTATTAGTGATAGCTGCAGGAAATAAATTCTGTTTCTTCAAGCCCATTTGTGACAGAAATACAAGTCTAAGGGGCTGGTCTTCTCTGAAATATAGCACATATAATAGCTAAGGTACTCAAATTGCAAAGAAATGTGAGTATTGGAAAGAATTTATTCATTAACTAAATACATTGAAATAGAGAAATGAATATATAGGTATAAACACCTAAACAAGGAACAGAGAGAAGACAGGGGTGTGTCATGCATTCATTCCCTCTGTCTTCAACCTGGAGGATGGACCAAAAGGGTTTTAGTGCCCTGAGTTGGAGAAAATGACTGTGCAAATGATCAGCTTCCAATGGATCCTGAACTTTTGTGGCATCTGCTGCTCCAGCCGGATCCCTACAAATCTATGGGGCCTGACTGGATTCATCCAGATTCCTCAAATTGCTGATAACACTGCAAAGCCCTCCTGGATGATTTTTGAGTGGTCTTGGGAATCCAGAAAAGTTGACTTCCAGTTGACTGGAAGCCAGCTAACATTGTCCCATTTTTCAAAAGGGCAAGAAGGAGGACCCTGGAAACTACATGTCTGTCAGTCTCACTTCAGTGTCTGGTAAAATCACGGAAAGTATTGTTCTGGGAGATATTGAAAAATGCTGGGGGACAATGCAGTCATCACTTACAGCCAGCAGAGCTTCATGAGGGGAAGATACTGCTTTTTGGGGTGCCAGTTTGAGGTGCCACAATATAGAAGAGACCTTGATCTACTAAAGAACATCCAAAGGAGTGACATGAGGTATGGGGAAGGGTCTTCAGCCCACTGTGAAGAGGGGATGAGGTCACTTGATTTTCTCATCCTAGAAAATAGGAAACTGAAGAGAGAGACAGACTTCATTTTGGTCTTCAACAGCCTCACAAGGGGAAGAGGAGGAGCAGGCACTGATCTTTTCTCTCTGGTGACCAGTGACAGGATTTGAGGAAATGGCATAAAGCTGAAACATGGAAAGTTTAGGCTGGATATCAGAAAAAGATTTTTCACCCACAGGGTGGTTAAGCACTGGAACAGACTCCCCAGGGAAGTGGTCACAGCACCAAGCCTGTCTGAGTTCAGGAAGCATTTGGGCAGTGCTCTCAAGCACAGTGTGAATCTTGGGGTGTCTTATGCAGGGCCAGAAGTTTCAGTCAATGAGAAGTTGATCCTGATGAGTTTCTTCCAACTCAGCACATTCTATGGTTCTAGGATCCTATCGACTACAGAAAAAAACCCATTCCCATTCATTATCATCCATTATAAACTACTGAATCAAGGAAGAAACTGAAGAATATTATGTGTGCTTGAACAAACTTGAACAAACAAATCATCTTTCTAATGGCACAGTTTGAAACAGAATCAGTATCTTGATTCACAGCCTCCTGTGACAGCCACCAGACAGAGCTACTACTAAAATGTTCAAGGTCATTTACTTAATTGTACTTATAATATTATTGGGCATTAGCTCAACATGATTATGCAGAAAATTATTGCTTATGTTCTCAAATTATCATTTGCTCTGAAAAGTTGCGTAGAGCAGAGAAGTAATTTCTGTGTCTGTGTGCCTCCTTCTATAAATAAATGTCTACATTTCAGTTGCAACACAGTAGAGTATCATGTAAGTACAAATAAACTGAAGCACTGAATGGTTTGTCTCAGAATAGAAAAGTTCTTCCCAAGAAAACCTTTTACAGAGAGGAGATTCAGGTAGCAGTCTGACATCACTGACTTCAAAATTTTGTGTCTTGCAGGCTGACAAGAATGCACAATGACCATTCAATTTAATTTCATCATCCTTTTTATTAAATGAGTTTACACATATATATCTATCTATATCTATATTTATATCTATATATCTATCTATATCTATATCTATATCTATATCTATATCTATATCTATATCTATATCTATATCTATATCTATCTATATCTCTATAATCTATCTATCTATATCTATATCTATATCTATATCTATATCTATATCTATATATCTATATCTATATCTATATCTATATCTATATCTATATCTATATATTTTCCCTATGAGCGCCCTAAAGAAAATGGAAGTAAAACAAGAGGAAAATCTTATTTACCGATCAGGTGAATGAACACTAGAACAGGTTGCCCAGAGAGGTTGTGGAGTCTGCCTCATAGATGTCTTGGAGATATCCAAGAACTGTCTGGATGCAATCCTGTGCAATGTGCTCTAAGATGACCCTGGTTGAGCAGGGAAGTTGGACCAGATGATCCACTGCTGTCCCTTCTAACCTTACCTATTCTGTGACTCTGTAAAAATATGTTTTATAACAATTTTTGTACTGAGCTTGAGTACACACACTTTCTTTTTATAAATAAAACATTATCTGGAAGATAAATTGAAATATGTCAATAAGGCGTATTAATGCCAGAACTCACTTATTAAAAATACTAGGCATAAAAATCTTTTTATTATAAATAACTTTTATCTGAAAATTTTTACTCTTAACAAGATTTAGCAAAAAGTCTTCTGAAATGTTTTCTCACCAAAAATCCCTTCCAAATCATTCACCATATGGAGACTGTCCTACTGTCTTTAAAATTCAGAAAGGTGGCTCAGAGGCTTTACAATTTCCCATGGCATGATTACAGTTGTTGGATAGTATCCTGGTATGTACATGTGGGAGATGAACTATTGCACATTTTCATACACTAGTTTAAACATTTTTTTAAAAAAGGAAGGTAATAAATTTCAATTTACAACAGAAATACTCCAAATCTGAATTGGTAGAGTCAGGGGCACTTGTCATATCCAACATTAAGTCAATCCCACTAGGTGTGTTGAGCAATGGACCATGTCTAGTCTTTAGAAAGACATAGATTAAATCAACTGCACTCTCTGGGGCCGAATGGTTTGGCAGCCTGATGATGCTGCAAGAAGCTCAGACATAAGGTAATTGCCTCTTTCTCCTTTGATTTTTATCTTTTTTTACATGCATATTGGCAATTACATGTTAAGTAATGTATTAGTAATAATCTGTCCTTTTCTCCCAGACTTAATGTGACCAGGTATAAGTTTGAAGCGGACCTTTAAAAATCCTTTAATCTCCTGCCATGGGCATGGATATTTTTCTCCAGATTAAGCTTTTCAAAGCCTTATCCAACAAGGTCTTGAACACTTCCCAGGATGAGACATACACAAACTCTGGATGATCTGTTTCAGTTTCTTGCCACCCTCATAGTAAACATTTTCTTCCTTATGATCAATCTAACCCTGCCTACTTTCAGTTTAAACCTATTGTTCCTTTTTCTGTCACTACAGGCCCTGGTAAAAAGATCTTCTCTATCTTTCTATATCTTTCTTATAAGTCCTCTGTATATATTGAAAGGCTACAGTAAAGTTTGCCCAGAGCTTTCTCCTCTGCAGGCTGAACAATTCCAACTCTCCCAGCCAGTCTCCAGAGGAGAGATGTTGTAACCCACTGACTATTTTCATGGCTCTCCTCTGGACCTGCTCTAACAGGTCCATGTCTTTTTCGTATTGTGGGCCACAGAGCTCCTCTGTTGATCCAGATAAATGAAGGATGAATTTTTATCACTGTCTTCTTATTCAATCAGTCTGTGATAACTGGCACATTCAGGTGTCTTTTATAAACTCTCAGCAAGAGAGCTCGATCTTAGATTGTCTCTATCCAAATCAATGATGATGCAGAGAGGCAAACTCACAAAGCCAGATAGGCTATGCAGTTGGGGTGGGCTCTAAGAAAGATGTATGTGAAAATTAGTAGGAATTTAAATTTAAATCCAACTTTTTTTGCTTAGCTCAGCTATGCATTTTATGCTCATGCTCTGTCTTATGCCACAGAGTAGTTAATCTTGGGATGGATCATTTAACCCTTTTTCTTTGATAGATGCCTGAATTTTGCATTTTTATTTTCAAGTCTTTAGTACCAGTCAAAGTACCAGAAATGAAAGGAAACTCCAGTTCACATGAATCTCTGTGTTGTAACTTGAGGAAAAACTAAATATTTAAGGCTTTCAATGTACTTTTCAATGTTGATAGTAAATTTTTTGGAATATATCAAATTGTGTGCATGCATAAATGCATTGCACATGTGGATACAAATTTTCTGCATATAGGAGATCACAGAGACAGAAATACAGATGCAAATATTAATGTATTTCTCCAAGCATCGCAGTAATGTAATATGGATGGTAGCAGAGGGTTAAAAGCAAAATCTCTCTATATTCTGAGTGACTGCTAGTATATGAGGGAACAGTTAAGAGAGAGACTTTGCAGAAATGTGTACACATTCTGTGGAATTAGCAGAGGCAAGGGGTAATGGCTTATAGACCGAAAGAGTAAACTAAAGAATAGGTTTAGATTAAATACCAGGAAATCTTCACTGTGAGGCTGGTGAGATACTAGAACATGTTGTCCAGAGAAGTTGTGGATGCCCCATCCCCAGAAGGGTTTAAGACCAGGTTGGAATGGAGTTTAAAGCAATCTGGTCTACTGAAAGGTGCCCCTGCCAGGCTGGAAATCAGGTGGTCTTTAAGGTTCCTTCCAACACAAGCCATTCTACCGTTTTAAGATCCCCTTGTCATTCACCTGACATGAAAATATGGTTGTGTATGGGCAAATTTTTCAGCTCTTGTGTCTGAAATGTATAAAAGCTTATGTGAATTAATAGCCAATTTTGACAGTAATATTGTTAGAAAATCTAACAAAAGGTATTGTGAATTATAGTTTTCAGAGTTGCTGTTATTCTTTCTTTGTGGAAGTACAAAAGGCAAATACCCCACAAACCCACAGTATGAAAGAAAGAAACATATGAAAGTATGAAGGATTTGATTAATACTGCATTGTGACAGAGAGTACAGACGTACTACATCTGTCTGTAAGGGGTGGCTGAGTAAGGAAAGAAATGGATTAAAAATATTAATTAGTGTCCAAATCCTTATTTTCATACTGGAGCCCTCAGTCCATTATTTCTTACCATGTCATCACACCTTGTTTTCTGGTTGGATTATAAATTCTAGGAGGCATGTACATAACAGATAAGCACTCTAGCAACAGTAGTGAATAAGAATATTGAGTAAATATAATGAACCATGCCTCTGCTGGGGAGGTCCAGTGTATCCAGGAAAGTCATGGCTAGCATTTAGACTAGCTCTAGATTCCCCTAATACTGAAGACATTGTAATTCCTTAAGCTGACTCCACCTGAAAGTTCATATTGTCATGCAGTTAATGATCATATTGACTTTTAACTTTAGTAGAGTGTTACCAGTTGATTATTGCAGGTGTCCCAAAAGCACAGTAAGTAAATGGAAAATGTTACAGAAGAAAATTAAACCAAGATAAGATTTCTATTTGCTCTATGAACGATGCAGTTTGGACCACTTTTCTATTTGTTTTTTTTTTTTTTTTCACATGCACACAAAGTAAATAAATGAAATTAAATACTCACTCCTGTTATGTAACGAGGTCTATACTGGATGGTTCCAAATAAGCCAAGTATGACTATAATAATGTGTATAAAATTTGCGAGGATGGGTGCCCACTGATAACCAAGGAAGTCAAATATCTGCCTCTCGAGCACAGAAACCTATGATTAAAAAGCAAAAGCATAAATAGATTAGAACAAACCAGAAAACATATATGAAGGTATTTCCCCTTGCCATATCAAAGACAATAACTCTGAGTTAAAGAAAAAACTTGTCAGCAGTAAAATAAGATCAGCTTGAAACATTTCCACTTCTTGTTTTAATGAAAGCTGCACTTCTCACTGGTCACTGAGTTATATTCTACCAAGATACAAAACTGCTCACTACAATGGTATGTTTGCAGGAGGGGAAACACAAATCACTTCGTTACATACACCAGCAAATGCTACAATGTTTTAAGGTATCAGTGCTGAAAATAAGTGATAGGTTTATGACATCTTCTCAGCTATGTTGTTCCATTCACAACACCATCCTTTAGCCGGGTCCTGTCTCTTCCAAGACTTCCTTGCATTTTGATTTATCTCTCTTTTCTCTATCCCAACTATTCGGTCAGTGGGCTTTTGCTTGTAACTAAATACACTCAAATTTTTGACCTGTTTCTACTGATAATGACTCTAGTTTACCTTCTTCTATTGTCACAAACATCAGCTAAAGTATTAACTCCCCCAAGACTGTTAATAAATATTTTAAAAATCAGTTGAGGAACAATCCCAGGCTGATGATTACTGTTAATAAGCAATACCATTCCAAACAGATAGATCAGATATTAGAAAAAAATGCCTTTTTAATAGTAGCAGTAGAAATAATTTCATAATTCCATTAGCAGGTGTCCCTAACTGGTATTTTGACATGAGGTAAAAATACAGTACTGTAGCCCAAACTGCAGTAGAATGACATGTTTTGACAAAAATAATATTTATGTAAATATTAGAAGGCAATGTAATGGTAAAGTGAATTTAGATCAAGGAGTTTCTTTGACAGCATTCTAACAATTTCACTAACTGGAATGGTGAAATGATGAACTTCATGAAAATGTGAATAATGAAAATAAAATAAAAATACATAATTATTAATGATAATTAAAATAACAGCAATGTAAACACCACAAACACCCCCCCCCCAAAAAAAAAAAAAAGATAAAGAGAAAGAAGAGAAAGAAGAGAAAGAGAGAAGGAGAGAGAGGAGAGGAGAGAAGACAGACAGACAGACAGACAGACAGAAAGAAAGAAAGAAAGAAAGAAAGAAAGAAAGAAAGAAGAGCAGGTGGTCATTTCTTGATTATAAAGTCAAGAAATTGATTAAATTAAATGACAGGTGACTATTTACTGAGTTTATGTTATGCTGCGGATGAACTGAATTAGGTGTATGTGCCAACCACTCTCTTAATTTAAAAAATAACATCTTTTGAGATCAAGTACTAAATGAGTAATTAACCACTGCTCTTGTATGATACAGCTATGGGAGAATTTTTAAATTTTCATGCCACAGTCTACCATTATATCAACACTTTTTGAAATTAAGTAAGAAAACTTTTCATTAAAAAACAGCCTACATTTACATCAGCATTGCAAATGTTAAAAGGCTGTTAATTATATACTATGTACTGACATTTGTTGAACTTTGAGATGGAGACTGCCAAAATAATTCTGAGGAAGTTTGTCAGCCATGTAATTTCAAATTTGAGTGTTCAGGTGTCATGTCAAACATTGAATTTCTCTTTTCAACAAAGACCCCTTTCACACAATGCATCCTGCTTATAGCATTAGTATTTTGACTACCATTTTGTTTTACATATTTATTGAAAAGAAATTCTGTTCCCACATTATCCAAAATCTTTCTGAACTGATTTTTGATATCCTATCTCTCCCTAGGGAGAAGAAGCCACAGAAGAGTTTCCAGAATCCCAAGACAGATCTAATGGTGGCAGTGGGATGAAGAAATAAAAGGAAGATCAAGCTGTATTAGGAACTTCATGAAAACTCAGATTGCCTGTGCTAAGCTTGTCATTAAGAAATATTTCCTTGACTACAGACACAGTAATTTGTATTAAAAAAAAAAAAAATAAAAGGCCAACATGTAGCATGAAGCAACTTTATGTAGGTCAGTGTGAAGTCAATTAGGTGTATCAGGAAAAGACCTGTTACACCTAAGTGCTGTTAAACAAAGGGAAAATGTTCTCTGTGAGCACAGAGCTCTTATTTTCATCAGATAAACAAGGAGTAAACAAGAATAGCAAAGCAGAAGGAAAAAAAAAGTCTAGACTGTACATGCTTCTAGTTTAGTAACAGTAGAGATTCAGCAAGCAAAAAATAATACATGGGAAGATGCAAATCATTCAAAGAGCAGGAGATCATCTAGTTAAGTATGCCAATTATGGAGGAAAATTGCAGCATGGTAGTTAATTGAATAAAAAGTAGAAAACGTCATATTCCTGACATGACTTTTAGTCTAAAAGGAAACTGCTGTCATGCATCAAAATGTTTTGTTTTGCTTGTCTTGGTGAGAGATGCAGTTCCACCAAAACTCGTTTATGGGACTGCATTGGGTAAATGTTGTTCTGTGAGAACCTTTCCTTTTCACACACCCATGTACTCTTTGGTTTTTTTCCATTACTAGCAATTCCTTCAGTACCAAGCAACCAATCTCAGATTTTGTGATCATACTGAACTTGGGGTGAGTAAACACCAGAAAGCAGGGCACACAAGGCAGGGGGTAAATACAGAAGAAAAAGTCAAGTCTGCACCACTTCTGTCCATATCTACCTCTCATTTGCCACAGGCAGACTTGATATTTTTTCTCATATCACTTCAATAAATCAGTTGTGTGTGGGGACTGCTGGATATGTGAAATGGCAGCATTCTGGTTGGGTATGCACAGAAGAAATGCTGTGGAAATGCAACTCTTCCTTAGAAGATCACACTAACATGGCAAGGGGAATCATGGATTTATCAAATGGAAATTACAGGACAGAACCTGATCTTTATTCCCACTTCCTAAAGAAATGAAGGTGGAGAGAAAATAAAACTCTCCACAAACAAACATAAATATAATACAGACTTTCTACATGAGGTACTTTTCTCATTTGGCCTGTGTTTCTAAAAGAAGAAAAGTGGAAAGTAGGACGAAGTAGTGACAAAGATGATTAAAAATAGAATTATATAGCTTCCTCCTCTTCCACAGATGTCAGAATCATAAGGGATTTCCTTACATAGCAAGAGAATATATAGATCTGATTTTGAAAGCATTTTATTCCTTTACTTCAAAATTTTTGGTTAAACAACTGCACTTCTTCAAATCATACCTACTAGCCTCAAATGTTTAATGATGTTTCAAGGATATTACAGGGAGAAAGGAAAGAACTAAAAAAGAAATATTAATCTTTAAAGTCAAGGAACTTTCTTCTTCTTCCTCAGGGGTTGGTACTGGTATTGGTACTTTTAACATTTTTTGTTATTGACATGAGCAGTGGAGTTTCTTGCACCATCAGCAAGTTTGCTGATGACACCAAGCTGTGTGGTGCAGTTGACACACTGGAGGGAAGGGATGTCATCCAGAGGGACCTTGGCTGGCTTGAGAGGTCCATTTGTGTGAACCTCATAAAGTTCAACAAGGCCAAGTGCAAGGTCCTCCACCTAGATTCGGGAAATTCCAAGCCCAAATACAGACTGTGCAGAGAATGGATTGAGAGCAGCCCTGGGCAGACAGACTTGGGATTGTTTGTGGACAAGAAGCAAACCACGAGCTGGCAGTGTGCACTTGAAGCTCAGAAAGCCAACCCCATCCTAGGCTGCATAAAAACCAGTATGGACTGCAGGGTGAGGGAAGGGATTCTGTCCTGATACTGTTCTCTGGTGAGGCTCCACCTGCAGTGCTGCATCCAGCTCTCAGCACAAGAAAGACATAGGCTGGTTGGAACAAGTCCACTAAGGCCACTAAGTTGGTCACAGGGCTGGAAGACCTCTCATATGATCACAGCTGAGAGAGCTGGGAATCTTCAGCCTGGAAAAGAGAAGGCTTCAGGGAGGCCTTTTAATAGCCTCCCAGTAGCAAAGAGGGGCTTACAAGCCTGGAGAGGGATTTTTTTAGTGAGGACATGTAATGACATGACAAGGAGAAATGGCTTTAATCTGAAAGAGGATAGGTTTAGATTAGATATT
This sequence comes from Cyanistes caeruleus, assembly GCF_971803275.1. NCBI lineage: Eukaryota > Metazoa > Chordata > Aves > Passeriformes > Paridae > Cyanistes > Cyanistes caeruleus. The sequence goes on along the minus strand of NC_141702.1, from coordinate 51,612,974 downwards.
AGGAAGAAACTCTTTTCTTGCGAGGGTGGCAAGGCATTGGAAGAGGTTGCCCAGAGCAGTTGGGAACTCAGTCTCTGGAGATGTTCAAGGTTGGGGCTGGATGGGGCTTTGAGAAATGTGGTCTAGTGCAAGGTGATCCTGCCCATGATAGGATGGATGCCCAAAAATGGATGGTTTGGATGAAAACGTATCATATGGTTAGAAAACGAAAATATGTTTTAATTCAACTCCCCTCTAATAATGCAGCGAACTCAGAATGTTCACTGGGTTAGGGACAGTCAGGTTCTAATGTTAGAAATTAAGCACCCACCACATTGTCTTAGGGAGATTATTTGATGTATTCACTGATAAAATTTCAGAAGACTTTAAATAAAGTGAACCATTTTACTAATGCATTATTTTTTTTCCAGACTCCTGCTAACTGTTGTAAAAATAAGTACAAAATAAAATGAACCCATACACTGTTAAATTGGCATAGCTCAAAAACTATTTCCAGATTCTTGTCAAAGGCTGGTTGTTAATAGATTAACAGTGTTACTAACCTTGAGGGATCTATGAATTGAATTTCCAGAGGAAAATGAAAAACATTTGGAGATAATTCTTAAAGTATATGATTGGACTAGAATTTCAGACAGGAACCACAAAGGAGAAACCAGTCAAAAGATGATTTATAACACAAACTCCAAAATGGAAAATGACTAAGTGCCTTTGCTCAGAAAGGTCCTTGAGAAAAAAACTCAACCATGACTACTTTACAATGATACAGAATCTAGACTTTGCACTGATATAAATTAAGGTGCACATAGGCAGACACACACAAGAGGATGTGTACAGTCCCTGCCAGCCAAGGTCCTTGGACAGCAAACACAGCACATGGGCACTCAGCACACCAGGGCTGGGGCAGGGTCACACAACTGGCTGAGTGGTGGTAACAGAGTCTCAGAAAACTCCAAGGGAGGAAGAGTATTAGCTTAAATTACAGTGCAGGGGAATTAAACAACCGTGGTTTATATCATTGACTGGTGCACATTAAGAATGAGCTAAAGAAATTAAGCTCTAATCACTAACTCATTAAGACCCCTCAGCAAAAGTGTGTTGTATCAGATGCCCACATCTAATAATTCTCTTCTGCTTTTAAGTTAGCTTTTAAGTTTTTTAATGACTTTCAGTTCTTGCTCTATGGTATAGAAAATTAAAAAGAGCCAAATAAATACAAGTATTTTTGGGCCTCTAGCTTATGAATGATTTCTAATGCTAAAGCCTGCCTGGATGACTACAATATCCCCAGCTAAAACTTCCCCAGCACTTCCATCATTTTGAGGCAGGATGCATTTATTTGTGCCATTCCTTAGAGAGGTTCATTTAATTTTTCATCAAAATTTCAGATAGTATCCTGAGATAGAGGGCCCAGTTACTCAGAAAATTCTCTACAGTCACCTAGCAGAAAAACAGATTAATATTTTGAAAGTCAAATCTATACAAAGTACACATACCCATCTGGATGTGTGCATGTGCATGTGAGTCAAGTCCTTCACTGCAAGACAGCAGAGTAAATAAAAACAATTTTTTTTTTTTTTGGTAAGAAAAAAAGACATCATTATAATGAAGTCCTGTGAAGAGCTGCAGACACGATGTTTTTCTCAGCATGTCTAATGTATACCATCAAAACCATGGCAAGAAAAGGTAATTTAAGTCAAAATCAAGAAGGAATTAGCTTCCACTTGCCCATTCATTCCTCAGAGGAGTCACATATAAAATACTAAGCCACCATCCTTAATCTGTATGACACTGCTGAGAGAAGGAATAGGTCTTCACCACACTTGATAAGAAGGTAATCATAGTTTTTAAAAATCCTGTGCAGGACCACATTCCTGCATTGCATTGTGTATAAGTGGATTTCCACTGTGACCTACTGAGGACAACAAACCTCTCCACAGGTACAGAGTGCATTCTTAGTCTCAGTTGCTGCCTTCCCTAACTGAGCATGGAATAATAAAAAAATGGCAAGTACAAGTTTTCTGTAGTAGGTTTGCTGTTGTGTAGTAGTGAGAAGCGTATCTACACAGCATTGTAGAGGTAATTGTGCCTCAAATGGCTATAGTTTTTATTATACCAAATTCACTTTTGCTAACATTTAAAACAACAAAAATCTAGAATTTGTGAGGTAAATTAGATTTCAATACTCTTGAAAGCAGCAGAGCATTCCAGTTAATTTGTTTCTACATACAATTGTTTCTACATACAATTGTTTTGCATACAATTGCACACTCAATCCCAATGACTTCCTTAGATGGGTTAGAGCCTTAAGTTCATGCCACAATTTAGATCTCAAATATTAAAATCAGGGTGCAGCAAATTATGTGTGTGTGTGCATATGTGTATGCTCTAAGACAGTAGAGTTTCTTGCTTCTGGCTAGCCACCAGTAGCAAGTCATGGATATGTGTATGAACACATCCCTTTGCGTGTCTGAAAGAAAACCTTAAAAATCCATCTTATGTCTACCCATGAAACTATCAAAAAGTCTCATAGTACAGGATGTAGTTCAGCTACAGGATGAAATTTAGCAACAGGTGCTAAAAGTTTTAATAGCTGTAACCTATTTTATTTCCTGTTCATGAACACTTTTAATAACAATTTGCACATTATTTAATAAGACATATTTGCACTCCACCAAACCCTGGGAGAGGTGCATAAAAGTGGTTTGCTCTCAAACTGACAAACTGGGTCAAGTTATGAGGGTTTTTTTAACCTTAAAACCAAGATAATGTTATAGCACAAAACACTCAGCTGCCAAGTGCCAGCAAGGAGGTGTAACAACAAGGTTAGCTGTGACTGTGGCCAAAGGAGGGATCGTGACAGATGGGTTAGTGACCACCAGTGGGAATTAAACACTGCCAACATAGGAGTTTTCTTCCATCTCTTTGGCTGACCCTTATTTCTCCCTCCATCTCTCTCTCTTAATCTTAATCTTTCTCTCCCCTGTTCACATCCTTCTAGCAACAACATCGAAGCACTGGTGTGGATGCTAAATGCAAAAAGCAAGCAGGGAACACAGAGCCTGTGTGAAACTAAGTCACACAAGCTTCTCACTCTGGCTTGAGAAAGCATAAGGAAGAATCCCAACAGTCCTTGAAGAAAGACAACAAGCTTTGCAGGTGTTGTTTAGGATCCTTGTTGTTTATTTCCAAGGAAAAGTCAAGGGGTGGTGCTCCACTTGACCAATGATGGGGATATGTTGGTTTAATTACCAATGAGAATTTTACCTCTTGGACCTTCTCAGACCTGTCTATAAATAAAGAGCAAGGGTAAAAAACTTTGCTCTCTTGTGCAACCCATGAGAGAGTCTGTGTTGTGCTGCCTCGCTGCTCCTAATACAGTGCAACACACTGGCACCCACACCTTGCTTTAAGGTTGCAAAATTCAGTTTTACTGACACTGCTGAGAAATCTTGAACCAATTCTAAATGTAAAATTGCTTTTGAATTAAGATTTAATAATAATAATTTATAATTGAATAGTCTGAATTGGCCTGCAGTAAAGCCTGAAGGCAAAATCAAGCATTCAGAGATAATTCAGAAAGATTAGCCTTATCAAATATTTTCAAATTGTTTCTGTCTTTATGGAGATATTTAACAATAAAATAGGTCTTGGTTTCATTTAAAAAGATACAAGTAGTTTCTACACACTGGTTCAAATTATATTATATTACATTTGTAAACTGAAGAAAGATGTGATAATGCTGTCATGGAATTTACAGAAGAAAGTATCTCAGGTATCTTCAGGTATTGAACCTGTCTTCTGTGTAAAATTCTCAGTCCAGAACAAACTCTGGCTTAATACCTGAAAAAAGAATCAGCCTATAACAACAGCAAAAATTAGTCTCTATTTCTCAGCAGGAAAGGCACACCTGTAAGAAACCTCATTAGTCAAATTATTTTGAGTGGAGTTGGCAGGGATCACTCATTATCTCTTCAGGACTGAGTCTCATAATAATAGGAACCAGGCATTTAGTATCAGAGGACTCCATCAAGAGAAAATAGCCAATCTAGGGTCACCAGTCGTTGTGTCCTGATGGTTTTATTTGTGTGCAGGCATATAAGAGTGTCCACAAAGCAACATGGTGAGAGAATGACAAGTAGTCTGTGTCAGAACTGTATGGCACAGAGGGCTCCTTTGTAATCTCTCATTCCACAATTAAACCTGGATAAGCAGAATGCTGACTTTCCTGTCCTTACAGAAATCTCTCTCTTAAGATGCTTCTACTGGAGTAATCATTATTACTACACAGAATATTTGAAGCACCTGCTACGTTTTCATGCCTTGGCATCACCTGACAAGTGATATTTAAACTATGCAGATAACTTTATGGAAGAAAAATGACATCTGTTATAGACAGAAAAATTTCTACCTGCTGAACTTTGCCTATTACCTGTGTATGAAGACATCCATCCTCAGGGAACTCCAAGAACTACAGTAGGAATCAAGGCATCTCTCTGTAACATATCTACCTCAGAGTCAGATTTGTCATCTGGTCTCTACACAGAATCCAAGCAAGAAGCACAAGATCTTACATTGCATCTTCCAGATGTCCTGTGTTCCCAAATCCCAGGTCCAGCACCTTTAAATTCCATGGCAGCTGGGAAACACTGATTATTGTCTACAACCCAGTTCTACAAATATACATTTCTATCCAAAACATCAAGCTTTTTATTTGCTTTTATTTTTTTTTTTTTTACTTTTTTTTTTTATTTTGTAAAGAAAATATGGCATTCTCATAGGCTAGTTCAATACTTAATTCAGCTCAAGAACTGTTGATTGGAACCAGATAATTGGCATCATATTTCATCATTTTTACTCAATCTTCTTTGGAACATGATTATAAGGGGATAAAAGGCAGCATATGAAGAACTCAGTGCTGTCATTGTCATTACAGGAAAATTCTAGGTCATTCCAATTCCCATGGACAGCTAGAGTGAGTCAGTCAGACACTGCTCTCATTGAATATTTCAAGAAAAACACAAAGGGGTGGGTTTTTCCTGATTTTATGAAACAATATGTTTAAATGAGTGGGACGCTAAGCTCTCTGTTTTGAAAAAATATAAAACCTATTATCTGCCTCTGGAAACACAGCCTCTGTAATATAAGTAAGCAGTATGGATTATAGTCTCATTCTCTAGGCTTTTCCAACATTAACACCTCAATAAAATTAAGAAGCAGTCTGATAATTTCTTTTCGCTAGCCCCTATGACAAATGCAATGAATACAAAGTTAGTCTGTAATGAGTAATATACTAATTAGGTGTGCTGAACTTTTTTTAGTAGCCAATTCATGTATGGATGCAAATATTTCCTTCTCTTAATACATTCTTTTTGAAATACTATCTATTTGCATCTAAGCTTTTGTAACTTAAAAACTAATAAATACAGAAAAAGGGACAACTTCTATAAAGTTCCAACTTGGTGAGTTGCAAAGCTCTCCTTTCAGGCTGTCACACTGGAAAGTTAAAATGTGAGGGACGAGGAAAAGGATAGATGCAAAGCACTGACAAAAGAATAAAGACACAAGATGAATGCTTAGTGATATATTATATAGAGGAAATAGGTGTTAGTAGTGATGGCAATGGTGTAAAAATATACACTTCCATGCAGAAGTCCAGAAAAAATGTATTTGGAATAAATATTTTCAAAAGAAAGGGAAAAGAAGCAGAGATACTGAAGATGGATATAATTGGCCTGCTTACTTGCATAAATGTTTATTTCTGTTAAAAACTTTTATTTGAGAATAATTTACATCAATTAATTTGAGACTAAAGTCTGATTTTTACTGGGTGTTTATTTTGTGTGTTGAAGGCTCGTGCTGTGTCCTGGATTAAACTCGTTTGCTTACCCAAACTATGCACTCAGGCACAGTGGCACACTCTCAGAAGGTATTTTAATGATGACAATACTGTTAAATAGATAAAATATGACTTCTAAAACTTCCCTTGTGTTCTTCATATGGTAAAAAATTGATAAAAAATATTGTATTTTGCTGTATTGAAAGAAGAACAGCATCCATTTGCTGACACCAGCTGATAACTTACCATTGTGAGGAAGGCTGGAGAGGGTTGCCTAACAAACCTAACAAACCTAACAAACCTAACAAACCTGCATGGCTGACATGACAGTGTTTGTGGAAGGATTTTTCTTCATAAGGAAAGCCAATCACACACCAAAAATTGCTTCCTTGTCAGAATTTATCCTCCACCCTTCCGCGTTTGCCTTTGAATCTTTGTTTTCCCCACCTTTCAATTTGCTTTTGTTAATTCAGTGCCCACAGCAGCTCCTCTTGGAAGCAGCACAAGCTATAATAACCTAGGACTGCTGCAAGCTCTCCTCCAGCAGAGGCCTATCCCTGCCAATAGCTGTCACCATTCAAGTGGCACTTGCTGGCAAGATAGCACAGAGTTGCAGCAATTTCTTTCCTCTTTTTCATACCTCATATCCCCAGCTGTTCCAAGGGGGTGATCACCTTGCTGGTTTCATGAGGTCTAGAAAACGCAGCAATAATTATTGTGCTGGCAGTGCTGAAGGCAGCCAGCATCACTAAGGCAGAAATTGGAATGAAGCCCAACCAACATAGCAGAATCTACTAATTTGTTGCACTGAATATTTTGTTGTAAGAAATAATCATGAGCCTTGTGATAGACTATGAAAGGCAAATTACATTGCCTGAGCCAGAGCCTTCTACAGTGCCTAGCAAAAACCAAAAAAAAACCCAAACCACCAAAAAAACCAAATCACAAAATCAAAAAAACAAACCCAAAAAAGCCAAAACAACAGCAAAAAAATCCCAGAAACAAAACTGAACCTGACAATTTTAGGTTAGCTACTTAAGTCTAGCATTTTAAATGCCCTGGCTTGTCAATAAATTACCACCTTGAATTTACAAAAAAAACCAATCTTCCATCTAGTCATCACCTGTCAAAAAAAGAGATGTTTATAATTGATTTTGACCAATTTTGTGTGTGTTACACTAGGAGGGGAAGGCTAAGAGCATTCACTTTAATTTCATATTGCATGATACACAAAATTGTAAAATATGTAACAGTTAACCTGTCTTCCTATAAATGTGTTAGTCAATGTTTTAACTGATGCATGTCTATGACTTTCTAATCCCTGCTAGACAGCATCTTTTAATACAATTATTTACGGGTAGCAACAGCATCTTTTCCAAAGCAAACTCCTAGTATCAATGGAAAAATAGGAAAAAATAACATTTACATAACACCAAATGCCTAAGCGTTTCTTAGTGGTAGAGGTGACCTCTCTAGAGAGAGTATTTTTAACTCAAGGAAAAGATCATCTGATAATATTGTGCTTGCTGCTTCTCTGCTAGGGCAACAGCATACCTGTATGCAATGAATGCAGCACCTGCTGGTTCCTGCTTTGTGCTGCATGGCACTGCTTTGACTGGTACTGGTTTACCCAGTGGTTTGCTTCTAGCCTGATGACATACTGATTGGAATTCCATTTACTGTGAAGATACAGGAAACTGCTGTCCCTGGCAAACAATGCAGTTTGGTGGAAAAGGAACTTCAGTTAGGGAGAACTGCCTTCTTTCTAAGCAGGAAAAAGTAAATGAACCTCTTTCACCCCTGCTGCTCTGTTACCTCAGCCAAGGAAAGAAAGGATCAATGTCCATTCAAGATGCCCTGATATTGACAGGTAATTCTACATTGGAGAGAAGAAGGAATAGATAAAGCTTGTACACATCTGAGAATATAAGCAGAAAAAACAGGAGTCATCAAATTTTCCAGTAACAAATCTCACTATAGAAAGTAAATTATGGTGAAAAATAAAACTTTAGGGTAAGGATAACTTTGGAAGACTCATCAAAGCACCCCCAGATTTCTTAGATTGCTGTTGAGAACTGACAATGGTTGTCAGCACCAATAATAGTTTTAGGGATGTTCATGTCCTCACTTTGTGAGGAACCATGGATTCCTGCATAGCTGCTCCCCTCTAGATGGAACTGTCTTCCCTGCTGTGGGGAGTGCTGCTACACTGCAAGTCTCTTCCTTCATCTTCTGCCCAGCAGGTTTCACCCCACACGTGGCTGTAAAACCCTTTGAGCTTAGGGTTTGTTGGGTTAACTAGACCCTCCTCTTGTAAGGATACTATCTTAGGAAAGAAGCCACGGGCCCATCCTAGTCATAACTTCTATTTAGAAAGCAGAGGTGAGGTCCTGTCTACCCAGTCTAGGACTCTAACTTCTGCCTTCATTTTAGGTATTGAATCTCCACCAAATTTTTGGTATACTGAATTAAAGTGAGTGTCACTGTAGGCCATTCTGACTAAGTGCAGGTACCTAAGCAAGAAAGAATGAATATGATCCATCCATTTAATCTAAAAGAACCATAATTATTACTAAATTAATCAATAGATGTGATACTCTAGGAATGGAGTACTGGGGTCTATGCTATTCCAGGGATTGCCACAGATTCCCTATGGGATTCAGACAAAATCTTGTAGTTTCAAGGTAACACAGCTAGGCAGTATTTAAATCATGATCTCAAAATGGATCCATGTGGAACTGTAGATTTCATTGGCTTTCTCTAACTATTAAATTCCTAGCTTAGTTAAGCAATTGTGAATACTTTATTTTGTTTACTCTGTAAGGTGAAAGCTGTTCAAAGGCAAGTATTAACTTTCAGCATTATTATACACTGGACTTTCTCTTCCACTCTTGTAAAAGTATGCCAGAAGTCAGAGGTGAGACAAACAAATGTCTTGTCAACAGTCAGTGTGATGGAGTATACATTTGCACAAATGCTGTTTGACCAGTTTCTTCTTTGTATGGTACATTACAAGTTAGATTGGGAAAAAAAAATTAATGCAATTTTTTATGGGAGAATTAACATTATTTTTACTAAAAGATGTTAAGAATCAGCGACAGAACCTTCCCAGTATAACTTCTTTCATAAAACTTCAGCAGTACTGAACACATGAAGGAAGTATGTTGTAATAGGAAGTTTTGTGGGAAAGTGCTGAAACTTTATGTCCATCCAAATTTGCAAGGTAGACAATATTAAAATTGGCAGAATATTATTGGAAAGGATATTACAACAGTGAATGACTAGGCATCAAAATGACGGATGAAATAAAATCCTGATAAATGCAAAATTATGTACCTCCATGGTAAAGAATACTTACTGTACACAGTGGATGATTCTAAAATAACAATCACTATCCAGAAAATTATAAAATTATTCCAGAAAATTAGCATAAAATGTTAGCTTGATGATAAAGAAACCCAAAATTAAGAGTGGGCAATGAAACAGAAAACTGCACTATCGAAGAGAGCACCACACTTGCAAATGTAGATACAGTAAAGCTGGAAAAGTACAAAGAAATATAGCAGGGATTATCAGAATAGTGGAGGATTTCTACTGAGGACAGACTAAACCAATTAGGAGTCCTGAAGTCAGTAAAAGGGAGATGTAGGGGAATATGAAAAACTCTTTAAAGTCAAGGATTACATAAAGTAAATAGGTAAGGAGCAAGTTTCATTACTTTTTCTAGCACTAGCCACAGAGGCAGTTGGCTGCATTGAAATGAGAAAAACTGGAAAGAAAAAAAAGGAAATATATTTTCACAGGATTAATAAGAACCTGAGAAATACATTTCCACAGGCTTTTGTGTTTTAGACAGAAAAAATTCAGATAATTTCATGGAAAATTAGTCCATTGATAGCAGATAAAAATGATAGTCTTGCTACAGTCTTTGGTTTAAGAAGTCTCATAATTACCAACTGCTGAAAGCTGAGAGGGTAAATTGAAGGAATGACCATGCTCTACAGGGTCCTGCACTGTTCACTAGGCAACTGCAACTGGCTGCTGCTTGAGGCAAATTTCCGTGCTTAGGTGATCTTTTGTTCTCATCTAATATGGCTTTTTTATCTTCCATTTGAAACAGCTTACAGGTTTGGGTTTGGTTCCTTTTTTTGATTTTTTTTTTTCCCAATTTCAACTGCAGTGATATAACTGCAAAATCATCAACTTTATTAAAATGATGCCCATTGATGGCATATAAGAATATGTATGCTTATGCTTAAGTCACAGAACATTATGCCATCAGACACTTGAAGTCTGAAGCGTTAAGATTTAAATTGGGTCAGGAACAAAACCAATATGATCTAAAATCATACTGCCTGAACTTATTTATAAAATGACTTTTAAACATGACCATTTTGGAGACATTCCTGTTTACATTTCAGGAACTCTGCAGGACAGTAATCTCCCTCAGGTCCTGTAGAAAGCTGCTCTCTAGTGGCTAATGGGAAAGACCAAGAATTAGGAGAGTATAAAATGAAATCACATCCTTTATTTACAAATCCTTATCCATTTGTTTTCATTTTCAGCTTATTGCACACACACATGCATTCAATGTGATGTTGAACAGCACTAATTCAAAACTTTTGAATACTGTAAAAGACTCCATTTACTTACATGTCAAGATACAGGAGGGGCAAAGATGGAGAGCAAAGATGAGCAAAAAATAACTCATTTTATTTGTGGATAAATTGAGGCTACAACAAATCTACCTCAAGTTTGGATTTAGGAATCTTTTTGTGATGGGTAACTTTTGTTTATCCTGGGATAGGTATTACAGAGCTGATCCTACTCAGCTATTTCTCTTCATTTGTTCAGATCCTCTGTGGTTGTTAGCAAGCCTACATATATAAATGTGGAATTCTGTAACTGTGCCTTTTATCCAAACACTCTTGTAAAGGACATGAAACACCACCATCTTAATTTTAAAAATACGGACTTGAAGAACAAGAAGGCTGGAGATCTACCAAAATTCACCCAGTTGAATATACCAGTATGGAGCTGACAGTGAAGTATGCAGTCTCTGCTTGCACTAAAGACAACTTTTAGGTGCACTTTTTATCAAGAACCTGAAAAGAGCCATCTATCCATTTATAATAAACATCTGTTACTTATATTATTATCTGGCTCTAATAATTAATGCCACAAAAAAATGTAAGACTGTCAAGTACGTTAACAATAAATTGATGGTATTCCTGAAGCTTTAAAAGCATACAAAATATGAACAATTCCTTATTTTTATTAGCCCCTTTATATCAGCATAGCTAGCATGGCACCAAGAGGTGACACATCTGGTAGCTGCGACAGGATACATCCCCACTCAATACTGTCACTGTAATAAGAACAAACCAGTAGTCACTGTGTTTTGAAATGAAAAAGAATATTACTCAGATATGGCAGATTAGTGCCACATCATGCAAGCCGGAGCACAAGACAGAAAAAGTCTTTTGCAAGCTTAAAGTGCAATATTTAGAAGAGAAAATACATACTCTCTTAAGTCTGGATAGGAAGGAAAGAATGGCAGATGGAAGACTCCATGCTTTGTGAGTGACCCACCAACCACTGAATGTTGGCCAATAAAAAAAGCTACACCTTATTAAGTTATAAAAGGGAAAGTGAATTTGGCACTAGTGGAAAAGTGCAGCAATTTTGGTGACCGATGAATAGCTGCCTCTAAACAAAAGAAATTCAAGTTCTGCTTTGAAAAGAGAGACTGAACTCCTAAGTTGGCTGGATCAGGGACTTTCCGAGAACTTTGCACAGTTTCCTTGAGATGCAGGTAGCTAAGAGTTCTAGACTCCTTGACTTTGTAAAATTTATGCTACACAATACATATCTTCTTAGAAGAACAAAAACATTAAAATAAAAAAGGTTATTTTTAAGACACCTCCAAATCACAATGACAGCACTTCTTCTTGTGAATCCACAAACAGAAGTGACTAGAGATAACAGAAAACACGGTTGGTATCAGAAGTCTATAAAAAAACTGCATTATTGTAGCAATAATACAACAATTTCATTGCCTTGGAAAGCCGCAGTGATATCAATGGCAAACAAGTAGTGATTGAAAACAACACAAATCTGGACAAAGAAAGTACTAAGGTAGGGATTCAAACTTCTTTTCCTGCTATTCAAAGGCAGCAAACATGGATTTATGCTGACACTTAGCATTTGTAAAAAGGTGACTTATGTACATATATTATATGGGCTTACAAATCCATGCTTATGACTGTTTTTTTACCCATTTGGTTCATTAAACTAGGTAATGGGAAATATAATTCCACTTGTATCTAGGTATTATGACTACCATAACAGGCAAGCTATTAATATTGTCTGAGGGATAATATCATCAGATATCTCAACAGCATCAAAATAATATGAAACAATACTTCCTACACTGCAGAAAATATTAACACTCTTTTAATTTTTTTTTAATATTCTTCTTCAATACTTGAGATAGTGTTAAGACACAGAGAGATTAATGATCTTATGGTATATGTTAACATGATATTTTTAATTGCCAATGTGTTTCTTAACTTGTGCTGTTCCACCATGTCACTGTGCTCCTCCTTCTGTCCTTCACTGGCAAAACCATGTAGGCTTGAGGAACCCCATGCTGTCCTTTCAGAGTGTTTTATGGGATATTGCCTAACACAAGTTTGTGTGACTGCAATACTGCTAGAGCAGCATTTCATCACTAAATCTGATTAAACTGCTGTAATCCCATGCATGCATAGAAGATATTGTCGCAAAAAAAACAACTCATATTTAACTGGTACTGTTCACTCTTTATATACTTTCTTCAGGAGAATTTTTATGAGAAATTCTCTCAGGTTTTTGTGATTACCTTCTTATTTATTTAACTTACCACTATAAATTAAGAAATATCCCATTAGTGAACAAAATTAAAAGCCTCATAGTTACGAGAAGTATGAAGCCTAGGCATGAAAAAAATCAGATGAAAGAAATTGTCTATAACTCCTACTGTTCTCATTCTAGTACAGTTAATTAACTCTCATTTTACTAGTAAACCTGTGCTGGGTGCCCAGGCAGTGGGGGACCTGCCCTGTGACAGACATGGCCAGTTCCAGTGGGCTCCAACTCACCCATCCTAGGGCAAGGCTGAGCCCCCCAGACACGATGGTGGTGCCTTGGGGAAGTGTGTGTAGGGATGGGCAGGACACAACCCATGAGCAATTAATGAGGGGAAAACATGTGAGGAACAGACCTTTGAGGCCCAGGATGGAAGTGTGGAGGAGGAGGAGGAGGTGCTCCATGTGCCTGGACAGAGTTTCCTGCACTCTCTGGAGAGGCCAGGCTGGAGCAGGGAAACAGCATAAGGCAGGAGTGGAGAGAGGGGGATAGAGGAGTTAGGAATGACAGAGTAAAGTTGAGGCTGAGAAAAAAAAGCCAGGCAGAGGAATAAGTGTTCAGTTTTTGTTTCCCACCATCCAAATCCAGTTTAATTGGCAATAAACATAGGTATTTTTTTCCCCCAATTACATCTGTTTTTTCCCTGACAATAATTTGTGAGTGATCTCCTTGAATTTATCTTGGGCCATGAGTTTTTTCATCTAATTTTTTTGCCCGTGTTCTGTTAAGGAAGGGAAGTGAGAACAACAAGGTGAGCACACAGCAGCTGGCCAAGGTCAGCCCACCACATATCTTTGATAAACTTAAAAGCAGGACAAAAAAATACTGCACTTAATAACTATGATTCTGATTAAAGACATTTTAGGATTTTTATAATGCTTCACTATTCCTGCAGAAGTCCATAAAAATTGCAGCTGGTGGTTGAGAACCTCTGGGGCTCTCAATTTAAAAAAAAATCTTTATTCAGAAATGGTTTATACCAATAACATGTATAGTGAAAGTAATGTCATTGATCAAAATTTATTTGAAAGAGAATTTCTGTGGCATTTCAAAATTTGAGCTGTTTTACCAATCTGCATGAAAAACACTTTTTAAAAAATCAGGAACTATAGGGCTGCTGGAGCTATAGTGAATCTATCCTATCCTGACTTACCTGACTTATTCTATGAAGCCTTCAATTATTTTGGTTGAGCTTGCCTTGTCTTGCTGGCCTTTATAGAAAACAGAAGGCACAAAAGATAACTGATGTTTCCCCATCTGTTTCCTTAATAAATGCCCTTTGCTAGAAAGGACTGGTGAGCAGACAAGAAAATAGGACTCACTTATCAAACGATACACTCAGTGCCGCCAGAGATCCAAGCTGTGTTTTGATAAGGATTTCCTGGTTGATGTGACAAATTTCTGCCCGAATCTCAGAGGTATCTTAGGCATCTGGTGAAAACACTTCATCCAGATCATGAAAACAAATCACTTTTAATTAGTAAAGTCCTCAGCCCATCTCTCCCCACCCCCAGAAAAAATAGAACAAAAACAACCAACCAACAACAATAACAAAAAATATCCAACGAAAATAAAAGACCTCTGGCTCTGACATTGGAAACATGATGCCATGCTATTTCCTAAAGGCCCAAATGACAAGACTAAATAACGTAAAAAAAGCCAAAATCAAAACCTGACTTGTATGTAAACATAAAACCTTCAATTTGCAATCAGAAAAATCCATAAGTGATTACTTCAGTCAGCGCTCACAAATTATTAGTCTGGTTTTGGATGTATTTTTAAATGCAGCTGTATGAAATCATGAAATGTTTTCAAATACACACAGCTAACAGCATTTTTTTCTGGTCAGACATTTTATTACAGATAAATCCCTGTATCTTTAAACAAAAAGAAAAAAGAATCTAGAGACACCCTTTATTTAAACTTCCCTACTGCTACTAATTTCAACATACTAGATCTTTCCAGTGTAATTGGCCAAAAGTGCTTTTCATGCCAGTGCTGTGATTGCAAAGTACTCTATCAAGGATGCTGCAGTCCCTGCACCTTGCATGGAGGACAGCTTCTGTTTGAATTTATCCCTGATTGAGTATCTGGCTTTCTCCACAATACCCTATGTTACCACATAACACCAGCTCTTCATCTTTTTTACCTCACACAAAGGAAATCCAGACAACAGGCCCTCAGACATGCTGCAGTCATAGGGGCACCAGTTACAAAAATAATTAAAAAAAATATTCACAATCACATTGAAAGAATCAATTTATCCTACTTTACTCAGAATAACCCAATTGTTCAGGTGCCATGTGTATGATGTCGTTTTTGGCACTGCGTTATAAGCCACTGCCAGAGGCAGAACTTTGAGATAAATCAATGATCATTCCCACATGCCAAACCAAGAAACTGTCAATAGGGTGAGGCACGTTCCACATTAAAAGTGCCTGCAGCACCTTCCCTGTGTCTTAGCAAGGAGTGGGGGTCTCTGACTGGATTAGTCCTGATAGCCAGGGAAAGAAGAAATACATTTCCCAGAGAGCTATCACTCTGGAGAAAGTAGCAAGGAGACAAAAGGGTTTATGGACTACAAAGCTCTCTGGCAAAAGGTCAAACAGTAGATGAGTATAAATCTTCAAGGAGAAAAGACAAGAAGAGATTGAAAATGTTACTTTACAAAGCAAAAGGAAAAGCAAACTCACAAACTCATGAAAGAGCTGAGATAAAAAGAAATCTGTGCCATAACAATTAGACAATTTTGCACTGCTTTTCTCAACAGACTGATGTTTCTGGATTTGAAATAGTTCTTTTGGAGAAAGATTTCCTGATTGGGTTTTATAGCTACTTCTCTGGATACGGATCACTCTAACAACTTGCAAAACTGCAAGAGTGAGGATAATTGTAATTCTTATACAGTGGATATTATTGTCTATGCAATTCCTGAAAATAGATCAACAAAATTAACAAAAAGCCTGGAATGGGAACAGAAAAAAGCCTGTTGCTTGCTCTTATTGTGAAGACAAGAGATTTTGTGACTTTCTTTCCCTTCACTGGGAAAGAAAATACTTTACAGTAAAAAAAGCAATATCTTGGAGTGACACATCATGAAAACAGTTTTCAGTTCTGAATTCTTCCTGAGATCAACATATACAGGATTGTTTTTTTTCTTTTGTATGCATTTTTTATTCTGTAAAAATAGCAACTTTTTAACAATCTTTGTTGAAATAAGTTCATTCTGTAATTATACTTTGCTGTCAATGAACCTTTGGCAAGCCCTCAGCCAAGCATTTCAGAAATTGTCTTTCAATCCATAAAATCGCCCTCTCTCCATTTTTTTTTGTTGCTTTTTTTTTCTTTTTTTTTGACTTTATAGGGTTGAAAAAGGGGTAACCTAAACATGCCTATATCAGAGTTTTCTAAAGCAGGCCTAACTCACACCTTTAGAAAGCACAGAAGATTAATTGAAACATCCTTGAAACCATTGCTGCTGCATTGACATTTACAGCACAGATTTCTTTGTGACACATTGCTACTTTGGTTTCAAGACGACTTCTCTGACCTGAAGAAAAAGGACTGATATATAGACATTAATTCTGACCAACTGCAGTGATGGGCAGACCATCTAAATCACTGTCCTTAAACCACCACTGTCACAATAGCCTTGATCCTTATTCTCTCCTTTATGACCTTTTGATTGTCTAGCAATAAGTCCAGGTGCTAAAGTCAACCCAGAGCCTTCAGAAGCACTCTGTATTTCCTTTCCCAGGGCTCCCAGCAATGACCTGAGGAAAAGACAAGATTACACTGTGGTGGTTCTGAGCCGTATCTGCACTGAAAGGCGCATGTGAAGGTACGCTGAATGGGTATTGCTGAATTCGTGCCACCAAGCCAGCAGGAAGCAATACTTAGCAGATCAAGTCAAGATATACATCTCAAAGAGAATTCAAAATTTAATGTGCAGTGTTAATTTTTATCCCTTAAAAGATGCTCTGTCATTTGAATGAGCTTGTCCTAAGCTAATTTGGATTATTAAATTGCTCTTAGATCTCTTGTTTTGCACTTTCCTTTCCCTGAACCTCCTCAGTAACAAATTCAGAATACATTCCTGATTCTCCAAAAGTTTAGTCTTAAACTTCATTTTACATCTACTCCAGCACAAAACCTGAATCAAACCAAGCTTTGCTGAGAAGAATGGCAGCTTGGGTTGTTTGACCAATATTTAGTTATGCACACTTCTCAATAAAATATTCAGTCAAACATAACCAAAACGGCAAAAAGCATACTGATTTTAAAACTTTATACTGGATGGAATTTATTCTAGAACAGATGGCTGGAATAATGCCAGTGCCCTTAGTGAAGAACACTTATGCTTATAGACCATTCTGACATCCAGAGATCCCTGCTGCTTTAAAAACTGTACAAGAATGTAACACATAAAACAATGTCTCCATTTGCCAAACAACATGTGATGCAAATGACTTTCTAAAGAAAATAGAGCAGAGAAGCTTTAACATCAGGCTGAGGATATTGACTGATGTTTCCAGATTTTTGAAACACTTGTCACAGTACATCTTCACACAATTATACATATCTTTTTTTTCTAAATTAACAAGTCTTTGCTTAATATTCCAATGATTTCAGAACAACAAAATTGGTATTTTTTTACTGTGTTTACACAGTTGTTTGAGGACAGTAGGAGACAATGCAGCTTTCTCAGAACTGTGGGGTGTCCCTTGCATTGCTCTTTTGCATTCTCAGTGAGTAGTAGGAGAAAGTAAAATCTGTGTATTTACAAATGTTTGAGGAGTTTCCAGGAAAAATGTTTAGGATGACGTTTTGCTGCCTTGGCAGCAAAGGCTAGATTATTTTGCCTAAACCCAAATGTGGTCCCCAAGCCAAGTTCCAACAACTCCTGTTTCCAGCAGGCTAATTCTGAAGGTGGTTAAGGTAACCAGGTTGGCTTATGCTGTTTATTTATTAATGCATGCTCAAAACTGCCTCAAAAGGCATAGGAGATGACATGAAAAAAAACCAAACAAAGAAACAAACAAAAAATAAAAAAATCAAACAAAAAACAAACCCCCAAAAAGCAAGGTTTAAAGTGTCTACACTTTCTTGAATAAAATTGCCCAGACAGCTGAATTTCTACTGTGATGTATAATGAGTTCCAAAACGACCTTTGCAGAGGTAAGCAAATCCACAGTTCTCTCTTTACCTAGTCCTTTTCTGATTTACAAACCAGGTGCCCAATCCCATGAAGTGTGTGTGGTGTGAGAGTTCAGGGTATACAAACTACATCACTTCAGCCACTTACAGTTAAAAAAAGCAAGAATAAAATAACTGGATTTGGAGATAGCCCTCACCACAAGATAGAACAGCCCAATGACTGTTAATCACTAATCCAGGAAATGGAACAGCTGATGATGAGGCAGAAAATGTGGGAAGAACATGCTTTTATCCCAGCCATATAAAGGATTTGATTTCTAATACAGATCAGGTAGATAATCATATGGCTTTCATAAAAAGAATAAAGTTTTAGGTCCTCACTGACAGAGGGTGTGTCTTCATAACTATAACTGTGTGTATTTTTCCTTGTTCAGTCTCCCCTCCTAAATCTTGTATTTTTGGCTTTTCAGTGTAAGGAAGACGTAGGAAAACATGAGAAAATATGAACAGAAACAGGAGAAAAACATTACAGAGTGAAGAGAACAAGAAAAATGAGCTAAGGGTATAAAGCTTAAATTTATAATCCACTAAAAGAAAAATCATGATTGCAGTCTATAAATACATTCAAGCTAACAATATTAAGAATATGGATATGTGAACACAGGAAGGAAGAGTAACAGCCTGTTGTTATGAAAGAAAAATATAAGCAGAACATAAAATAATATCTTCCTAATAACAAGAATACTGTGGAAAAGAAATGGATTCCTCAAGGAAAATAGACATGACAAAAAATTTGTACATGTTCAACAAATAATGAACTACTAACAACATTATCAAATAGAATGAAAGTGGCTTTTGAAGAATGACCATAATTAATTATTTATGTGATAAAAAAAACTAAGACTCATGTGGTGCTAGAGTTGAGAATTTATGTAGCTATTCATAAAAAAAGAAAATTAAGACTTACAGTACCTTAAGCTTATTCATACTGTATCTGATAAAAATGCATATGGAAAAATAGAAAATATATTAGGATATTTTAATAGGAATCAGAGGAGTTTTAAAAAAAAACAAGACATGAAATATAAAAAATAAAAATGCATCTCATAATAATTAAATTCAAAAAACAATTTTAAATACTAACATTAAAAAATAAGGATCTAGTGAAAGAAATAAATTAACACACAATTATTATTATTCATTTTTCCTAAACTGATGTTATCACATTTTGATGGCGGTAAATGAATCTTATGTCTAAAATAGGACATGAATATGCATACATAGACAGATAGTTAAATACTGAAGAAAGCTTGCTAAGAAATTTAATGTAGCATTATAAATGCAGATAAATTATTTACAGTTTATTATTAGACTATACATTAGTAAAACAGAGAAACTGAAGCCATGAAAACATATGTGATTAAACTGAACCTCAGTTAAGGGTATGTTTTCTGATTGTCTTAATTGTGCAAGTCTAAACTTGGAACTGAACCACTGAGCAGCACGATTGTATTTTGATTTACAAATTGTCCTTATTCTATGCCATTTGAGAAAAATGAATTTCAAAGGTAAAACAGTAAGACAGTATATCAGACATACTTGGTATTTCAGACATAGTCTATGACATAAAGTTCCATGTTCTTTACGATTTATCTTTTAAGCCCTTAAACGATAATTACATTTAAATTACTCTCCAATTCCATTGCATTAACATAATTGTGTGTCAACTAACAAGATGTACTTATTAAATGGAGAATTTCTGGCCGATTTACACATGTAATAACATATTATTGTTAAATTTATTGTACACCTAACAATACTTTGCCTAGCAACTTGGTCTCACTGAAAATGGTGCCACTAAATATCAGCAGCTCTATTTCCTGTTGACCTCAAGGAACTCCTCAGTGCTCTGTAAAGAATATAGAACCTAGCATTGTGCTACTGCACTTCTCTAAAGAAAATCATACACTTTAAACACAAGTCTAGAGTAAGCGTTGTCTTAAAACTGCAACACTCTCTCCACACAAGGAAGGAATATTGCTTTTGCAACAGATGCACTAAAATCAAGAGTCAGATTTTGCTTGAATTTTGTGCCAGATTAGTAATTCACAAAGACATCTGGAGAATTAAACTAGGCAATTTCAGTGGTTTGGTGCTGAACCCAGGAAACAAAATTTTCTTCTTTCCCCTATTAGTACCAGCAAAATTTCACAATTAATTTATTTCCTCTTTGAAATCAGGTTTTCAAAGTGAGAATTTAATCATTATAGTGCAAGCTGTTAACTTGGTTAATCTATACACACAAATATATATATATATATATATATATATACACATGTATATATAAATAACAACTGTAAATCATCAGCCAAAGGTGTAGTGCAAATTCGGAGGATGTGTCTGATGACAAGAAATAGTATTAGGTTACCATTTACTTGCTTTTCCATCCCAGTGCAGAACTGTTCACGACAATCTAAATATTTCTGAAAGCTAAAATGTACACATGGAGTGCTTGACTTCCACGAAACACTGTTAAGTCTAAAAGGTTCTGTGAATGCTGAATGGTCTGCTTGCAAGTTATCTCTTGCAAAATTCTATCGTTACCTAAAAGACAATAAATCCAAAAGTCTACAGTCCTGGTATATTTTATTGTTGAAATACTGATTTCCTCAGTGAGAGCAAACGCACATATTTCTGATGTGACATCTGGAGATTCTTCTGCTCTACTCTGAAAGCAACACTATCTCTGTACATTCAGAAAAGTCATAGAAGATGCCTTGATTTTATTTGCAAGTAAAGTTTCTCACAGAAAATTGAATGTAGTTATTTTTCACAGACAAGTTTGTCTATTTTTTGGGATTGTACCAAAAAAGAGAATACTTTTCTAGTTCTATTTTCTCAAAAGTTCTTGGATGTATGCTACTGGTTTCCAGAAACTGCTAGTCTCTCTGAGTCAAATGTTCAATCAGAATGAATATTCAACAGAATATTCAACCAGAAAATTAAATCTCCCATTAACAATCAAAGGGTATGCACAATTTACGGGCGAGCGGTTGTTGTAATTAAAAGAAAAAAGTGAAATACAAAGTGACTTAAATCTGAAAATAGCTACTGAATATTTTCACTAGCTACTTTGCCAACCCATGCATTCAGAAGGGCAACCACACTGTGTGCAGACCTGGAGATGCCATACCAGAGTGAAGAACAGCAGAAGGGCTGGCACTCCAGGAAGCAGGGAGGGAAAAAAATGCTTATTAAGTCTCATCCTTTTACTGTCTGTTTTTTCACTGGAGTATTTTTCTTCAGTAGCATGTTGAATCTGGTTTTAAAGGTCCCAAGGGATGAGGCTACCACCTTTTTTCTAATGAGCTATCTCTAAGTCAAAAGGAAGAGATGAATTTTATCCTTTTTGATATTGTATATCAAGACTCTTACAGTAATGCTATTGCTATGCACCACATTAAAAACAATAATGGAAAAGGAAAATGAAATGTCTTTCAGATACTTATACCATATTTCCCTTTGGTTATGAAAGGAACATTGTAAGAATTTATGGCTCACTGACTTTAATATAGTGCTAGTTCAGGTAATTTATTTTGTGAAGTAAATATGTATTATCTTCAAAGCAGTTAGTTTCTTGCTTTTTTCTTTCTGATAGAAAGTTTTAAACACAAACCTGTCATGGTTAGAAATCTATTAATTTCCAGTTTGAAATAATTAACTGACAGTTTGTATTCAACTAATTCTCTTGGTAAAACTAATTTTTAACTTTGCAATTTTCTCCTTTCCTGTATTTATCTTTTTGTGGGTTTATAGGAAATAATCATGTATGCTTTCAGCTTTAATTTTTTTCCAGCTTTTTGGTATCTACTACTTTGTTGCCTTTTTCCTTATATCTATTTTTTGGGATGCTTTCATTCATTAGTTACACTGTGAATTAATTTTTTCTTAATTTAATAACTTCAATTTTACAAAGCTTTCCAGAGGAGGCCGTAATACTTACTTACACAATGAAATTAGCATTTTTTAATTTTTTAATTTTCAGAACCAACCCCTCAACTACATTTGCTTTCTTCTCGTCTGAATGATTTTGAAGATTCAGTCATCTAATACACCCAATTGTTTTCCCACTTCACCTACTGAACATCTCATACTGTAAAAATTTGTAACAGCCCCTAAATATATTACTATCAATTACACTGATGAATTTAATTCTATGCTCCCATTTTTGTTATTTAGGCCTTCAAATTTTTAAAATTATTTATTTTCTATATAGTAGTTATAGTATTTATTTTCTATATAGTAGTTTTTTTTAATTGACCTTATATACTGTAGACAAAACCAATTACATACTTTTTCCTTTTAGACCAAAGTCATTAAAGAAAATACTAAATGAAAACACAACAAAAATGGTAAAAATCACCCCTCCCCTTAAGTGCATATTATCTGTTTTAATATCACACATGATTTTCTCCCATTTAGTCAGTTCCTTGCAAGGAATTAAAATTCCTGTAACAATCCTATTTTTAATTTACTCTTTTTGGCAATGAATCAAATATTTAACTGAAGTCCAAACAGATGAGTTTTACTGCATGTCATTTGCCTAGAAAATAATTTATCAAAGAAAAATTGTGGATAAAAACATGTCGTGTTTTGTCCTACTTCTAATTGCCTTCATACAATTCATTATAATTGCCATTGAAATTTGTTCTAAAACTTTGCATGTAAAAAGGGCCAGATGAATCCACCATCCCAAATCTCTAAATTCAATGCAAAACCCTCACTAAACTTAAAGTGTAGGCTTTAGCTTGTTCTCTGAGTACATGATATCTGCTGGAAAAGGTTGACTAAGGATCGGTTAATTGAATAGATCTGTGGTTTCAAGCATGCTTTTTTCCAAATTCTGGAATGAAGACTTTCTAATCTCCCCCACCTAGATCATATGGAATTTTTTAAGCTTTTTTTCCTCTGTAAAACAGTAAATCACATTTCCATGTCCTCATTTTCATCATTTTCTCCATATTAAACACCTTTGACTTTAAAGAAAGCCTTGATAAGTTTTTAATTTAGAATCTGGGGCAAAAGAACCATTTTTAACATCTGTCTTATCCTACAATAAAGCCCCTTTTTCTTCCTTTTTTATTATTAATTTTACATGGCTAAAATTGATTTAGCCATTGTTTTGTTTGTTTTGATTACCTTTTGTATGCTGTAGCTTGGCTTGATACTTGACAATTCTCACATTCCTAATGTGTGCAAAGTTCTAATACATACCTTTCGTACTGAAAAGCTAAAAAAAGAGCTGTCTGCTTGCAATCATTAAAAAATAATAAAAAAAATGAGTTCTTTATTAATCTGTTGTGAGTATAAACTATTCCTAAGGAAATATTTTCCCTCAGACATCTTTTGCGCATGCTTAAGGAAATTCTAACTCTTCTTAATTTTT
This sequence comes from Cyanistes caeruleus, assembly GCF_971803275.1. Taxonomy (NCBI): domain Eukaryota; kingdom Metazoa; phylum Chordata; class Aves; order Passeriformes; family Paridae; genus Cyanistes; species Cyanistes caeruleus. Next base: position 51,589,626 of record NC_141702.1, on the reverse strand, counting down.
AAATTCTAGAACTGTTTAGTGCACTTAGTTTTACTAGACAGTCTACATACTTATTCATATTTCCCCTTTTAAAATTAAGTACATGATATATATTCTTTGCATAATCCAGCAAATTCATCCATTTTAGGAACACTCACATGTTTTAAAGCAATGGGTTTCATAAAATGACTCGTCAATGTAAGCTATAAAGTACTCTTTTGTTGGTAAATTGATGATGTAGTGTAACACCTACTATAATTTACAGCAGCAGTTCTTTAATCAGGCAACTTCAAATATCCCAAAGGAAATTTATTCCTGTAATACTAAAAATATTGCACCAAACCTTTTACAACCTAACACTGGCAATCTGTAACAACTCTCAAATCAGACCTCTGAGTCTTTCCCACACTTCTGTAACATATCTTGAACTACAGATATTCAATTTTTAATGATCACTGGCCTTTTTTCTATTACCCCAGCACTTCGTAAACATCCTGCTTTAATACGTTTGCATTTACATATTTTCTCACTAACCAGTTCCTCCAGTTTTTGGATGCCTTCTCTCTGCTAAATATGTTTTCATTTCCTGTCAATTTTAGTTATCTATGAATTTCATTTACATGTCATTTACTTCTTTGAAATCATTAATTAGGATGTTAAACCAGAGAGTACACTGCAAAAACCTAAGTACTTATTTATCTTTAACCTTGCAGATTCTCACTGCATAATATCTTACATATTTTGTGCCTTCTCACCTGCACATGCTTATAGAGAAAGTATAAAAGTCTCTGTCATCTGAAGTTTCAATCACAGCATCTGGTGAGTTGCCGAGGGGCATCCATTCCACTCCATCCCACTTGTCTTTTCCTTCACTGTTGACTCAATTACCAGCCTCAATTATGAAGACCATTTCTCTCTTATCAGCCATGAAGACTGAGTTCTGCTACTGATTAGCTCATGATCCAAGCCTTCATCCAGTTACTGTGTTTAAAAAAATCTGTTCCACTTCTCCCTGTTTTGCTTTTCAGATTTTGGAAGATTTCCTTGTAAACACAGGCAGAACTACCTCATTATTCTCTTTCATGCCCTTTTATATTTTTTTCCTTTTCTTGAAGCCATCACGAAGTTTGATTGTTAACATACTACCTATCATACTCATCATCTTTGCCTCTTCTTTCATCTCTGATGGGGCAGTTTCCTGACGTGAGATCAGACCTTTAAGGCACCAAATGTCATTTTGTTTGGTATTCACACATAGAGTCCTAAGCCATGATTGAGTTTTCTGCAAAATATTAAAAACAACAAGCAAGCCCAGCAAAACAGACAGACAGACACATGCATAAGAAACAAGTTTCTTTCATCCTGATTTTTATTGCCATTATATTTTTTAAGTAGTAGTTAACCAGCCTAATAGTATTCCTATTCCAGCAAATGAGAAGTATTGCAATATGTTGTTTCAAGTGAACAGATACTGTGTCAAATCTTTTGCTTTCATAAAAATCTAAATTACAGGAAATTATCATATGACTTAGCATGGTAACCATGGACTGCAAATAGAAAATACTGGGAGGCACTGTGCACAGGAGAAGATCTCGTAAGTGATGTGCAGGATAATATTCTGCAGCGTTATAATGACTGTCAGAATGAGTGGCAGCTAAATACAACTCCAGAACAGATGAATCAAGTTTGGAATTCCTCACAAATAGATAAATAGTGATGATTCTGTAGATAATTTTCCAGAAAGAGAAATGTTGCCCTCACCATGTGAACCTTCTCGTATTTTTCATGTTATTTCTGTGAACAGCCTCTTTTACCTTTAGAGAGTGCAAGTTTGAGGTGAAACAATGGAATTACTCTGAATCCTATTGCAACCTGACAAATTTTAAGTTTTGTGGCATTGATTGCTATAATTCAAAATCTACAGTCCAAATTTCACTAGGAAATTGTTGAAAGAACTGATTATAAAGCTATTACATTAAACACATAGTATTTAAAAAAAATAAGTTTTGCATAGTGCATTTAGCTAAGCCAGTGATAGATAAGCAAGATAAATTTCAATGCAGACAGTGATTTGAAGTTGAGTATTTTGAAAGCATGTGTAACCTGTGCAACTCCTGGAGAATATCTGAAAACACTGGGTTCAAAAGATTGCTGTTTACCCCCAAATAACCCATTCAAATTACTTTTGGTTCAAATTCATAGACAATAATGGCATCTAACTAACCCTGACCTTTTTCAGGTACAGAGACAATTTTCTAGGACTGATTTTCTGAATCATTTTGTCAACTTCTCTGCCTTTGGATCTTTTCTACCCCTAATGGAAGGGGCACACAGAAGCTTAGTCAATAAAACATGATAAGAAGACCAACTCCTCACTGGTTATTTGGTTTAGTGGTCCGAAGAGTGCAATGCAAACATCCCTACCCATGGAATGTATAAGGGAACCCAACAACTACCATTTCTGACATTTTTTACTCTCTTCTTATCTTTACCTCCTTATTTGATCAATACTGAGTTTCAATGTAAAGTTAGTTGCAGAGTTTGGGAAAAGAAGAAAGAAGTTTTTAACCTGTCAAAAAGAAGGACTTAAGAATTGCCTATACAGGAACAGTCTTCTAATAATTTCTAATCTTTTTCATAGCTGATATATGTAGTTGCACTTCATGCAATTTTTTTATAGATATAATTTTAAATTTAGAGAAAACACAGAACTAAATTCATCATGAGAGTAAAAAATACTCTAACCATAACATTTGCAGCCATCTTGTTTTAAAAATTTTTTTCTTCACATGTCCTCATTTCTTTATTTTTCTTCAGAGCATAAAAATAAAAAATTGAAATAATTGAAAGATCAGTTTCTACATTTCTGAATAAATTACTTGGTTCTTGAATTACACAACTACATAGTCATACTGTCATCTGAAATACAGAAAGCTTTTTATTATTTAACCTTTTTTTTTCTTCATGCTGTCCCTTCACATCATTTAGCAAAGATTTTGATATTTAAACAGGCTTATTTTTTCTTTCTCTGTACACACAGGGATCCTCACTGATTCGTGTCAGATTATGTTTTGTATTCTTGTAGTCAATAGAATTTTACAGATGTCAAAATTGTTCTAGAAAGGTATAAAAGCTGGTATTTCTGCCATGGAAAGGCCTTGTAAGCCAAGAAAACTCCTTCATTTACAGAAGGACATATGCTGCAGAGGCCGAGTGATGGGTGAGTATATGGTGGAGAATTCTGGTGTAAACATCAGGATGTAGGAGGATTTTGACAGTTGGGAGGAAGGGAGAGGACGCCAGGTCCCCTCTGCTGTTGCTGCTGCAGCCAGGCAGAATGGTAAGGAGCACCCCAGAAGCTGCTTTACAATAAATTCTGTTTCTCTCAGCTACACAAAGTTCAGGAGGATTTTCCCTCTGCATTTCCTTCCACTCCCTGACTTTTAGACACCAGACTGCATGACTCTAGGTGTTAAATATGAGGAAACTTATTGCTTTATTTGAAATCAAGAGACATGTAAATCTCAGGCCTGTAAATTCCCATACCCCACAGAAGCAGAGTATCTGATGGCAATCGAGGTTGTAATCTTTTAGCTGAGAACTTGGACATTCTGAATCTTCAAAAATAAGCATATAAAAAAAAAATGATGAATCATCCACAACATTAGAATAAAGGCGCCTGTAAGTGTATTTCTGTTAAAACTGAATAAACATAGAGTATCCTTTTAGCCTGACGAGAGGTATTTAAAATTCCTCCCTCTCAGTCCCCAGACAGCTGATGCTGCCAATTATAGGACTAGTTCTTTAACATCAAGTGATGAAAGTACATCCCTACTAGCAAAGCAGAATGAATCAGAGCTTACAGTAGCTACTAGAGAGCTGTCAGAACTACTAAGCTCCCAAACCTCTATCCTGGCTCGCAGCCCCACTACCACAAAAGCCAGAGTTAAAACATAATTTCATCCAAAGTTTCCTTTAATTAAGAGATGTCTGCCCCTTTTTTTGCTGAACTCTTGAAGACACTTTTACAAACAATATTGTTTCAGGAACTTATATAGGGTTTCTTCTGTTTTCTAATAGAAGATTGCTTTAAGTGTTTCAAAATATTGTGAGTGACAGAGATACATGCAAAGCTGAATAACCTTGTTTGCTTGTTATATCTGAGGTAAGATTCTCTAAAGCTCTTGCCTGAATGCTTTTCTCTTATATTCCTGTTCTATTCTTCATTAGCTACTACTATCTTCTAAATCTCTCTGTTTTAGATCTACTGTACAAATTTCCCTAGCATTATCATCCTGTCCTTGCAAAGTGCACTTACATTTGACCACAGAAGCAAGCACACCAACTACATTTTAAATCCCATCCTGACCAGGTGTATACACAGTGTTTTTTAAGTAATACTTACTTGCTTTTATTAATTGTTAAGAACTTTGTGTCATGGTGAGGTTAATCCCCATCTCAGAGACTCCTCAGAAAAGTACTGTCAGAATGGAATTCAGTATATCCGGGAAAGAGATTTGAATACAGCTTAGGACAGTGTATCATACCAAGAAAACATATTTAAATAGAATATAAACCAGTGTTCTTTATTATTAAAAGAATATCTACCATTCTTTATTTGGGGTTACTATAGACAAAGGGTATACATCAGCAGGCCTAAATGTCTCATGGTCTCACTGAAATCAAGTTCTTTTCTGTTATTTATTTTTCATGACACCTTTCACCTTCTTGAAGAGCTGAACTGCATGGATAATCTCTTTATTAGTGTATCTATTAAAGTGCAAACTGAACAAGCACAAGCTATAAAATGGTCCATAAGAGAAACATGTGTCTTCAGGAGATAATATGTCCATCTGCTGGAGTTCTGCACAGAGCATTTGCTGAGTTCAGCAGAGGGGAAGGAGCACATGGGTTGATCAGTTCCTGCCACATGAGCCATCCTTAACAGCAAAGCATGGGAAATGTCAATGAATGCCAGGTGCTAATTCTGCTGGGTGGAACATAAAAGAACGCTTTAAAATAAAGCGCCTGTGTTCAAGACAATACATTTTAAGGAATTTTTTTATCATCTGGGAAGTCTTTTTTACCAAATAATTTAAATACATTTCCCATTCAGCTATAAGCAGTATGGAAAGGTACCAGGTCAGGAAGAAAAAGTATTTCTTTCTGATGCCACTTTCTGACTATTAAGGATGTTGTTTAGATGGAATCTGCTTGAGGTTACTCGCACTGCTCTTCGTCTGGTTATTGGGTTTGGTGTTTATTAGGGTAAGCAGTCACTTGGGTACTTAGCACTAAAAAGGAAAGATTTATTGCAAACAGTAACCAAGATTTGTTTTTGATATTAGGTATCAGAAATTAGTTATTTTATGTTTTTGGTTTTTTTTGAAAGATGAATATCAGCTCATTCCTCAAAGTATTTGTGGTAACAACTTTCTCAGTCTCAGCTAACATCACTATTTGTTTCTGGCAGCTTGACCATTAGCAAGGAAAAAAAAAAAAAAAAAGGAGAGTTGTCCTGTTGATTTGGCAACTGCACACATGCTTTGAAGCATAAAGGCCATAAGCTGCCCTGACTAATCTGCAACAGCTCAGCTTCTTTCCCTGCCTCATCAACACCATGGCACTAAAATGACATGTCCTATTAGAGACTTATTCAAGCTTGAATTAAACAGGATCTTCCATGACCTAATGGCTTTTAGATGATGTCCTAGAGTTTCTGTTCTCAAATACAGAGATGTTTGGGTATTTTGATAAATAACCATCAGATCTATCAAGTGACTGAAGAACTGATGCAAAAGCAATACAATTAAGCATTGCTTGACCTATTGTAATACATACCTTAAGTACCAAGTCACCTTTTAAGCACACAGGCTGTCATGGTTTTACCCCAGCCAGCAACCAAACCCCACATAACCACTTACTCACTCCCCCACCAGTAAGACTGGGAATAGGTTCAGAAGGGTAAAAGGAAAAAAAAGTGTGCATTGAGACAAATGCAGTTTAATAGAGAAAGCAAAAGATGCACACACAACCAAAGCAAAACAAGGATGTGATTCACTGCTTCCCATGGGCAGGTGGTGGTCCATCCATCTCCGAGACAGCAGGGCCCCATCACCTGTAATGATTACTTGGAAGACAAACGCCATCACTCCAAATGTCGATCCCTTCTTCCTTTTCCTCCACACTTAATATACTGAGTATGATGTCATATGGTCTGAAATATCCCTTTGGTAAGTTGGGGTCACCTGTCCTGGCTGTTTCTCCTCCCAGCTGCCAGTGAACCTTCAAGTTCCCCTGCCAGCCATGGCAGTATGAGAAGCAGAAAAGGCTGTGGTGCTGTGTAAGCCCTGCTCAGCAATAACAAAAACATTTCCATATTACCAACCCCACATCCAGCACAAATCCAAAACACTCCCCCATACCAGCCACTGTGAAAAAAATTAATTCTACCCTGGCCAAAACCAGCAGACATACAAAGAAACACTGTGATCATCAAGCTGTGCTTGATGTTACATGCTGCCTAGAGCTGAACTGGGTTAAAGGGATACAGGCCCAAAGGCCCTTTGTCACAAACACAGCACAGCACGGACTTGTGGATCTCAGTCTAAAAATTGTTGTTCCTAAATTGGCCAGAATGGCCCATTTAAGTGTGGCCCTAGTGTTAATGCTGTCTCTTCTTGATAGAAATGGGTCAGAGAGAAGCAACCTATGTTGTTATGTTGTCAGATATAAAAGCAAGCAAGCTTCTAGAAAGCAGAAAAATGTAGGGTCAAGAATTATCCCACTTCCAGATATAGCTGCTAAAATCAGGAAAAACAAGACTGACTTTTTGACTTAACACCTTTCAGTAGGGTTGATGCTAAGACTTGTGACAGGGTAATAAGGAATTCCAGAGCCTTCCACAGATTTGGTAATATAATGGATCCTTTCTATCATGGCTTTACACAAACTCAAAAAAGTCAAGCTAAAATCAAGTAGTTAAAAATTCACCCTGTAAAATCAGCTATGATTGTATCCTTTGAGATGTGCTAGGGAAAGAACAGTAGAAAAACAATACTTTGTATAAAATAAAATGGAAGAAAAAATATCTTTATTTCCTATCCAAAATGGAATAGCAGAATACTACATCAAGCACAGATGAAGAGAAAAATCTTGAGATCTTAATTGTGCTTAATGGAGCATAAGTGCTTAAAGATTACAAAGGAAAACATACATCAAGGCTTTCACAATTTGAAGCATCAGGTCTTTGGTCAAATCCCACTGCCTAGTGTCTGGCTACTCAGGACAAAATTAATATCCTTTAGATGCATGTTTCCAAGAAATAAATTCCTTGTAGCCTAGGGGAAGCACACTGACCAGTAAGCCAGAAAAATGCATTCTCTTCCTACCTACCCCAGAAGCTGTTTATACTTCCATGAAGAGGTTTGTTGAGGGTAAGCTGGGGTTAAAGGGCTGATCACCATTGCCTCATATTACTACTAGCTTGTTGTGTTGCATGAGGAAACTAATACCCAGTCTGAACTGAGAATTTAGAGAACTCTCAGCTCTGCTGAATGTGACCTCAATTCAGCAGTCTCATGCAGTGCCTCACACAGCAAATGTATGAAGTTTTTATGGGGTTCCTATTAGACTACTTGATATTATTTCTTAGCTAGCTAGGAGTTATGCCATTATTATGAAATTACAGTAGAAATTACACTTTGACTGATAGAAACTTGCAATGAAAAATAGCTTTTAAATTTGGACCTGTGTACAGTTTTCTTTGGATTATACATAAAATAGCTCAGATCCATAGACTTTTTAAAAATGATTTTTTCAGCCTAGGTTATTTTTCAAGCAAACAGCAAAGAAGAAAGACTCACCTGGAAAAAGTAGCTAGTAACAGCTGAATGAAAGTTTTGGGATGGCTGAATTTCCTCAAAATTTGCTCAAGGAAATTTGAAATAACTTCTTATTCACGATGAAGAGAAACAGCTGTAGAATTTCCTGCTCTCTTTCATGTTGTGGCTTAAGGTACAGACTGACAGCAGAAATATGACCTGTTTGGGTGCCCCAACAGGGATTTAGCATCAAGATGTTTGACAAGGGAAACTATCTCAAGAAGAATGGGATGACAAGGGGAATATGGCACATTGGTGAGGTAAATACGACGCCAATTCCCACAGTAATTCCATAATACATTAGCTTCTGTAAAAATACACTAGCTCAGAATTCATGAAACACTTCATCCTTTTCTAAAAACTTATTTTGATAAAATAAGCAGTACCCTGAAAAGTTCTGGAAAAGTTTAATACCACTGGTATTAGACACATGATACTCGTTTAGAATCATCTGTTAATCATCTATTTATAATTCTTACATCTTGCTATTGATGTGGCACGTTGGTGAGCCTTTATTTGAGAAAATTATTGATGTTTACTATGCTTTCTTAAAAAGGGCACCATCAGTATTTTACTTCCCTCTGCTAAGAAGAACTAGCAGGTATCATTTTTTTCAAAACTGCCAACAGTTTATCAATAGAGATTACTATTGAAAATTTATAATTGTATAAAATAAAAGAGTTATGAGAGGCACTTCATGGACCATGTCCAATTTCATGTCACACAAGGGTTTCTATTATGGGTTCACATTTGTGTGTCTTTATGAAAACTATGCCTTACTTGCTTAATTGGTCTAGGGTAAATCACAGAGTAGGGATTTTTGTGCATTCAATAAATCAATGACAAAATCTCTTTATTAAGACATGGAATTTGAAAAAAACCCACATTATGTCATCCAGTCATAAAATTAGTATCATGTGTGGGAGTATTTTAAGGTGTATTATACTGACTGCATGCTACAGTTTCAACAGAATGAATAACATGGCTTAGAATATTTGTGTAAGTTTTTCAACTCAACTTTTTAAATACATCATTTAATAAACCTTTATGTTAAGTTTAAGAAGAACTGGCATAGTACATACTTAGGAAGTGCAATTTGGAATCTCCAAAAGTTCAGCAATTCCTTCATGGCAATGAAGGTTTCTATAATGATTCTTGCTGCTGAGGCTTACTGGACAGGGTTGAGATTATTTTTTTTTTTCCATCCTGCAGTACAAAGGACTGATTAACTTGAAATAAAAAGCATGGATATTTAATCCACTGAAAATAACAGCATGAATGTTCTTAATCCGTTCATTTTACCCGGTAATTTTATGAGCAGTTCTTTGTACGGCAGAGCATCTTGCAGGAGTTGTAAGCCATTTTTACACTTCATTGACGTAACACAGGAGATGTGATTTGAGGACATAACAATTCAGAGAATCTCTCTATATTCAAGCAGAATTCTAATTGAGGGTATGAAGTTGCTGCATCATTAAACAGCTAAGAATATACGTTATCAAGGCAGTGCCATGGGTGTCCAGGCACCAGACCAGGAATAATAAAACCTTAATAGCTCCCATTCCAATGGCATCATTCTAGGAAAACTACTGACTACCAAAGACAAAGGAAAACCCTAGATATTAGGAATAATTTTTTTACTGTGAGGGTGGTGAGGGTGAAGAAAAATTGTGGATGTCCCATCCCTGCAGATGTGCAAGGCCAGGCTGGATGGAGGTATAAGCAAACCTGGTCTAGTGAAAGCTGTGCCCATGGCAGGGTGGTTGAAACTAGATAATCTTCTAACCACAAAATTTCTATGATTCTATGATTCTACGCGTGACCTCTCGCTCCAAGGAGGTTAACGGCTTGGTTCAGTAGAAAACAAATATGGTACATACAATGTGAATAAATCAGAAGTACTTTCACAGTACTAAATGAGCAGAAATTTAGAACATATTAAAAAAATTAAACAAAATTCTGAAATAGTTTCTTTTAATAAAAGTCATAATTTTACTGTAGATAGTCCATGGTATTAACAAGCTTGCCTGGCTGTCAGTCAGTGATGCGTGTATCCTACTGCAACCTGAGAATCAGATGCACAGTCATTACTTACCTGGTGGAAGTTCATTTCTATGAATATTTTTGTGTGGTATGCTATTAAGTAGAGACATAAATTATTACTTTTTAAAGAAAATTTCTAGTAGGTCAAAAAATTGAGATGTCCATGATATACCTATCTGAAACACAGTGCCACCTGTGCAGCATTGGAATAGCAGATTCCCAACTGCAGCCAACTAGCAGGATTTATTATGCATAGCCATTGTGCCCTTGGCAAAGTATAATTTCAATAGCTAAATATTTCAGGCAAAAAGTACTAAAACACACTATCACAAAAACATCGAACAGTTTCAGCTTTTCTAAAGCAACTTTCTAAAACAAATCAGGTTTTCCAGTTACTGCTTTTTAGTATGTGCAAAGGCACAGAGACTAAAGTCTCTTAACATCTCACTGGACAGAGATATGGAATTCATGTTGGAGTTACAGCTTGCAGTCACAATCAATAAAAAGAAACAAACAAATAACAAAAAAACAAACACCAGAAACAAAAAACAAAACAAATAAAAATCCCAACCAAAACCACAAACTTTCTATTTTTTTTTTTCCTTTTTTTAATTTTTTTTTTTCTAGACAGAAAGACAGAAACATGGGAATTTGCAAGGGATTGCTTAAAGTCCTCTAGTTCAAATTCCTGGTCATGACTGGACTAGCTTTAAAATTACAGAAGTTGCACAGAGTAGGGTCTTTAGAGAATTCTGAGAATGTCTAAGGATGAAGATTCTGCAGCTTCTCTGAACATTTTTCTCCACTGTCAAACCACTATCTGTAAGATTCATTTCTCTCATAACTCACCATAACTTCCATTAATGCATCCTGCAACTGTTTTTTTTTGCAGTGATAAAGTCTGTTTCTGTCTGCAATCTGCATTTGGGAATAGAAGAGTGGAGTTATAGTCCCTTTTCCCAACACTTCTCCTTTTTAGGCTAAATTGGCAGAGATCCCTCAGCTTTTTCTGTGTGTCCTGGGCTGCAGTTACCTGACAGCCTTTGTGATCCTCCTGTGGACTCTCTCAAGTTTGTCAATATTTAGACCCTATCAAGAGTCCCAAAACATGAACTAGTACTCAAGATATAATTCTGTCAGTCCTTTCCTGAAAGAAAAATCATATTCCCTGACCAATGGGCTCCACTCTTGCTAATATAGACTGTTATTGGATGGGTCTAATATGGTGTTAGTTTTCATTACCAGAAAGTCACACTGCTAAAACATGCTCAGTTTGATCCACCAGAACCCCCAGCTCCTTTTCTTCAGAGCTGCTCCTATCTACTCAGTCCCCAGACAATGCTTCTTCGTGGGTTATTCTATCTCAGAAGTATTTACATTTATTTTTGAGCTTTGGTGAGATTCAGAGAAGATTCCATTCCTCTAATTTCTTGATGTCCTCCTGTATGGCAGACCTCGCCTCCATCATTTCACCTATTCTCCCCAATGTCGAGGCACCTGTAGATTTGATGAACATCCATCACTCCTGCTGTTGCTGACTGTCTTTTGGCTTTGCTTTCTTTTTACCTTTGACTTCATGCCTTCTTCCTGTGCTCTCTGGAATCTACATTTCTCCTGATGCCAGCCCTCTTGTCAAGTACACATGTTCTATGCTATCTGGCCTCTCCTTTCCTATATACCTTGTCCACAACTACAAAAAAAACCAAAACATTGCCATCAAAATCTTCCTTTCATACTTTCCATATTTATCTCACCTGAATTATTCCCGATATTTACCCCATGATAAAATATCATAGATTTTTTGTGAGTATTGGCACCTGAAAACTGGGAGAGAGGGATTGAGGGACAGGAGAAAGAAGGGAGGGAATCAGGAAGGGAGCGAGGATGGTGGATTGGTTTAAATACACAGGAGCAAGGACAGCACCCTGTGAAGATACAATTAGCTTTTCAAACAGAATACACTCATACAGACTTTGATAAAAAGTGGTAATTGCTTGACAGAACATTAAATTGATAATCATTCATGAAACTTGTATTTTTTCCAAGTTTTCCAATTTCCAATTGTATTTTGTTTCAGATGCAGTACTATCAGGACCAAGTCAAATTCTAGATATTACTAGATTTCCCTCTTTAGTTGTAGAAAAATCACTACTTTCAGCAGTTTGTGAAGCTTCTGGTAGTTGCTGTTTCAAATTATGTGTTTGTATGAAGCCAGACCCACCACTCACACTCAGTAATGCAAAAGCTTTCTTACAGACAAAGCTTATATATGACAAAGAGGCTGTATCATAAGGGAGAAAAGAAAGGTGATTTGAATTTGAATTAGAACAATTTAATTTTAACTATGCAATCATAGAGGAAATAAGAATAGCATAAAAGCAGAATAAGTTGGTTAAAATAAAATAAGCATCATACAAACAATAAAAAACCCAGAACAACCCCCAAAAGCCCCCAAAACACCCCAAACCTGGAACTCCAGCTATTATTGTAAGAAATACAATGGAGATTATTTTTCTTCCTTTTTAAGTTTCAAGTAAGAGATTACATTAATGTAAAATTAATTTTCCTTCATCAAAAATCAGAGATTCAAAAGTTAAATTTGGACTTCTGAAGTCTTATCTCTTGAGCATATGAATATTTTATGTACCTTTTAATTACATAATGATATACTACCCTTTGACTCAGGTCTCTCTTTATTAAGGGAATGTTATTTTTAAACCAATTCAATATTTTGAGCTGGCTCAATATTATAATTCCCATAGAAGAAAGTCTTTTCCCTAGAAATAATATAAAATAGAAACTTCAAGTGCAACTCCAAGAACTAATACTTAGTAGAATCCTAGATACGCACCTGCAGGAGAAAGCCTGCTGGCATTTTCTCTCACAAACATACTGATTTTCAAAGATATTTATTGACAAAATGTCATATATGAGACTGAGCTACACTTCAAAGATCATTTGTAAGGAGATCCCAAATGGAACTGTGTTGGAGAAAGTGCTAAATTTTGAGGAGTAGAAATATGGGTAGAAGATATTCTTAGCTCTTCTTGCTTCAGGCTGATTGATTTGCACTAATTGCATCACTTTGTTTTCTTCCATTATGACTCTTTCATAAAATCTAGATGCATTTTATAGAAACTGAGCTTCATGAGTTTATATCATATATTCACTCTTGATAGAAAGAAAGATGCTTCAAAGCACACAAATTCTATAAAAAGACAGCTTTCCTTTTGGGTGATTCTTCAAATGGATAGGCTTCAACATAGAAACTATTTAATCTATTTCTATATTCAAATTTTGATTGGTATTGCAAACTCCATTTCATTTCTGATATTCTAAGATAATGGTGGCTTCTGAAACTGCCATCAACTGCCATCACTGCAGACGTGACAAATAGTGATATAAGGTTCACCCTTTTTTAACTCAGCATATTTAAAAACTTTTTCTGTTAAATTTGCAAATATTTAAGTTGTGGGATGTGTACATGCTGTTTAAACACACCTGTGAACTTGAGATACCTAAAAAGGCTACTGTATCACAACTGACGTAGAAGAGAGAGCTTACAAATAATGTCAAAGAAAGGAATGGTATAAGAAGAGACTGTAATCTGTCTTTCCCTCAAGAATTAACAGTAAATGTCCTCCTTGATTGGAATTATGAGCAAAATATAAAAATTTCTTTACTTGAACGAGGCAATTACTATAGCTGAAATGTATATGGAAAATATATGTTTTGTTCAGAAAGCACTGAGAGCCAAAGCATTTGACAGAAGTAATTTTCTTCCGGTGTCTGGGCCTTAATTCTTAGAAATAGCGCTTGGAGAATCTCTGTAGAAAGACACCACAGGTCCAAATCAGCTCATGCAGGAATCACCTTGAGTTACAGTTTCCCACAAAATGTTCCTTTTCTTCCAAAACAAAACCCTGATAATCCTCAGAGGTCACAGAAACATAAAACAAAGCCAAAAGCTCAACTTTGTGGAACTTATTTTCTCTCTTAGGGGCTAATTAGCTATTTTATTTTAATCTCAAAGTAGGAAGGTTGTTAATCCTTAACTTAAACCTTAACTTCAAAGACCCCCAAATCTAAAATATAATTAAAAGGAAGCAAGTCATTCTTCCAGCCTGGGAAGCGTTGACTTAACATTTCTGTTTCCTTTCTTTCCCTGCTTCCAAGAGACTTGATTTGCAGGAATCCCTCCCTGCCATTTAGCTCCTCAAACAGTGCTTACTTAGGGAGGTAGGGCTACATGAGTGTTAGATTTATTTTTAACCCTTTCTAGCAGTCTTGGATTTCTAGCTGTGGGTTTCAGGTACTGGTGCAAAACAAGTGCCCAAAGAGGAAATACAGTGACAACATGGAAGAATATGGCACTGTCAGTGGTGGAAGGAGAACATACAAGCACATACACTCAGAACTGTCATTACAGCATGACTAAAATTGCCCTACACAAATATTTCATAGATCATCATAAGGAAGGACAAATACCTATATACTGTAACTTAACTTCATAGGGAGTATCAACATGATACAATCTTTTGACTTACAACTGAAAACAAAGACCTGCTTAAATTGCAGATTATTTTCCCAAAATATGTTTTTACTGAACTGCAGCAGTACCTAGAAGTATAAGACTTTTTTGTATGGACTCTTTATTGGAGAATCCATTGCGTTTTGTGAAGTAAAAAGTAAATCAGTGTTAGATCTTTTAAATTACAACAAATTACAGCAAGCCGGATCTCTAGTTACCATGGTTACAGGTCCCAACAGACCATTCTTTAAGAATTTTCTCCTCCACCCAAGATAGCAACAATTTTTTAAAAATGTTATCTAGACTACAGCAAAAGACGATTTATAGTATATTTATGCTGATATGCAAATGAGCAGAGCATTTGTTAATGAGACTGCCACTAGGGCAAAAGCATAGGAATCCTTGTACTAAGAATGACAGCTGCTGGAAATTATAGGTCTTAATTCTAAATAAACCATGAACACACTAAAAATAAATTCCACAGAATTTTAGCTTGAAAAATATGAAAAAATATTTCCTGTAACTATCAGACTAAACTATGAGACAGAATCCAACAGAAGGACTTTTTCTCATTCAGTAGTGCTCGTCTCTGTCAGGTGCCTCTGCTCTATTTTGCACCAATCTATAATTCTTCTACGATAACTTTCACCATAATTAGTAAGCACTAATTTACTCACAGCTTTTTACTAAGCAATTTAACCTGTATGCTACAAGGGATTTTTCTGTATATTTTTCTTATCTTCTGGAGCTTTCATACAGGCTCAAAGGAAAGAAATTTAATACATCTTACAAACAAAAATTTCCAATTAATTTAAAGGGAAGGTTGTTCATGTGTTTATCTTTTCAAGATAATCACAGGGGATAGTATAACAGATGGATTTGTAAGCAATCTCTTTCAACAGGTGTGAAGCTTCACTACCCAAGTGCACCCACAGAGTTGTCATTTCACTCAGATTTTCCTTTCAGTTGCAACCATCAGACAAACACTGAGGAGACATAATTCTCAGATTTCTAGAAACAATGGCTTGAAATGACAACAATAATAAATATGAATGACTAAGCCAAAGCTGATATTTGCTGGTCTTTTTCAGAAAAAATTATAAAAGTCTAATGCTAATATTATTGCTGTAAATTTAAGAATGTCAAAGAAACTGAACAGGTTTTAGCTACTGATGGCTTTGTCTGACAAACATGGAGCCACATGTTTGATTCCCTACTATGTTATCCTGGCGATTGTCTAAGGAAATAAAATTTAAAAAAAAGAAAGTGCAATATTTATCTAGAATGTATTAAAAAGGAGGAACAGACATAAAAATATATGTGAAATTTACAATATTTACTATGTGTCTTCTATTACACAAAGGTTGTTTCATACACAGAAATAACTAAAAAAAAAAAAAAGAGATATAAAATCCATCCATGCATTAAATTTTCTCTGATAATTGTCTTCTGGTCTTCCTTATATCAATATTTTTTTCAGAGTCCTATCCCTAACATTTTTTATCATACCTTACAGCTACTATAAATTCCTAATAAATTTCTATAAACAAGTCCTTTTTCTATTAATCTAATCTTAAAGTGACAATATGTTTATTTTGTTTCTAATACAGGATACAATATAAAATATTGCTGACACTAGAAAAGCAGTTAAATATTCAGGTAAATGTTAATTCAGCAATTCATCAAGGTGTTAGACCATCCACCCAGGACTAAAGAATTCCTTATCATTGACAATGATGGGAGAGAGTGTGGGAAGCACCTACTTGCTGTAATGCCATTCAGGTAGATGCATCTTCAGGTGTAGGAGAGAAGTCCTCATCCCATGCTCATTTAACAAACCAGATCTGCCTAACTAAATTGCTGTTTAAGTACCTCAGATTCATCTAGGTCAACACCAATATACTCCACTTTCTAACTTAGGGAAAATGCGTTTTTCAAGAAAGATTGAACTCATGCTCTAATGTCCTAATCCCTATTCTGAATGAAGATGTGCTTCTCTCTCCCTCTTTGAGCCAGACTGTGGGTAGCCAGGCATGGAGAAGTCAAGAGCCAGATGATCAGAAGTATCAAGAAAAAACAAAATTCTAGTGAAGTGATTGGCACTGAACTGGCTCCTGGATGCTTCTGTAGAACAACTTCTTTGTCTAAAGCATTCCTCAGTGGAGAATGTTCCTGTTCATAGGACTGACCAGGAACCTGGCAGTATCTGTGGTCATACGGAGAGAATCTTCCCTCTCCAATGAACTATCAGTCGTTGCTTCTGTGCTTCTAACTCCCGCTGGCATAAAGTGGAGAGAGAAGCACATCTTCATTCAGAATAGGGATTAGGACATTAGAGCATGAGTTCAATCTTTCTTGAAATGAATAGTGCCAAGAGCCCAGGTTGCTACTCCAGATAAGTGGGGCTTCTCTTGCCAGACAGCGAAGGTGGTCAGAAGTAGCAGTAGTAAGGTAGTACCACGCCGCATTTGGTGCACATTCATAGTAGAAGGTTTTGTCAAATAATGCTCAAGGAGACATGAACCAAACACTGACTGCTGGCTCTCAATACTTGAAATTAAATAAGATTGGACTGAATGCCTGAACTGCATGAACTGCATGAACTGCATGTCTTCAGGAGTAGGAGCATTTTTATCATTCAACTCATAGGCTTCTTATGAGGCTTATTTTCTCCCTTCTTCTTTTGGCTGTTTCTCAGGAGTTAAACAATATTTATATTACATGTGACCTGCACCTGCAACACTTCTGTGCTTACCATTTTATAGCTTAGCTAGCTAGAATTCCCATAACAATTATAAACTTTACTCAAAGATAATAATGGAGTCATCATGCTCCCACTGTAAATTGCTGGAGAATTTTAATCACTGATTAATGCTAATGTCTATGGCCATTCTATCATTTTTGTTTTGAGCAGAGAAGTATTTTAAAAGGTAACGAATACAACAGCAGCAAGAGGCCAAAATTCTCCAAGGCTCTATCTAAAGATCCAGCTGTACATTCTGAAACTGATTCCCTCTTCTGGTCCCTTAATTGTTGGAGCTGTAAACTATACCATGGCTCCTTTATGGCTGATGAATCCAAATTTTCTGTCTGTGGCTGATACTCATGTTGATCCCACCTTGGCTGGAAGTCAAGTTACAGGAAGGACACATTACACAGATCTTTTGGCTGTGGACACACAGCTTTAATAATTTATACCAGCTGTACAAAACCAGGGCAGGGTGAAACAGGAATAACTCAGGAGTAAATACCAAAACAACAAGCATTGAAATCCATTGTAAAAGATTGTGACATTTAATTGTGACAGCAAAGAGAGAGAGAGAGAGAGAGTTCATAGGAAGAACATATGCTACTTTACACTGTAGGCATAGTTAGTAATTTTCCTACTGCCAAAAATTTTCCCCATACTGCTACACAAATAAAAATAAATATCATCCTAGACCTAAGCACATTTATTCTTTCCCTATTAAGATTAAAATATTATGTATTTATCAAAGACTCATTTTAAGTGTTCTTTGAAAACTGTGCACAAATTCACATGAATCAAACCCACTAGGCTGGAAGGAGCTGTCTGACAGTACATCCCAGTGCTAGTGGAGATCTCCCTAACAAGAGCAGAGCTTCATGTGGTATGTTTGTTCTGTAAGGAACTATGGGCTTCTGACTAGGTGGCCCAGGCATTACACTCTCAATAACTGAATTATAATTCTAAAAAAAAGACTTGTTTTTACTGTCATGGAAAAAATCTGAAGACAATAAAGCTCATTTGTTTCATTGCTTGAGACATCTATACTCTTTACATAAAAAAACATAGTTTTCTATAATTTACCATTGCAATCTGCATCCTAATGGGGTTGAATTATTGTAATTTCTAATAACTTTTAATGTTCAAAACAGAATAATTATTTATATCTACCACAAGTAGAAATGTAATGTATTATTTAATTTTCAATTACTAAGCCTTATCAGCTGGTTGAGATAGAAACTGAGAAATAGAGTTGTATGTACTGAGACTCATAATACAGACAATTGCAGCATTTCCAAATTAATACTACCAACAATAGATAGCTAATTTCCTTTAACTTCTATGATTCTTATTAAAAATTATTATAATATCTGGCTTTTTAAATTCTAAGGCTTGCTTCACAGTACACTTCCAGTATCAATTATCTTAGTGTGACACTTCTGAACAGCATAAGTGCAGCAGCTTCAATTATTTATTAAAAACAGGTGTTCACACACAAATGTGTTGTGTTAGAGGCAGAAAAGAAAATGAGACTTTCTAAGAGAATTGTATTAGATTTGTCCGATTTTCAGCTAAGGATGTTCTCATAAAATAAAACAAGAGAGAACTATCACAACTGATGATAAACCCCTAATTTCCTAGCAATTCCCTAACTTATTTTCACTGTTGTATATAAATATATGCATTTTTTTGAGAAGGCAGAAGCAAAAGTTATTGCAAGTGTTGGAAGCATTAAATAAGGTGCTGGA
The DNA here is from genome assembly GCF_971803275.1 of Cyanistes caeruleus. NCBI lineage: Eukaryota > Metazoa > Chordata > Aves > Passeriformes > Paridae > Cyanistes > Cyanistes caeruleus. Next base: position 51,570,696 of record NC_141702.1, on the reverse strand, counting down.
AGGATAGCAGAAAATTGATTACATAGAACAAAGCTAATGAACCTTGCCAGCACTGTCTGGGTAATCTCTTTCTTTTCTGCTTCACTTTTTCATTGTCCATTCAGTTTAGGGCTACTAGTAAAAAAAATGTAAGTCTAGTAATTTTATAATGTTTAAATTCTCAACACGGAATGAAAAAGCATCTTCTGTGAGTTGCTTTCCTTTTGTTACAGTGGCATCCAGCCTACTTCTGTATTCATCTTCTGGTCTAAGCAGCAAAATCATTTGCCTAGTTGTACAGGAGATGACAGTTCTCTCATGACAAGGCTATTTTCATTGCTGGTTAATTAGCAAGCACATGATCACAGAGTTGTCCATCTTGCCCTTTAACACATAAACCTGGCATTTGTGTGCAGCACATGAGGCAGACTTAATATTGGACAAGTCTTGCAGTGGTAATCAAGTTCTATACTTGATTTTTTTTATTTTAATGGTAATAACTAATTTCTTAAGTTCCACCTATCTATCCATTAAGTGATGAAGTGTCAGGGCACAGAGGGGAGTAATCTTTTACGTTGTCTGAGCATAATTTAACTCTCAGAAGGGGGAAAAGCATAAGTACTATTTATTTATTTATTTATTTATTTATTTATTTATGTTGCATCAATTATTCTCATGTGCCTTAGTGTTTTTTTTACCTCCTCTATGATCTGTTCTGTTGGGTATGTGTAATAGAAACGTAGCAGCTTTTCAATTTATACTCTAGGCAGCAAAATCAGTGACTGAGAAATCTACAACACCAGCCTTTGCACAGAGGAGTCCTAGAGTATGCAAAGTGTGAAAACATTACAAGAAGCTATAAAAAATGCAGAGGTCCTAGTGTCTATTCTAAATGATTTTAGGACACTATTCATCACACTTGCTCTCACTCTTACATAAAACCTGTGCAAATCCTGTTGCAGTGTATATTAATCAAAATCCTGGAGTTTGTTCAATAAATGGTAGTAAAAACATCCAAAACACTGCTTAACAAAAATATTAAATATTATGCTACTTCTTTTGAGAAAGCAAGCTTGATAAATTTACTTCTGTGATTAATATGATGAAGATTGCACAGTATACAATAAATTCTATATATATTTGTTAATGTACTGAATACCTATAAGTTTCATTTTATACATTAGAGAAATATTATGCCATTTTATCAAATAAATTTAAGATATTTCAAATACACATGGAAGGTTATTTTAAGGAATAGTTCTTATTTTAAAATGTCTCAAGACAGAAGGTTTATGCTAACTGCTTTTCCTTCCCCATCATCCCTCAAATAAGTTTTGAGTGGGACAATTTTAGGTAGATTTAGCAAACGAGTAAAGGCTTAAAGAGAATCTGACTTTCTAAAAGATGTCTAAAAGATGTTATAAACTTGGAAACTAGAAAATGGGGAGGTAGACAGATAACTGTGGACACAGCTACATCCTGAGATACAATATCCAGAGAGGAAGGTAGGTGGAATGTAACAGCTACACACCCCATCTGAAGGCAGCCAGGCCAGGAAATCTGGACATATCTAGTTGCAGACTAATGACAAAATGCTTTATCTGCAAGGGTGTCACAGACAGATTCAGGAAGGAACAGATGTTATTTCCATGGAAGACAGATCTGAGCGATTAAAGGACAAAAGTCAGTAGGAAACCAGGCACTGTCATTAGTTTTACACTGATACAGCTACTCTTGTTAGAACTTGTAAGAACACTCAGTAGCACATTCAGTAGGATGCTTAAGTTGTACCATCTTCCTAAGTGTCTGAGTAGAGACCTTTTAATGACCTGTCACAGGCGATGTGTGTACATTGGCAGATAATCTTCATCAAAAAGACAGCATTTCTTGTTGTGTGGCTGCCATAGAAGAAGGACACATGGTGTTTCCTCAAACTAAGAGGTATTCCTACAGTTCTCATTTGAAGACCACATGAAGACCACATCAGACAACAGAAAAGACTCAACGAAGCACAAGGGGCTTCGTTGTCCCTTGCAAGATTTACTAAACAACAATACCCATACTCCTGTTACCTACAACTCTACAAACTCCATGATGCAGGTCTTACTTCAGGAATGAAGACTTGTCACTAAATTTCATTTCTCTTCAAGGCACAAACATGAAGATCTCCAGCCCTTAAAATTGCACAAAATACTGAGGCCTGCTTTCATTGGAGACTCTGACATGGATGACTCCAACCTCACATTTAGATGCACTGGGAGTCACAATACAGATAACTGCTGTGTTCAAAAATCACTGTGACAAACAATAAACAGCTAATTTCCTTCAGGCATGTCATAAAGAAATGCTTCCCACAGGTGGGCAGCCCTTTTCAAAAAATTCTTCTTGTTCCTAAAAGAGAAAGAATACTTTCCTAATGATAGGCAAATTAGACCTTTTTGTCTTGGAATAGAAAATACTTAGAATTTTTTTTCTTGGTGACTGCAAGACTACTTATGTTCGATTAGGTTTATATTTGCAAGGCTTTCCTAGGCACTAAGATTTCCTTTTACAAAGGATAGCAAAGTCAATAACATTAGCAGGTAGACAGCAAGTAGGGAAAATCAGTCACAGTACATGTACTATGGACATGCTGTCCCTTTCCAGTATAAATTTGATATGAACCGCTGAAAAATATTAGTGTGATATATATACATTTTTTTTCTTTCCATTACAACTGCTTTAGGGACACTGAATGATCGGTATACTATTTTATTGTATTTAACAATGTTCCTGACATCTAAGAACTTATGCAATTTCCTGTCATGGGTGGGGAATTTTAATTATTCAAAGAGTAGTTGTACTACATTAATATCATGAAGGATGATTTACAGCTTGTAAAAGAAGTTCTAGATCTTCTGATCAATACCCTGAACAAGAACAAAGTGTTTTTCTCTTAAACCTTTCTCTGACACTTTTTAGTCTCCTACAGTCTGAACTGAATTTACCGCTGGTCTTCAAGAATAAGTGTTGTTGCCGGTGTTGAGAAAAGTGACTGATTTTACATGAAGCCTTAACTTGTTTTTTTGTCATTTGATAAAAGTTTATGAAAAGTTTCCTGGCTTTGGGGAAGATTGGCTGGCTTTTTTAATTAGAATTGCATGAAAAAAAGACTGAGGCAAGCATTGGTTGGAATTTCTCAATCTTACATCAATTATTGTCCACTTAGGAGACAAGCAGCAGTTGCCAGTTTAATCGTTTTATGAGACTCCATTTATCATTCATGTTAAAATGGCCCTGGGTAGGTTCTTTTTATCCATTATAAATCAAAATAAATAATGAATAATGATAAGTAATTGCAACTAATGAATCAGACACGGCATTCCCTATTCCCACTACATCAACTCTGCGCTGTTTAGAAGAGGAAGAACTATGTTCACAGATAGCAAAAAATAGTGAAGAAGGTGATGCTGCCACTTTTGCAGCAATACAGTATTTGGCACTAGAGAACAACTTGGAATTAAAATGGATTCTTTAAAGACAGAGAACAGTTCTTATTTTCTTGTTGCAGAGCTCTGAGGTGGGATTTTATAATGAGTGAATAGTTTTTTACATAGACATTATTAGTGTGTGGGCTTCAACATGAGAAACAGTACTCAGGTCTACACAGCTTAAAATTTTTCATACCATTTACAAAATCCCTTAGTTCTATAAAAATAGATTTGTGGATCCTTTCCAGATATTCTTAAATACATTTCATGCTTACAAAAGCAGTTCTGTAGTAAATTAATATTTTTCCCATTGACAGTTTTGGCTAATATATATCCCATATGGTGGTGAATGAAGTTTAAAAACTATGAAGTACTCTCACTGTTGGAAGTAGCAAAGGAATTCTCATGATAGAAAGACAAGAAGATAAAAATATATACAAGTTGATATACAAGTGTTTTTCATTTCTTTATAAAACTTCTAGGTCACCCAAAATACAGTATGTACAAAAACTTGAATTAAAGAAGCATATGAACATTAGAGAAGCATTTTATTCATCTTCTTTAATGTGTAGTATCCAAAGATATTTGACACAGTAGGAACCTCGACAATAGGCATACCAATTATGCAAGCAATGTAAATTTGAGCCATGATCACATTGTTTCACAAATCTATCTATCTACATATGTATTTCAATATATGACAATAAATTTTGAAAGTAAAGAAACCGTAACCGACAAACTAGGAAAAATAATTTAGAAAAGGTCAAGAAAATATTTCAGCTGATTTAATCTGAAATTCACTTATTTTTGTCAAAAACTTGAGAAATAATGACTAACTTTGGAAAAAAGTATTTTGAGATGAGAAATGGAAATAGCTTTTTCAAGAGATTTTTATGTTTTAATTTTTTCAAACCCTGTCAAACCAATTTTCTAAATTCAATACAAATTGTTTACCTCAATGAAAGGGAAGACCACGCCTCAATGGAAAGTGTGTATGCCAGAAATTTACTTCTCCTATAAAATATGTCAAAAGGAGCTTTATGAAAGTATTCATGCTGATCTTGGAGGAACAGCTGAATGATAAGAATGTCTCTGTTATAGCCTTAGTCATAATGGAGTACTATTATGAGCGCAAAATATAAACACATTAATTTGACATTTTAAAGTAACACAGGAAAATAACTGACGTTTGATTTGAAAGAAAACAGAAATAAGAACATTTATTTGAATGGTACTTTTAATAAAAAATGGTATGCAGATTTTTTTCCTAAATTTCACCCATGATTTATCAGAGACTCTTCACAACAGTGAAGAGCTATCCAGCAAGGAACTAAAGGCTTGCTTGAACAAAGCCAATTGCATCCTCCAAATATCTACTGGTTTTGCAACGATTATTTTCCCAGGGCACTGCATTGATCATTGCTGGGTTAATCACTATGCAGCCCATTCAAGCATAAACTCAATTTGACTTGTCTTCATTCAATTTTCAAAGCACTACCTATACGATTCCTTTCCTGTATATTATTTTCATTTGTCACAGTTTCCATCCCTGACCAAATTATTACACTGGTATTGCTATTAGCTGTATTTTCAAACATACAAAGCCTTCAAAATTGTCTCTAATGTTGATTAGGCATTCACTGTAAGCATCCACAAAGACTTTTAAATGTATTTAAGTTCCTCCTTGAAACTCACTGGCGACAGACAGTGATTAGGTTGCTGGCAGGCTGGTAATGCCACTCCTCCATCTAAGCTGGTCAATCTCATTTCAGCACCCTTTCCCACTGTCTTCACCAACCTGCCATCTCTTGTCTTATAAACCTATCTGAGCAAGAATGACATTTTCATGCCATGTTGATATACTACCTGGTGCAATGGGATTCTGATGCATGAGTGGCAATGTAAGTTTGATCAAATACTGACAGAACATTCATAAAAATATGCATAAATAAAAAGTGATGTTGTTTTGAATCAAGCTTCTGTTTTCTAATTAAAGCAAATGTTCAGCACCACAGAGGGAATGAAGTCTGGCTGTAAAATGTCACTGTTCTCTGTGGGCTGTGGGCTTTGCATAAAGCTGTGGTTATCCTCTGTATAAAACTGGGAAGAAGAAAGAAATGTTTCTCAGGTAGGGCTTACAGAACTCATTATCAGCAGGCCCACAGAAAATGCAGAGGACTTAACTAATGGTGCATTAGTACTCTTTCCTCAAGAATTGCTAACCAGGACGCACAGGAGCTCTCAGGCACCAAACCGAATGTGTTCACTCCATCACCACTGTGGCAAGGAATTTCCTTACAACAGGAGGGAAAAATTACCATAGTCAGTCTGACACAGAGGTATGCTAGTTTGCATGAGAATCTGTCCTTCAAAATCAGAAGAGAAACAAGATATCTGTCCATCCTGCTTTATCAAAATAAGTGACTTAGAAGGCAATATGTAAAAATCCTTTTGTAACAGGTGGGCAAGACATGGATGTTGCAAGTATCTTGTTTGGAGTCTCTGCTCTCATAAGTCAGTATTAATAAGCACAAGTGATACAATATGCCCAAAATAATTATTTTATACTGGCTAGAAAATTAGACAGAAGCACTGAGTCTTTCATTTTCCCAGGGTGAAGAAATACCTTGCATCAGGAATGCAATAATTGAAGCATAACAAACAAAAGGCATGCATCTGAAATGACATCTGTATTTACAAGACAGAGTCCAGAGTTTCTAATTCATAGATTATATATATGAATTACTTAATTTTTATATTTGCAAAAAAATAATCTGAATACATCTTCTTATTCAGTCTGTAACAGGAAACAGCAGAGGTACCTTTGTAAATCAGACCTGAACTATTAAACCAGGGAATTTGACATGCAATGCAAAACACAGGATCTGTGATTCTAATTCGTCTTCACCATGACAAGTTGCAAATGCTTTTTGAAATCAAGAAAAATGTGCTAGCAAAAAAACCGCAAAAACCCAAAAAACCAAAACAAAACAAAAAACCCAAACTATATCATAGTCTTCCATAGTCTTCTCTCAACTAATATAAACCCAAGATACATGACACCATTTTATGGTGAGCTATGAAAAAATTTTAAAAGCAGAATTTTTTCATCCCCTACAGATAAACCAGTTTTCTATCACAATCTAATGAATGCCTTAAATGACAGTGGCTTGTTATATGGGGGTGCTTAAAAAAGCACATTCACTATTTCAGCTGGCAAAAGTTTATGATAAATACCTCAGGTCAGTTTTGCATTTACTCTCTATTTACCAGTTCAAAAGAAGAAAAAATCATGAATTACTAACATTTATTTTTCCTTTTTAGTACATGGGTCCATCAAGAAAATACTTGTGACTACTGTCCATGCAAGTACATTGGTATTGGCATTGATTCAGAGAAACTATTAAAGTAAAAATCAAAGCTTTGAGCAGTTATCGATTGCTCATGAGTCTACATCATTATTGGTGCTGACAACTTAGATATATTTCTGACACCTTAGATATTCTTACTTAATTTACAAAGCTGTTCAATAATCCTGCATTAAACTACAAAAACATATTCACATACAAAAAAAGTATAACTGCTTCACCCTCTTCTTTTAATGATAGCTCTGGAAAGAATAATCCAACAATTCAATAGTGTTAAATTATTTATAGTAATTATAATTCTTCAGGAGGTCATTATCAATCTTAATAAAGCCCTTACTATACAGATTAATCTTTTTTATGGAACATCTATGTACGTAAATAACTGTCACTGCTGTAATGATAAAGCCTCACCTAAACAAAAAATAAAAAATAAAAAAAAAATAAATCAAAAACTATGCAAGATAGAACAGATAGAACAGATGAGTCCTTCTTCTCTTTTAATGCTTGAATTTTCCCTTGTAGCAAAACTGCTGAAGAGGAAACAACATATTAAGTGTCAAATTGACCTGGGACAGATAATATTACTGGATTTTAGCCATCAAATATTTCCTTTTATCTTAATTGGCTATTAGTCTCTATGAACACAAAATGCTCAGGAGAAAATAAAGCTTTTATCTTTGTTTTCCTCTTGCTTATTTGGTCATAAAGAGTGCACAAAGCCCAGTAAACCTTCACACAGTGTACACCAGGTTCTTTGTAGAGTATGAGACTTTGAGGATTTATTCCTCTTCTGAATACAAAGGCTCAGAATACAAAGAAAAGCAAGGCTAGCTAAAACAATTGCTTGTGCTACCCATGTGAGCTGCATATTTTCACTTCCAAGTAATTATCTTTTATAACTAGCAGTTAGTGCAAGTAAAGAAGCTCAAACCAAATGATGGTTATAGCATCTAATCAAATGCCCAGATGGTTAGTAAACAATATACAATTGCAATTAAACAGGACCTAGGAATGAATGTGTCCATTTCAGGCCTTTTGTAAAATAATTCTAGAAATTGACACCAGCTACAGTTAATAACTACCTATGGAAGGTTAAAGTCAATGGAAATTATTACTTTAAACTGAATAAACAATATATGAACTCCTGTTTACTCAGCATCTATGTCTTGCAAATTTAATAATGAGGAGGGCTTGAACCACTGCAGTGTTTGTCAAGTTTTACATTTCTGTGGCTGCATAAAATTACACCCTTGTAAAACGAGAAACTATTAAGCTTCTAGCATTTGAATTTCTCTAACAAACGGTATGAGGTTATGCATTTTAGAGGATCTTTGGAGCTTCTCTGAAACAGAATCAAGTAAAAGCTCAACCAGAACATTTAAACTAATACACCAGTGTGCCCTGACAGACAGAAAAAAAAAAAAAAAAAAAAAAATATGGAATAGAAACTGTACATTTCTGCTAGCTGAAGGGTTTATAAATATGGGAAAATGTCTAAAAGCTCTGACCAGTAAGAGCTGAACATGGTGAGAGACATCTTGTTCCAAAATTATAAATCAATTAGCAGAATCAATATAAATTCTGAAATTCTTATAAAAAAATAAAAATTTTTAAAAAAAGACAATAACATAATCACTACTACTGTCTTAAATTAAATTTGCTGCTAGTTGGCTGATATTTTTGGATCAACTTAAGACCAGCAAAATCAAAGAAAAACCTTTAATTTTTCTAACAATTATAAATTTCTCTATCATATTATGTGATTTTTTAATTTAAAGCCATAAAGAACTCATTTTTTTCCCTTTAATTTATAAATAATAGCTTCCCTTGTGAAAGAATACATTATAACTGCAAATGTGCCTATTTGAATAATTACAGATACTGTATTCCATTGTTTAGTTACAACAGAAATGAATGCAGGCAGCATAGAAACAGGCACTAAACAACACCAAATACCTCCTCCCACTTAGTTTTATAAAGCTTATCTCCTCTGACATTTCTTACCACATCAAAATAAAGCTGACATAATATCCAGCATACACTTTTTTGTGGGGGAAGACTGGGTTTTGTAACATTTGTATTTTGGTTTTGGAATTTGCTTCCTCTTGAACCTCTTAGAGAATATTTAATTCTGTCAAAATAATATTAACCATTTCATGATGCATTTGAGTACTCAAAAAGAATTTTAAGGAAGATTTGGCTGAATGGAAATGGTGATAATAAATATAGCATGTTAATAAAAAACTTATTGAAACTAATGTCTGCTACTTTCATATTGCTATTTTGATTAGATTTTATGGTGTTTGCATGCATGCTAGTTAGTCCTGACAGTGTATCATTTAATATAATCTGAATTCTCAAAGGTACTTACACATGTACCAGGTTCCTCTGAAATCAACCACTTGTGCCTGAAAACTGGGCTTGTTCTTAACTACTTGCTGAAGAGCAGTCTCATTTACTTTTTATTAAAGTTGACAGAAGGACTCCCACTCAATTCTGACAAAAAACATCCAAGTCTTAAACCCCACATCATTGTTGTCAATTATGCATGGCTAGACATCTGTATCTCAATTCTGACAAAAAATATCCAAGTCTTAAACCCCACATCATTGCTGTCAATTATGCATGGCTAGACATCTGTATCCCATTCTGATTGGTCAGCCATAATATTATGACATTGCACCTTTAGCTATTTCTCACACACTGGAGAACTGGCAGGGGAGTTTCATTTTGTCCCTAACCTGTCCCTTCTCCACTGTCCCACCACCCTCTGCCATGGTCCCACAGCTGGTGATCTGACCACACCCGTGCAAGGTACCAACTGACTACAATCACCTTGATATGAAAGGTGCTGATCTAAAGTGCTTCAATACTTCAATTTATTCCCCTGCCCACCCACATGAAATGTTAAAGACAGCATTAGCTGCTTCTTTGGCCTTTGAATATCTTAAGGGAAATTGGAGGCTTCCAGGTAAGTAATCAGGAAGAGCCAGTAGGGTTACAGAGGAGCTACCCACTGTAAACCAGTTAGAAGTGCTAAGGGTACAGCAGAACTCCTGCCCAGGCTCAAATGCAATTCAATAAATGTACTTTCCATTTTATCATTTCCCCCTAAACAAGAGCTCTGCATTATAAAGTACTTTGGAGACTTTTATACCTAATTTTTTAAATAAAGGAAGCTACAAGACCCTATCACATCACCAAAACTATGACAAGAGTCTCTGTTGCGGTGATAATTTCAGATTAAAATTAGTGAAGTAACTTGCACCTTTCCATTAAGAACTACCCCTTCTGTCAGTAAAAAAACAAGAGTGAGGTGTTTAATTTGCTTTATGCCTCACCATAGAAGGAAGAGTTATCTCATCCACCCTCTTTTCAAATACAGGAACTAGTGAGTATCAAATGAATACTCACTAGTAGCAAGGAGGGAGCAAGCCAAGGGAAATTCTGATGAAATGCATAGTTAGTCCATGGAAATACTTTTTCAGAAGTATATAGATGGTATATGTTATTTAGATGAATATAAAGGGAGACTGCACAAGTTAAGGGAGAAAGAACTTTCAGATCTAGTAAATAGAAAGGTAGCCTCTTAAACATAATGGCTGAAGAACTGTTTTGACGTGCTTATTCTGACTCTGTCCATTTACATTTGATAACCAGTACAGGCTGGAGTCTAATAAGTTAAAATACCTCTTCTCTGATCTTGATTCCATGAAAGTGACCAAAAAACATGGCACACAACTGAATTCAGGAAGGCAGGATAACTTTCCAAATTTTATATCTAGTACAGCATGAACAAACTTGAGACCTTATTTTCTGAAGTACCAAAGTAACATGAGAAATTATTCCTGTAAGGGGCCACAGATCACCAGAGTCTCTGCTCTTCTGTAGCAGCCCACATGAACAGTTGCAGAATCCAATGAGCAAAGTACATCAAGTTTGTAAAGCTTTGATTTCAAATTCTGAAATGGCGAAGAACACTGAAGAAACAAGGGATCATAAAAACTATTAATTAAGCACACTTCAAATATTTCTGACTGCTCTTCAGTCTCTCATCAATAGATTGGCTAATTAATCTTAAGCATCTTAAATGCTTCACTATGTTTTTGAATGTTTTGGTTGTCTTGATGTTTCAGGTGAATAATATTTTTATTTTCCCAGCCAATTTTTAAAGTAAAAGAAGTACTAAAACAACAGTGTTTTAAAAATGACCTTTTCATTTATGAAACATTTGAGAGCCTTTTTGAATTCAAAATTAATTTGAGTTGAAGAAGATTCAAAAATGGGCAGGTCTATATAGTCAAGCCAGTCCTTTTATTGTATATTGAGTTGCATTTCCTTTGGCTGTTAAACCTTTTACTTGCTTTTTGTATTACTTCTTGTCTCTGTTCTTGGTTATCTGTATCACTGATAAACATCAAGTGAACTAGAGCAGAACTCCTTCTTTGAAAGGAGAATTTGTAGAAATGCCTGTACGTGTCTCAAAGCTTAAGTTACAGTGTCTGAAAAGTGTTGTAGCCTAGTCAGGCCTAATGCCATTAAAAATGCTACGTTCAAAATACTGCACAGTGTACTTTTACTAAAAATTTGTAACACTGGTTAATTCCAGAAGCCTGTCTCATAACACGATGCCTTAGGGAAAGTAAGGAACAGCTATAGAATAATCTGCCTATTGGGAATGTTTCTTCTTAACTCTAAAGCCTGAAAGGCATATTGCTTGCAAAATCTTTATTTGATATAATACAAAGTCAAAAGAAGCATGCAAATGTCTAATTCATTTACAAACTGTATTAAGATCTTGGCCTGAATTCTACTCGGCTTTTGAAAATGAGATTTACATACAGTTTGTACTTACAAAAGTTGTATTTTAGAAAATACATTTTTGGTTTTTATTTTCTTTTAGTTATCTATTCCTTTTTATGCCATTACAAATTTAGTTATGAGAGAGTACTTTATCTTCCTCATGTATATCTACATTATATCATTTATTTTCTTTAATCCTTTCTAAAAAAAATAACATGTTGAGTCTTTGTATGGAAGTCTTTATACTCAGCCACCCTTCAAAAACCGATTTAGTGGCCTTTCTCATATATACCAGCCTTCTATGATGGAGTAACTACATCAGTAGACAAGGGAAGGGCAACAACATCTTTCTCTCTGAATTGGAGAGAAATGGGGTCAGCTGATGGGCTGCTGGATGGATAAGAAAGCAGCTGGATGGTTGCATTCAGAGAGTAGTGGTCAATGGCTCAGAGTCACAATGGACATCAGTGACAAGTGGTGTCCCTCAGGGGGTCTCTACTGGGACCAGTGTTATTTACTCTCTTCATTATTACCATAAATGAAGGGATGAAGTGCATTCAGCAGATTTGTCGATGATGACAAGCAGTGCTCTGCCGTTGACACACCTGGAGGATAGGGCACCCTGCAGAAGGACCTGCAAGCTCGAGAGGTGGGCCCTTGGGAATCCCATGTGGTTTAACTAGACCAAGTGCAAAGTGCTGCAACTGGGTCAGGGCAACCTCAGTATCAACACAGGCTGGGGATGAACAGATGGAGAGCAGCACTGCCCAGAAGCACTAGGGGTTGCTGGTGGATGAGAGACTGGACATGAGCTGGCAATATCTGCCTGCAGCTCAGAAAACCAACCATATCACAGGCTGCATCGAAAGAAAGGCCAGCAGGGTGAACGAGATGATTCTTCCCTTCTGCTCTGCTCTGGTCAGATCATACCCGGAGTATTTAATTCAGTTTTGAGGTCCCCAGAACACAAAGGACAGAGGAGGCCACCAAGATGACTAGAGATATGGAGCTTCTCTCCCCTATGAAGAAAGGCGGAGAGAATTGAATTTGTTCAACCTGGAAAGGAGAAGGCTTCAGTGTGACCTAACTGTGGCCCTACAGTACCTGAAGGAAGCCTACAAGAAAGATGGAGAGCGAATATTTACAAGAGCATGTAGTGACAGACAAGAGGGAATGGATTCAAACTGAGAGTAGGTTTAGATTAGGTTCAAAGTGTTCAAAGCCAGGCTGGATGGGGCTCTGAGCAAGTTGGTCAAGTGGAAGGTATCCACGCCCATGGCAGAGGGGTTGAAACAAGATTTTTAATGTCCCTTCCAATCCAAGCTGTTCTATGATTCTATTATGATACCTACTCTCTTTTTTGGATTCTTTTTTTTTGCCCAGAACTGTCTTATTCCAGCTGAGTGGTTATAATTTATTCATGTGTAACATAGCACTATTTTCTGTCTGTTTAAACATTCCAACACCCTGTTTGCTTTTTCACTTCCTGCTGCAGTCATTGAACAATCTTGGACAACATCAAGTCTTCATTGCTCAGTTAGAACCCAGCAATGTGTATGGTTAGCTCGAATTATGCTTCTCAATGGGCCCTAACTTTCACTTGTCAACTAGGATGTAAACACTGAGCTAATCACTCACCTGGCACTGATGTGCCTGTCCATGGTCTTTTCCAGACACCACTGGTTTGCAATCTTATGAGTTATAAAACTGGTCCTATTTTTTCCTAGTCAGCCACATCTGAGAGAGCCAAGGAGATACAGTTAGAACTCTGAGACATCTGGCTAGTTATAGCTCACCTGCTGCGAAAGGCCTTCAGGAGACAGCTTTGTTAAAACACCTGTGCCACAATAGAGGTTCTACTGTCTGTGTTCTCCTGTAGAAGTATTCTGGTGCACTGAAACTGCTTCATGGAGATTTTTCAGAATTACAGGAACACCCATGTTTTCCAATTCCACCTGCCAGCTTCTGATATTCATCTGAATAGCTTGAGCTTCCAGGCCTTACACTGTACTAGGCAGAAAAGAAGGCAAGAGCTGAAACACTAAGAGTTGTCCCAGAAGCTCCAACTTACCTTCTAGTCTAGGTAAAATCCAAGGGTGAGTTTTGGCGAATGCAGATGTTCTGGCTACGTGCTTTCAAACAAGCTCAAGACTTCAAGCCTGGGTGAAAGCCATCACTTTTGAATTTTCCATGTCTTGTGAATCTGAAATGTGTGGTTCTGCTCTCAGGCATCCAGAATTAATTTTTTTTAATATTTCATTCCATATCAGAATGATATGTAAAATCTTTACTGTACCTTTCTACGTCACTACAGTCCATTCATTTTACAAGAAAATCGAACATTTTTGATGAAAACAGGACTTCCTATATATTTTTATAATCTTGTCATACAATTTGACAGGACTGAGAAAACTGCTCAGATACATCAGCACGCACAACTGCTAAACCTGCATAACTTTTGATGAAAGCTTGTGCACTCAGGAAGAGACTTCCTATTCCTTGTTATAAATTAATTTCTGTATCAAGGAAATACTTTTCTTCTATGGCTTAGATAAAAGGCTGGTACAACTTGAAAAGATTATAAAATTTTTGACAGAAAAAAATTCCTATCAGAAAATAAATATGATTGCATAAAAACTACATAGAAAGGCACAGTATCAACAACGAAATTATTACACCATTGTACACTTTCAGATCAGATTTCATTTTGGGAATGGAACGCCTATTTTAACTTCACAGTAAGCCTCTTGTTTCAGCACATTCCTATGTTAGAGCAAAATGTCTTTTTAAAGGTTAATTATGTTTTGAATTTTTTACTGCAATTTTAATTTCAATTTTCTGCCTTTGAAGCTTACCAATTTAGACTTTGCAGAATACTATGCAAAACAGAAATTTTAGTTTGTTATAATTCTAGTCAGAGTAGATTATCAGATTCTTCAGTACTGTTTCAAGAGGAGATTGCAGTCACCGCAAGCAATCTTGTCAGTTTCTAAGCATCGAAACATCGTACTGCTATTATACATTTCTACAAGCTGTATTGGTTGGGAGTCCTCTTACACTGGGAATAAAAATGGGTGGAAATACTGATTGCTAAGCTTTCTCTGACTTAGATAAAAAGGCTTCATGCATTTCTGGCAGGCTCTGCAATAACTGGCAGTTATGACTACTTGGCAAAAGATGGGATTGCAATGTTTTCAAAATAAGGGCAGGATGTACCCTTCCTCTGGCTAAGCCCTCCTCCAGCAGCAGCCAATTAAAAAGTCTTGTCCAGCTCTGAATTAATTTTTTTTTAACAGTGGTGCCCAAACTTTCTTCTGCATCATCTGCACAAATTAAGCTCATTCTAACTCTACTGCACTTAGAAAAGGCAGACTAACACCCTGGAGACACGTGTGCACACACAGGGAACAACTTTCACTTCCCTTTGTTTGACGCTATTTCAAACTGCAGAGAGCTGCTGTTCTGCTGCAAGCCAATCTATATTCAAATCCTGTGTGAGCTTTTAGTGTGGCTTTTAAAACCATTCAGCACTTCATGTGAATCGCTTTTTTGGCAGAATCCACAGATAAACATGGCAATAGCCTTGAATCTACATTTACTTTGACAATTCACGGCTCATTTTTTTAACTTGTACATGTTGAAGAGGGGAATAATAATAATAATAATAACCTGAAAACTAGAGACTTCAGAATGTCCAGAAAAGGTCATCTGGCATACACAACATTATCTACAGTGGCAGGACAAAACCTTAACAGTCAAAACACTAAGAAAGCCAACTTAGTACAATTAAGAAATTTAATATAAAATACATTGAAATTTACCCCCAAATAATTTATAACATTATTAACACTTGTGGTGAAAAGGCTGTTATAATCATGCTTGACTAGTAAAATTCAAGCCTGGATTACGCCCCAAGGGTCTACTAAAACTAAAGCTTGAATAGGAAAAAATCTAGTTTGTTACTGAAACAGAATGTAATCACCCAATTAGAATCTGTGTAATAAACTTTTGTGCAGAAATATACACAGATTTATTTTTACATGCATTTTTATGAAACAAAATTCTAATCAAAGGACATTAAAATAGTTGCAAGGTTGAGTACTCAAATGCAAGGCAATTCCAGAGGCTGAATTTTCCACAGACCCCTCTGCGTATCAACATGATTATGTCTTTGACTGCTTGCTGGTTTTTTTCGCATAATCTCCATTTTATTTTGGGCTCTTGATGGACAGCACACACTTGAGTAAGTAATAATTCAGTGTTTTGATTTCTTTTTTGTGCTCCACACATGTTCTCCATTCATTACCTACAGCATATTATTCACATCCTGCTCTAAAGACATAGATTTTAATTTATTTTTAGAGTTATTCATTTTTTCATAGCTACATCTCTGGTGCTTTTTTCCACATATGATTTTCCAAAAAATTCATTAATTTATTTTCACAGTAGTCTTTACATTGCTGACTTCTACAATTGTAGCACAGAGATCAAGGTCAAGGCTTCCATTATTTTCTGAGGGTCAGGATGAGATCCTTAAGACTTGATTTTAAAGGTCTCAGCACATACAGCATTTCATACACTGAAATGTATACCACATCTGCAAATTTGTATCTTAGGTTAGGAATCTAAAAATGAGGAACATACAATCATATCTAGGGAAATGTCTGCTTTAATCTCTTGTCAGGCATAAGATAGGAACTTGGTGTTAGTGGCAGCCTTAGAATACAATTTCTCAGAACTAGTGCCATCTCCTTCTATCCTGAAGTGAATCCTACTCTTCTGCATCCTTTGCCTACTTAGCATAGGCTTTCCAACTTTTGGAACAAGTGATGCAGAAATCGGTTTAAAAAAAAATACACTTTGGTTTCATTATCCAGTATTGATGAGTTCCCAGTGTAGTAGAACACCCACTTTTGCTGAAGTGTGAGCAAGAAAAAACTTTACAGCTGTGTTAGAAGAGGAGGACACTGACATTAAAGAAGCATCCAGAGCATTGCAATTTCTAATTGCTAAGCTCTGCTTTCATCACTTTAGTTGTATCCTTATAACTGATTTCTCAGTTGTGTAGTTTGATTTTAAAAGCAGAGTGCAAAACAAAACCCCATTACCTGATATTAAAGTCGAATTTATGTTCCTGTATCAGCTATTTGGGAACTTTTAGATCTCCCACATAGTTTTTCTACTTAAGGTAGCAGAGTAAGTGGCAGTGATAGTGGACAGGTGACTGCTGGTCACCACTGACTAAAACATCAGTCCAGAATCTGCTGGAGATTTTTGGAAACATTGACAGCTACCAGAATGACTGTGTTCAGTCTCTGCAGACCATCCCAAGGCACTGACCATCTGGGGGACAGACTCTTCTGCCTGATCTTCACAGCCTGATCTTTCCTTCCTTTCTTTTTACAGTCAGCTCTTCTCCAGCTCCTGGAAAAGATATCAGCCAAGATATCACTTGGACAGGTTCACTGTTCACTGTGTCAAGAAATGACTGGGTAGCCAGGCCCAGAGAGAGGCAGTGAATGGTGCTGCATCCACTTGGTGTCTGCTCAGTAGTGGTGTCCCTCAGGGATCAGTGTTGGGCCAGTGCAGTTCAGTACCTTTGCTGACAATCTGGATGAGGGGATTGGGTGAAGCCTTAGTAAACTTGCAGGTGACACCAAGCTGGATGAGAGTGTTGGTCTGCTGAAGGGTAGGGAAGCTCTGCAGAGGGATGTGGACAGGCTGGGTCAATGGGCTGAGACCAACAGCATGATGAGGTTCAACAAGACCAAGTGATGGGTTCTGCACTTTGGCCACAATAACCTCCTTCGGTGTTACAGCCTGGGTGCAGATTGGTTGGAAAGCAGCCCAGAGGAAAAGGATCTGGGGATGTTGGCTGACAGCAGCTGAATTCTCTACAACTACCTGCAAGGAGACTGTAGACAGGCAGGGGTCAAGTTCAATTAACCTGAGATTTCCTTTGAGGTAAGGTCTAAAATTGCAAGGCATCTAATTGTAAATACTTACTGGTCACAAATATAATGCAGTAAAAACTGATTGTGTAAAAACAATTCAGAGATATATGTTTGGATTTGGGCATACATGGCAAATACTACAATCTGGAATTTGAAGCTAAGTTTTGCAACTACATCATACATCACATGGGCCTTGTACTGTGTCAGGAACTTGTTACAATATTAAGGTAATCCTGTTGTTAAAAGAACCTGTGAGTGGAGAGAAGCCATACAAATATTTAGGGAATAAAGTACATCACAGTAAAAGACTTTCTACAGTACACTTATTAATTTATACTGCTGAGATCAAAATCTTATCCTTCAGTTCCATTGTATCACACCTTCCATTAAAAAAATAATAAATCTCTACTTGAGCCACAAGACACTATATATTTCTACTGCTTACAAGGAGCATATCCCCTAGCCATTAGAAAAAATAAATAGGACATGAATTTCTCATGACCTCTAACACAACATGCCAATAGCTGCCAGTCCCCTAATAAAGGTTGCAACTGAGTTTTTCACAAGTCTAAATTAATCCTTCCTTACAATACATTATTTTTTCAGCAGTAAATTAAATTTAGGACTTAAGTAAATTTTTGTACAAAATTTGAAGTGACTTGAAGAGGTTTATGAAACATTATATGAAATACTGCAGAGTAGTAAGTAGGAAGAGAGGAAAAATAAATAAAATAAATTTAAGAAACAGATTAACTGTATTTGTCTATACAAAATGCTGACACCAAATTATTTTAAAAAGAATTTATTATTAAATAAGTATATTAAATAAGGTTAACAGTTCTAGAATGTGTTAAACACTAGAGATCTGAACTTGTATTTGGCAATAATTAAAATCATTTCTTCCTTTCATCTGCTTGGGGACTTGGTTGTGTCTCACCATCCCTGCAGGTACTTTAAAGATGTTTAGATGTGGCACTTGAGGACATGGTTTAGTGGTGGAGTTGTCAGTGCTGGGTTAACAGTTGAACTTGTTGGTCCTACAGGTCTTTAATAACCTAAATTCTGATATGACCCTCAAAGATAAAATATTAAGTTCACAAACTCAAATAATCCATATGAGGTACAGGTCATCAAAGTGGTTATCTAGTACACATTCACAAGAGAATGCTCTGCTGGAACAAAGTAAACCAAGAGAATGCCATCTTCTCTTCTACCTTTTGCTCTGAGAAACGTGCACACTGACAATATTTCACTGTTATTTGCTAACATAAAGGGTTTTAGAAAGCATGTGCTTTTCTTAGCCCTTCCTGATCTCTTTCTCACTTTTTAGTTCCAGCATCCTTCTCTGGGACCCTAACTTTGAAATCTGTCAGCCTCCCATTGCCGTTCCCTGTATCAGAGGCACAGATGTAAATTTAGATTTTTCCTAATCTGAATTACTTATTTCAAAACAGGTTTATAATGGCAATCTGGTATATCCTGAAATATCCTATTAAAGTTGTTTCCTGATGTATGCAGACTGAAAGCTTGCAGAGGACACTAAGGGACATGAATCCCAATGTCTCAGTTCCTGTGACCCCAGCACTCCCACACATAGCAAGAGCTGCGGTTGTAGGGAGCTCACACCTGTTGCAGATTTTTCTAAAGGTCCTCTTAACACCTATCAAAATGTCAAAGGATCTGACATATGCAAATTCATGTTTCTGAAGACCTGAGTGCTTGTTCCTCTAGTCTTGGCCCATCAACTGAATACCTCAGTCTCCCTTCCTCCTCTCATGGCCTCTATCTTCAGATAGACAGTGGGCATCAGCCTCTTTCTCCCTGCCCCCTTTTTCCCCCTTGTCTCTGAGTCTACACCATTGGAGGATTGTGGAGCTACCTAGAGTAGATCAGGATATGGGAAGTAATACCCATGGGAAGATAAAGGATACAGGGTTCCTAATCTTTCCATTTGAGTCAGGCCACCAGGTTGTCCAGCTTTGCATAGTGATAAAATTAATTATGGAGAAGTCTTAACAGTTCTTTAGAAAGTATTGACTTTCTAAATCCTTCTTTGAAGTTTGTGCTTGAAGTGTTAGGTCACTATCACAAAGGCACTTTGGGAAGAAATATATTTAAAATCTGTGTTTCTGAACATACATTACATATACAAGGGTATATATGATTTAGACTCCTACCCATACATTCATACATGTGCAGAATTTTTCCTTCCCTTACTCAGGCTCTGAACACAGCTGTTCTTTTGTACTAACTCACCTTTTAGGGGGAAGGAAGTCAGAATCACAAGGATACAAATTAATCCTAAACAAACCAGATTATTCATCATAAATTTCATACCCTTATGTGGTCTGATCACTTGTTTGTCTTAGATCAAAAGTCTCCAAGTGACTTTAAACACTGATCCTCCAGATAACACCAGGATGAGCAAACCCAGCAGCTTCAGATGTTTTATTCTAATGTGAGATGTGTATCTCATTAATAAAATCCTGTGAAGCTTCTCAAGGCATTTCTGCCTTGGCACTTCCAATGGCAAGGAAAGCAATAATTCCCAATCTATGCTTCTTAAAAGCAGTTAAAGGTCATGAATAAATTACTGAGAACTTCAGCATGGAAGGAAAATGGACTGGTGCTAGAATGAAAACATAAAAATGTATTATAATTAAAATCCTCATCACACAGAAACATTTCTTTACAATATTTAACATCCTGATACCAAGGAGGCCAAGGTTATAATGCCATAGCAAAAGACGACCTTTACTTGTCTCTGTGAACAATAAATAAGCACGCAAAATGCGAAACACTGCTTTCTGCATTTATCTGTATTAGGCATTTCGTTAGTGTAGCTTTCTCTTATGCCTTCAAATACTTTGTATTCCCATATATCAACATAAAAAGCACTTACTAAAATGTCTAAAGTCAAACTATCTTCATTAGGTGGGAAGTAAAAAGGCAAAATGATAATGTTAAGTAAATTTTAAAAAGCAACAACAAAAAAACTTCCCAAATGACTTCATATTCACAATCAAAGGTATTTTAAAGATTACTTCAGGTAGCCATTTTTACTTGAATTATGGTGATTTACTTTGTTCCAGAAAGAGAATGTAGCTTTCAGCATGGAAATTCCTTGAAACCCCCCAGTTACCATTCAGCATCTTCATTTCTACACTTTGCCCCTGCAGACATCAATCCTAGGGAACTTCCGCAATTAAAAAGTTTGAACATGAAGGCTCTAGAATTTTTTGAGCTTTTTCTCACAGCTTTGTAACAAGCTACATCTTCCTTACCAGGCAAAACTTTTATCTGGTGCAGTGACACTACACTCTGTTTTGTGTTTCTACAACAATATTTTTTACAATTTCTTTCTCTTACAACTTAACGTAGGCCTGTGAAAATCTCAAACCATCTGGAGACTGACATCTCCTAATTTCATTCAGACATTACAGCTCTAAAGGAAGACAAAAGATATTTGGCTGCCATAATGATAGCAAAAGAAAAAAAAAAGAAAAAAAAAAAAGTGTAATAGCAGAGAATGAACTGTGTAGAGAAAAATTGAGATTCTCACCACGACAGGAAAATCCAGCCTGACTGAGTTTCAATGCTGAACAGAGGCCGCCCTTACCTTCTATCTGCTGTCCACATTCCTAAATGTTTCTCAAGGCAGATAATGAAAGCCATGATTGGATTAATCAAACAAACCAGATTAAAATCAGATATTAAGTGTCACATTAGTTCAGATGCTTTTCCTCACTCTGAAGTCCTCTTGGGTGTCTCTGAGGAAGCCAAAAAACTGTGTAACTCTGCTGTGGAGAAGCCATTAGTAAGATGCAAGGAGACAGTATTTGCTGCCTCGTTCACAGTGAGCACTATGAAAAGCATACAGCTGTGCTCAGAAACTGGCCTAGGATCCTGTTCATGCCAGAGTCTGAAGTGCAGACTGCTGAAGCCAGGCTCCCTGCTGCTCCTCCCTTTCTTGCCCTTTGCCCTTTACTGTCCCAGCTGTATGGTTACCAATTCCAGACAGGGGTGGTCGCCATTCCTGTCCTGCTCACAACTGCATGGCCACCAGGGGAGCTCAGGCAAGAATTCAAGCCCATGAGAGCTGAAGAAAGTTGAAGTCTTCCAAACGAGTCAGAAATCTCCTTTATCTCATCCAAATGTGACTGAAGTTCTCATTATTTTCTGCCAAACTTCGCTTAATCTGGGGTAGGAATAATATGGCTACAGACAAGAAAGGACGCATTTTTGACTATGACTTCTGGGTAGTTCTGAATCCATATTAAACTCTTTCTGGAATTTCCACCTTTCAATTTTAAATCTCATGCATATTGGCTTGAATGGGAAATGGATGCTGTCCCAAAAAATTAAGTATATTTACAGGTCTAAAATGAGGAACATGCAGTAATATCCTACCTCACTATCAATAAAAATAAAAATCTATTAAAGTCAGAATATATTTTTATACTTGAGATTTCTCTGTCCCCTGTTTTTCAGAAGCATATTGTTAATAGAAATTTATATGTGACAAAAATAGTCTTTGAGAAGCAGTTGAAAAATGGTTAACAAAATTCTGTCTTAGGTCCTGTTTCAGAACCTAAAGCAAACATGTATTAACAAAGTCCAGCTCCAACCATGTCCAGATAAAGACACATATTAAAGGAACACAATATGATTATCTGATGCTTAACCAAAATCCCAATATGTAGGTCAGCAGCTTTGGCACCACCAGCACCTACACTGCAGTAAGCCACTGTGCTGTGCCAGTGTTAAAAGCACTTCTTATTGATTTTTTCTTCTAAGAAAAGGACGTGAAAGTACTAAGACAAATTTAGGCTACAGAAAGCTGAAGGAAACAGTCTGACAAAAAAAAAAAAAAAAAAGGAAAAAAAAGCAATTTACAGTGGAACACCAACAAAGTGAAAACATAAAGTGCGTAATACATCACTAGTCTGGAAACAAACAAGCAGGGTTTCTACAATTCTTTCAAATTTCTGGTGACCACAACTAATTGCCAAAAGAAAAAGTCATAAATCTTCTATGAAGCAAATATAGTAATACACATAAACAATGTGTTCCCCATTCTTTGCTTTCTTGCCTGCTTGTTGCTCCTGTTGATTTCTGTGAGTGGCGAGTATATGTACATGAGACTATTTGGTCTCTGCTGCTCATAAGAGAAGACAGGATGACAGAACTGCTGAACTGAGACTGAGTATGGCCTGTTAATCTGATTCTAAATCCAGTGTGAATAAAGCACTTGAATTGCTGAAGCTTCACCTAGACACATCAACCTTGGCTTTCCCATCCTCCCCCCTAGCAAGGATGTCGATGTTGTTATATGTGTTAGTGTTAGAGGGTCCTACAGCATTAAAAAGCTAATTTTGTGTCAGCAAATGGTGCTGGATTTACAGCAATGGAGGATAAAACGCTTTAAAATGGGTAAATAATTTGACGTTTATACAGTGACTTTCGTCCTGAAGATTTGCTACAACGTGCTTATCAAACTGTACACATTTGGTGGCACTGAAATACAGCCAATTTGGTGTGCAGCCCACAGCACAACAAAGCAAGATGAGAAGGAAGGTATTTAACTAGGTACACCAGGGAAAACCTACTCTCAAAACCCTTTTTATTTTTTTGGAAATGCAGTGTTCATATTGACCAGACAGAACTGTGGATTTCAAAGTTTCAACCCCAAGGCTGTCACAAAGACAACTACAAAACATTTTCCTTCTCTCATTCAGACAGATACAACTGTCTAAATACAATGACACTTTTCTAACTTTAAGTGTGGACCATTAAGCCCTCAATTTATACTAAGATGGTGTGAAAACTGCAGAACAGCCTTTACATGCCTTGCTGCTACAATCAGCTCACAATTGTTCACCAGTACAAAATATCTCGAATTGTAAATTGATATTTCTAGTATGCACAGGTAATTTCTCTTCTGTATCACACTTGATACATAATTTCTCAGCCAAGACAAAAAGCAAAAAAAATGTGGAAAACAAGAGTGAGTTCTGTGACTCTGGTCCTGAACTAGCAAAATTTGAAAGATCAAATATCCTAATGTTCTACTAACACAAAAGATCAGCTTAATTCGACCTGCTCTGAATCTGCTGCAATCCCTCCAAAGCTCCCAATAGTCTGTACTTACACAGAAATGTGGATGTATACACGTATAAATACACACACATATTTAATATGCTTAGTTAGATTTTCAAGAAAGCATGAACATGCATAATCTAAGAGGACCAGGCTGCAGTCTGTCAGAAAATCTGACAGGATTATCTGATCCAAGATAAAGAATATAAAAACTAAGAGAGAAATTATTTAGATAGTCGTTTAGAATGTGTAGGACCTAGGATTGAATGATTCCTGCTCCTGGAGAGCTTTATCTCTGTTTTTTTTTTACTAATTTGGAAAACTGAATGAACTTCTTGGTATTAAACCCATGCTTTCAAAATGGAAACTATAACTATAACATGTAGTTTATACTGTTTGCAGTAACATTTATCTAAATTTTTAGGTGAAAAACAGAACTACAGTACTGACAAATTTTATAAAAGAAAAAGTTTGGAGTTATTGTAGAGGGGTTCATAACCATTTTCAGCAAGATTCACTTGCAGAAAGAAGTCTCCTAATCCACACACCTCTGATTTGCTTTTGAAATAGCCCACATTTTGTTTCATTCCATTTGAATCTCTGTGATAATTGTATGAAAGTTTCTCTATTTTTGCTCATGGAGAAAGGACAAAGCAGGCCTCTGAGTAAAGTCACACACTTTTTTCCCTCAGTCATCTTTCCACGACCAATAGATACTGAACTGGGACTATGAGTGCCAATCTAAATAAGATGACTTTTCACTGCCAAATGCACAGATAAAAGATTTGACATACTACACACTACTTATACCCTCTACTGAGAGGAATTTTGGGGGGGTGCGGGGGGGGAGGATTTACGTTCATGACCTTTCTCAGCATCTGAAAGCAAACCTCTGCAGGTGTCAGTTCTTTAACATCTTGGATAATGATGAGAGAAATCATCTAGGAATAGAGCCTTAGACTATCAAAGGTTATTTATAGCAATTTGATTAACCAGTGAGGCTTCAGAGACACTACTTTACCTCCCTCCAATAAACCTCCCAGTCATTCATTAAAATTAATACACATTAAAAAATCCATTTAAATTACAAGGTTGTATTTGAGATATTAAGAATGAATCCAATCACATATTTTACAAGTAAAAGATATTAATGTGGCTTTCAGGAGCTCAAGCAAGACAGTAGCTATGTAATATTACCAAGAGTATTCTGTTTTTATTTGCAAACTTATTTATGTTTCACAAGCTAAAGTGTCAACTTGGCAGCTGACTATTTGACATTCTCACAAAATATACTCAGCTTGAACATTTTCTTAGCTCCTTGAAAACAGTGAGGTCCAGCCATACCCTCTCCAGAAATATGTTGTCCTAATGCAAAAGCACACACAAAGAGGTTATCAAGTCTCATCAAATGTAGTTGTTGATGAAACCATCTGTGATCACAACACACACTAGAACTCTTCTGACAGAGCCTAGTTACAAATAAAAACCACTCAAACTGAATTCTGCTTGGAAGCTTCAGCATGTACCTCCTGTGGAATGCACCATCACTGGCATTTTCTGACTGCCAGCTTCTGACCTCTGAAAAGGTTTGGTCATCAGTGTCACCATGGGCCACATTTTTGATAAACTGAAAACAGGAATTAAACTTTTTCAAGCTCAGTGACCCACAAATGGACATTGTAAGCCTGGAATGTGGCCCTGAATTATTCTGAATGCATCATTTCAAATGTCAATGAAAAGAACTTTCTTTTAGCCAGAGAGGAGTGAAGAACAGAAAATATTTTCCAAATACCTGTTTAAATCTTGAAGTACACTAAACTTCACTGTATCCTTTTGCTTCTCCCAAATATGTAAGACTTCCAGCATGATCAGAAAGGATTCTCATAATCTGTGATTTTTCTTGTTTCAGTTGCTCTGGGACTGGAGAGTTGCATCAAGTACTCCAAGAATTGTCAATCAAACAGATATATTAAATAAAAAGCATATGATTTCAGCTCTTGGAGTTATCTGGTCAATGTGTAGATCACTTGATAAGGACTTTTGAGCTCCAGATTTGAGGATTGGATGGAATTTGTCATGTCAGGGGCTGTCTCCAAAGTCCAACTTTTAATAGCATGATGACAACAGCACACTTGCAGGCACGCATGTAAGCAGTTATGACACAAGTAATGCCTTTATTCTCTTCTTTACCTCTGTGGCACATTCGTTGGGGTGGTTTGTTTGTTCTTTTGTTTGTTTGTGTGTTTTGTATTTTTTATTTGGTTTGGTTTTGCTTTTGCTTTAATTTTGATCTTCAATCCTTTAAGCATTGGAATTGCTATAAGATACTGGAAAATGCTTTGTGGCCAGTTTTGTAGGATGTTTTGTGGACCATCATGATCTGTGTAGCTGCTTGATGCTTGTCTGCAGGTGTAGAGTACTGAACGTAAAGACCTCTTTAGCAATCTCCTACAGCCTTCTATTCCTACCAATTTTCATATTAATTTTATAACTATTGTTCAAATGCATTCTTAAATGTTAACTTTTCTTCCATGAACATCATAGCCTATGAAATATACTTCTATTCTTGCGATATTGTTTTGATTAGTAGGTTTAAAAGGAGGAGGAAATTTTTTTACATCAATTTGAAATAATAGTGCTTGTTCAAGCAACCAGTTTGTATCAAGTAAAATTTGCCTACTTAGGAATCAAATGCATTCAGTTTAGAAATAGATTTTTGAGAATAATTTTGACAATTTTAAAAGTGCATTTTGAAAATATTTCCTTCATTATATGTAAGCTATACACTATCTCAGTGAATTCATTTGAATTACAAATTTATTAAAAAGTTATAAATAGTTTCAGTCAGGTTGTGTTTATTCTTCAAAAGAAATAAAGTTTTCAATAAAAACGAAGTGGTCCAATACAGTACTCTCTTCATGTTTTCATATATGATAACTATAACACCACCTCATAAGTTTCATGAAATCAATTTCAAGCAATTAGCTCTCTACTTATTTATTTTAGTCAGTCTGTCAGTATCAGAGTTTATGATGCAGGCATAAATGGCAATAAGCAAAACTAACAAAGATTTACTCTGATCTTCTGCATTGTTATTTAAAAAAAATGTAAATGTCCAATTTGCACAAAGAATACAAGCAGCAATAGATTATAATTAGTTTTGCCTCAAACTGTTCACCTTTTATTCAAATGTAATGACAACTAATTTGACATTAAGGCAGCATAAACACTTTTCTTTTTGGATAGTACCATATGGATTTTGTATTCTCAGAAGACAAGGCAGTGGCTAAAAGTACATCTCCAAGGTCACATGCACTTCCATCAACATTACATTGTACTGTTTCAGGGGAATGAATATAAGAGCACAGTTAATTAAATAAAACAAATGAATCCATAAATGAAACATTAAGTGCATACAAGTGGATCGACTCTGTCAGATGCCAAGTAATTTTCATCATCAACAACATAATCAGTTTTAAAAATCATACCAATTTTCAACTAAGATTTTAAAATCAGAAGACTACAGCAAGGAGTTTCTCTTCACTCTTGATTTTCTTTTGCTTTGTAACAAGAAAAGTATTTAGCACTTTAAGCAACTACCATGTATTAGATTGTGCATCATCAAAAGAGCTCTCTTTTGAGGAAGAGATGGAGGAAACCCTTCCTTAAACGCTCTTCACCAAAATACAGATTCCAATTGGAATAAAAAATGATAGAGAATATCTAGAGTCACTTGTTTTCTTGTTCTTGTTTTGTGTTCCACCTCCCAGAACTCAAATTTGGGTAAAAATTACAAAAGGAACAACATTTCAGAGGGGAATTTCAGGATCATAGATTATTATTTGATAGATAGATTTGATAGATAATTATTTGAACCAAAAGCAGAAGTAATAGAAATGACAATCTGAGTAAGATCAACTAGTGACTAACAAAATTTTTGTGAAAAATCCAAAATCTAAGAAAATTAGAAGATGACAAAATTTGGTAGATTAGTAAATTATAAGTGATCAATGTAATGTGGGCACAATGACTGGAAATTAAACCCTGCTCTAGCTCTGGTAAAGAACTATTAAAGGCAGTCAACAAGGCACTGCCTGGATTAAACCATGAATATTACATTCAGTCCTGATCAATTACTCTCACAAAAGTCATACTGAAAGTTACTCCTACTTTTGGTGTATATATATAATAAATTGAGAGATAGAGAGAGAGAGAATGACATAGTCAAGTACCATATTTACATTTAACTGTCAAATGCTTTTTACAGAATTGTACATAGCTAACATCTTTTTATTAATTATACTGATTCTTTTTCTCCCAGTTCTACTTTCTACCAAGAATTACCTGAACTCATTGTGGTTCTGTAATTTTTGGGAGATAGATGATCCTCTGTCTATCAGAACAAAACAGAATGCCCTATTAAAGAAAACCTCTTCTAAAGGAAATTTGTGTACATAATCTGATACCAGGCAAATTAGGTACCTCTAAATTACAGGTGTGGAGTAGAGTAAAAAAAAATCTTCCTGTATTAAAACATCACTCAGCTCAAGTGCTTTGTCATAAAGTAGAATTAGACATAGAGTGAAGCATCTACTTGCACAACTACGTAGGATTGCTTTCCTATGCTGGCTCAGAAAAGATATCACCCACAAATTAAACATTAATTGTAAGTTAGAAGCAAAATTTCTAGTCTTTACAGCTCTGAAGGACTTACACTATGATACAGAAAAGAACACTAAGAGTACTTCCACCAGGATATCTAGTCTCTGAAGTCAAAGGAGCAAAATTTGCCATGGAAACTTATCTGGTATTTAAAGGTCGAGAAAAGCAAACCCTGTTTCTCCACAAATTCTTTGCTGAATCAACTTGAAAAAAAAAGAAAAAGGATAAAAAAAAAGAAAAAAAAGGACTGAAACCCCAAAGATTCCCATCAGGGCATCATCATCCCCTGGACAGGTTCAGCCCCTCAAGTAAAGATACAGAATATTATCCACACGGTTAAAGATTTAATTATAGAGACATTAGTCCTGCTTCTTGCCACTACAGCTGTTTTCAGCCTCTTACTCTACTTATTTGAAGGAAGGCAACTATCTTCAAACCTAGTATTATTGGAAAATAAAGCCTCTGGGAAAATGATCAACAGTATCAAACATGCACAGATGCCAGTGCAAGTATTTCTTGATGTAAGTATCACCTTCATGTGGACACTCTTAGCTGTCCTCAAAGACACTGACTGGAACACTTCAATGAAATAAGTCATCTCATGATGCTGTGTGCTGTCAAACATAGGAATATCATGAGCAATATTATTAGTTATATTGTACTATTTGAGAACAATGTTGCAAAGGCCTATGTATTAAAAAAAAAAAATCTTCACATTAAAAACCATAAAATATCAGATCAAGAATAATTTTTGCTCTACAGAGCAAAAAAAAACCCAAAACTAATAGAAAGGACACATGAATAAGGCATAGTCCATAGAGAGGTAATTGCAACCAGCATTTACTATTTTTTTTCTTAAGGAAGGTTTCTCAGTTGAGGAGAAAGCCATCAAGTTTCTAATGTGTGCATAGGAGAAGTAGAACTCCCTTTAAAATTAATATTCAAGAAAATTATATATGATTGAAAAGAACACTGAACACCTTGGTACAACTATCTTATTCAGAATTACACTGAGATTTCTAGTGGTAGCTAATGACATTAAAATATTTAAGAACTCTAATCCTGTGAGATTTGAAGCAACAGCTAAAATGCATTCATTAAACAAATCACTGATGGTGGATAGGCACCATGGGGGAAAATAAACCTGATACAAATGAACTTGCTCCCCAGATTAAATATGTATATGCCTATGAGATTCTGCCTCTGCCCAGTGCTACTTTCAAACTGTGAATTATGACCTGGAAAAGGTGGAACAGTCACCATAAATACACATACATTAAAAGATTTCATCCAAGAAATGAATGAGGAGTTACATACTTTGAATACTTCTTTTTTTAAAAACTGTGTCATGCCATAGATGGAAATGATCATAGACAAGATGTTTATATGCTCAAGTTACCATTCATAGCTATCTTGATCTAAATATTGTATGTGCCAAAGAGAGCCCACCCCTTATGCACAGATCTCTGTAGATACGATCTGGTTTAGTGTACCAAGAATAAAACTGTCTTTCCTCTTGTGTTGACACTTCACAGGATGGACTTTTATGGTAAAATGTAGAAAAAGTGGAATACAGCATATTACAGATAAGCTATGTAAAACTGGAAATTGGCCTGTCAGCAAAACAATAAAATTTGCATTCTGTAGGCAATCATATTTTTTAAAGCCAAAATTTAATCAGAGCTTAATCTGACAAAAAAGTGGTGGTGCAGGAGGAATGCACAGGGTACATCTACATAACCCACTTAGTGCACTAGAATCATCCTGTTCACTTGCTCAGTGACGGAAATACACTGTGATATATCTGGATGTCAGTCCTGTGGTATGGACTTCACTGCATCTTGAAATGAACTTGAAATGCTTTCTCCTGAGGTGGAACTAAGGCTGAGGTAATATGCCAGGGCAGAGTGATTCCCACATGCTAGGAAACAAGATGAAGCCTTCCTCAGGAGAAAAACACATCCTCTCAGAGGTTTTCCAGCAGTGTACTCAATCCATATGCATGAATTTCCTTTAGTAACAGCAAGTGCAATGAGGACAGTCATCTGGGAGGGCTGTATAAAATCTACTTTGCGTCATCTACTGGATACAGATTCATCTTCTGTACCTTAGACTAGCAACTAGCAACACATTTATTGCCAGCAAACAGAAAATACGGATATATGGTCCTAGAACAGTACCACAACACAATAAATCAACACTGTCCTTTCTTCAGTCTGTGCCAGCCACTATTAGAGACACAGTGTAAAGATGTTGGCATGATGGGATATAGGACATGCAAGGCTGCATCAAGCAGCAAGAGGGACATTACATGATTTATGGCAATCATTTCCTACAGGTAAACATTACTTTTGTTAACTACTATTTTGATCACTAAACATAACTGCTCTGAGATTTGCTGCTGTGATAAATCAGATCTTGTGACAATGGTTTAATTATCACTACTCTTTCTGAGTGACAAGTGATCAATTTCATTAACTCCTCTTCATTGGCACTTGTACTCTTCTTCATCCAGGTATCCTTGACTGATTGTCTTTTTCCTCTCATCACAAATCCCAGTTTACTGACTTGCTTTCTAGCTGGTATGGTTTTCTGTCGCATAGTTCTCTTTATGCAATTGACCCAGTCAGACATTCTCAGTGGCCATGCACTTCTAAACAATTCTCTGTAAGACCTAGTTTCTAGTGCCTATTAAAAAAATAAAATGAAATTTTAAAATATATGATGGTGCTGCACTCTGACTCCAAAAGATAGATTTTATATTGAAATTGAACAGTCCTTGATAAACCTGCCAGGGCTTTTTTTACTGTCTTGGTTAATAACTTAGCCTATATACCAAACTTTCAATCTAAATAGAACACTCTCCCTCTCCATCAGATTTCTGCTCATTTTTCTTTTATCTGCTTTGTTTTGGCTATTGAGTGCAAGTCTATACTCTTTTCCTTTGATATGCATGCTTTTGTTCAACTAGAATCTTTCATTCATCATCTTATGAAGTATATGAATTTTTTATAATTCATGTACCTCAAATTACTAGAAAATCTACTGTTCATCTTGAAAGATCTCTAAATAATTCCAGTGCCTTTTTTTTCTTTCTCTCTGTGTGAGGCAGTATTGTGCATCCTTGCTTTAGGCTTTTACTGACAGCAACCCCTTTATTAATATTGCTTCCACTTCTTAGATAACTTAAACTAAGTTTCTCTGGTTCTGGAAGGACTCATTTGAAGCCCTAAGTACTTTTATTATCTGTATATAAAGAAATCTCCTGAATAAAACATGGTCTTTTTCTATTTATTTTTTTAATGTCATTTTCTTCCTCATAACTATGGATCTCTTTTAAAATTTTATACACATTCTTATTTTTGCTGTAAAAAAATCACCTAGTCAAAGAAGGTCTGAGTGGAAAGAGAACAAGTATTTAGATTACCAGCAAGGAAAAGATTTAATTATTATGGATGAAGGACTCAATGACACAAGGACATATAGGTGATGCAGCAAAAAATGTTGACTGTGCAACTGGTTATATCTCTAATGGATGCTGAGAGTTACAATCAGAAAACCTTGTACAGGCACTTTGAAGGGCTTAATCCTACTATCATATATATGGGTGACCATCACCGACTTTACAAAATCACCTCAAGATGCAGAGCTTTCTAATGCATTTTTTTATTCAGAGCAGGTGGAACTATCAATATTAGAAAAGGTTTTAGAACATATTTACCACCACAGCTATACTCAGGTACCTTACAGTTTGAACTTGCAGTGATGTAGAAAAAAACCCCCAATCTGTTTAGTTAAGTATATGGGTTTTTTTGAAGTCACGAAAGATGTTAATGAAAACAGACAGAAACAGCAATTCACACAAATAAACCAATGTTGAACCTTGAGAGAGAGATTTTCTTCTAATCTGAAAGCTTTGATATCTGATTACATTTACTTTCCACTTCCTATTCAGCTGTAAACTTTGGAACTTCCTGTGCTAATCCATCCAACTCCGGCCCCTATGACACCTTTGAAAAAAAAGCCTTTCACAACAAAACCAACATCAGCATCAGCATAAATCCAGTATCAAATAGCTCTTCTGCTTCTATGCTTGAAAAGCATATTTGTCTCAGGAGATTTTACTTTACTAAATGTTAAGGGTATAAAATACATCAGGGATTGAATATACAAGCCATCCCCATGAGAAACAACCTGTAGACACTGGTCTGTGACATTTGAACTGGGATTTGACACCACATGAAGATAACTAGTTTGATTTGCTTGATAGCTTAGTGCTTTCTTCCTTGAAGTGAAAGCATGTGCTGTTTTTTATCTGAGTTATATGCTGTCCTGCATGGAAGAGATATATCAAAACCAGAATTTATTATTGGCTTTGGTGTCCATGGCTATTTAACATAACGTGGGTGTATTAGATGACACTATTGCCTTGCATCATAATGGGCTACCTCTGGTCAAACACCAATGGCTGTGTGTAAATAATGTTCTAAAATATTTTTAAAAAGGATCATGTGAAGCTAATGTCATCACTTATCTGCTGGAAAGCTGACCTGAAAGATCACACACTTCAGCATCCTTCTGACAGAGTAGCTACACTGATGTAACCAGACAGCTAGTGTCAGAAAAGGGAAAAGATCACCATCAACACATTAAATTTTTCATAGCTTTGCTTAAGTCTCCCACAGGAATCAATAATTTGAGAGAGGGGGGAGAGGGAGGCTTGGGTTCGTTGTTTTATTTTTTTAATTACTCTGTTCAGTATTTTCTCAACTGTTTTTGATTTAGGCCATTTTTGAATAGAATGCAAATAAAGCAACATTCAAGTTTAAACTATAGTAGTGCTTTGCAACACAGAATAGCTGAGATGGTTTTAAACTAGACAAAAATCAGCAAGAATAGAAAGTGCTAAATGCGTTTCTGCCAAGTGACTTTTCATGGCACAATTATTTTGGTCTTTTTTAAAAATCTGAATTATAGGAGTTTTTGCTAGCTGCCTAATGCTATACATCTTTAGAAAATTTAATTCCTTCGAAAATACACATACCATTTCCCAGCTTCAAGTGTCTCTGAATTGCTATAAGAAGACATAGTTTCAAAAGGTGACAGAAAGTCTTTGCTAACAGAACTATAGCTCTTTTTCCTTTGTGGTATTATTCAGCTCTCTCAATGGTTTGCAGTTGCAGAGAGCTAAAGAGAACCCTATGACCCCATCTGTAGGTTTGGACCAGGACACACTGCTGCTATTAGAGCTCATTGTGTGGGAGGTGAAATTTTCTGTATGCAAGTGAAATGTACGGTTCTTTCCGGCTTTCCTTTCTGAAGCTTGCATTGAAGCTACATTTTCCCAGTTTTAACTCAATTGCCATTCAGCAAATGCAACCTTACTAGTTTTGCAGCATGTGGGAGTCAGGATGTGTACCTTATCTTGTCTTTCCATTGCATTCAAGGAGAATATTTTTAGCCTTTAGCACCTAATTAACAAAGGTGAAGCTGACATCTTCTTCCATGCCAGTGCTAGTTGACAAAATGACTCTGCCGGGCAGGGGGAAGGTGAGCTTTGTCTAGCTCTGTGCTTCAATTACGGTCCCATGCTGGCAGGCAATTTATTCCCATTGCCAAAGCCCTCCTTTTCCCACATCTGGTCCCCTGGTTACAGAGACCGAAAGCTCTGCTGGTCTTTGGCAACAAGCAACATGAAGGAGAATCTTGCCTTTGGTAGAATGAAAGAGGAATTAATGGTTAGACCTCAGAGGGGTGGAAGGGGACTTTAATTACTGCGCTGATCCCCATGGAATTTAAGAGATGGTTTGAACTCTTATGCTGCTGCTAAACCACCTCAAAATTTTGGGATTAACCAACATTGATTTTATTCCATATATTAGAAGCATCGGTTTACATTAATTTCCACTCCCAATTGCATATGTTTAGAGCTTTTGCTTGATAATTTCTATAAACTGCACTATGCAGCTATCTTTGTCCCTGACTTAATTATCTTTCATTATTATTATTATTATTATTATTATTATTATTATTATTATTATTATTATTATTATTATTATTATTATCTTGTTTAATTTTGCACTTTCTTAATATACCCAAAGATTTTTAAATAATGGAAATTACAGATTAATAATAATTACTTTTATTACAGTATTTTGGAAATTATTTGAAATGCTATAGATCTAAATTTAAGAATAGACTTTAGAAATGGGATTAGATTTTCTTTGTTAACAGCAGCATAAGAATAACATGCTAAAAAGGTAGATTTTATTATCCCAGTATATTGTAATTTCAA
Source organism: Cyanistes caeruleus (assembly GCF_971803275.1). Classification (NCBI taxonomy): domain Eukaryota; kingdom Metazoa; phylum Chordata; class Aves; order Passeriformes; family Paridae; genus Cyanistes; species Cyanistes caeruleus. The sequence continues at coordinate 51,536,066 of NC_141702.1, read as the reverse complement.
AGTGCTTTCTGCAGAACTGCTTTAAAAGGAGTTGCTCATCAGTACCATGTTGCTACACAACCTGAAGTATATCATTTGCTTGCTTTAGAAAAAGTGCCCTTGTTCTTCTGGGTCAAGGAGGTATAATACCAATTAAAGTACTAAGAGAAGGCAGCATAGTCTATTAGACAGCTGCATTTATCTTTAAAAAGCAAGAAGAAAATAATACATTAACAGAACCACAGAATCAAGTGGTAAAAAAGAAAAAAAAAATCCTAAACAAGAGAAGAAAGATATTCTAACTGGTTTATTTATTTATTTTTTTACAATTTATATTTAAGATCATTTAATATTACTGGGAATTATATGCAAGTGAAAAGAAAAAGAAAAGGAAAAAGAAAAAGAAAAAAGAAAAAGAAAAAGAAAAAGAAAAAGAAAAAGAAAAAGAAAAAGAAAAAGAAAAAAGAAAAAGAAAAAGAAAAAGAAAAAGAAAAAGAAAAAAAAGAAAAAAAAAGAAAAAAGAAAAAAACAGAAAAAGGAAAAGGAAAAGGAACAGGAAAAGAAAAAGGAAAAGGAAAAGAAAAAGAAAAAGAAAAAGAAAAAGAAAAAGAAAAAGAAAAAGAAAAAGAAAAAGAAAAAGAAAAAGAAAAAGAAAAAGAAAAAGAAAAAGAAAAAGAAAAAGAAAAAGAAAAAGAAAAAGAAAAAGAAAAAAAAGAAAAAGAAGAGAAAAAGAAAAGGAAAAGAAAAAAGGAAAAGGAAAAGGAAAAGGGAAATAAAGAAAAAGAAAAAACTAAATACTGTGTCCATGTTTATAACAGATATATGCAAATAGGAATAGGAAAGGCTAGTTGTGGTGAGAAAAGATAGCCACACAAATAAGAGAAACAAGGAATTAACAATTAAACGTTAAAAAGTATTGATGGATTGATGTTACAGTAGTGGCACTTGGGGACCATAGTTAAAAGAATTATATTTCTGTTGTTAACAATAAAAATAAAAAAGTGTGAATAATACAGTCTACAGGGAAGGATGGGGTTCTTCAAACAATCACCTTACTGAGAGCTCAAATGTCGGAGAGAAGCCTGATTCCTAAGAGCACCTCCATTAATAAAATGAACTGCCCTTAACCCCTACATGTCATTATTTTACACCACAAGTCAGATTCATCAGGAAAGAGCAAATACTGAAGAAAAATAAGAGATTGATCTTAAATTCTGCTCTCCTAGAGAGGCATCCCTTTTAATCCTGACCTCTGGATTCCCTCTGTAGCCAAAAAGGACAATATGTTGCTGCCTAGAGGACTGGGTTGGGGTACTTGTTAAAGGTCAGGTGAGTGAATCCTATCTGGAATATTTTCAGAGAAGACACAAGGCAGTGACTCTTGTTTCATATGAACCTGAGATATGTTTTCTGACTCACCTTAAAGGAATCAAGGACCCAGACTTGAACATTAACAAAACAAAGCCAGACATAAAATCTAAGAAGCTTTGCTTTCCATATTAGCAAAGAAAGTTGGTACAATGCAGAGAGCAACAGAACAGGAGAGATGAACAAAGAAACTAATGCTTTTATTGGCATCAGAAGTTCAGTGATCACTTCTTCCATTGCATAATACTTTTCTCATAAAACCTGCCTGAAATTTGTATTGAAAATTATTGTCTCTAAAATTAACAAACAAATACCTTACCTACTCCATATATAAAGAAATTATTGTTTTCATAAAATAGGATCCTGCTGTACTAATTTTTCTAATTTTTTTTTTTTGTTCATCATATTTGGCAGAAGTATTTAAGTTGATTATTTGTGTCAAGCTAACAGTAAAAGAAGATGTCACATCAGCCAATAGCCCAATCTGAACAGCAGTAGCAAGGATTCTTCCAAAAACTAACTCCTTAATTTTTGTACATATCCAGGGCTTTTGCTCAGGATGTGCACTAAGCACTCTGAAGTGGTAATTGCACAGATGGTGTCTGCTTGAGGTTCTCAAGGGGCTGGGTCAAATGAGACGGAGACAAGAAGACTTTTAGCAAATGTCCTACAAGCACCCTAACGTCCCAAGCTGAGAAAGGAGCATTTTGCCTCCCAGAGGGAAAGGGATATTGGAAGAGTGCAGTGACCATTGGAGCTGCCAAGCCAGCTGTTTGGTGGGTATCTATCCCCAGGCTCTCTAGTTTCCTCTTGTCACTGCCAGCAGAAATGTGCAATAGAATGTTAATGTGTATGACAGCAAAAACCCAATACGAATAACAATAAAATTGCTCCTCCTCAGTAACCATTTGTGAGACTTCAGACACCAGCATCCCTGGTACTAATCTCATCCACAAGATGTAACAGGCAAGAAACAAAGAAAAAAACCTGGCCTCCTTCCCTGAAGAAAAAGAACAAAAAACAAAACACCCCAAACAAAGTTACTATAGTGCTTCATTCTGCAGTCATTAGAGCAAAAAGGAACGTAACTCTGCTTAGTTCACTGGAAGCAAAAAAATCAAACCCTAAGTTTTTTTCCAAGCACTCCTTTAAAGTACATACTGAGAAGGAGAGCATTATTTATATTTTAAGAGTGGTGTGCATGGTTATCACCATGGATTTTGAAATGAACTTGAAGCTTTCATTAGTTCACATTTGTTTGATCTGAAAGCAACTATAGGAAGTACATTTCAGTTGAATTTGCAGCGCACTACTGGAATCCTAAGTAGTTAGAACATCCACAAGAACATAATTGCTTTGTCCAACTTTTTGAGATCATTTTTCTTTTCAATTTTTGATTTTTTGTTTACAAATTGACAGTTTAAATTGTTCCTAAATGGCTTTCTATACTACTTTGGAAGGGGATAACCATATAGGTTGTTCCTTTTATTTCTATTTGTGACTACACTTCAAAACATTCATCTGCTTTCAATTTCTGGTCCCAGAGATCGTCTCCCACTCTGTCTTGAATATTTGCGTTTATAGCCTACTCAGGTATGAAAAATTCATGTAACTCTTTATGATATAAACTATGACACAGCTTGAAGCATAATAGAGATCATTGTGAATATAAATTAAAAAAAAACACAACCAATTTTAGGACTTTTCAAGAAATATCTGTGTTCTTTCCGTTTATATGAGTCTAGACTAATTTTCTATATTCACCTTTTAATTAGACAGGTCATAATCATAATCCTGTTCAGAAAATAAGAGATGTGAAAAACTAGAAGTTTCTAGTGAAAGATAAAGGGAGGTCTATCACTGTTATTTGGAGAACACTGTTATGGATTATACTTCTATTGCAGTTCATCTGCTTATTTAAATATTTATTTATTTATAGGAACTGTACTTCTTTCACAATAATCAGATATGAGACATATTAGATATCATGAATATTCATAGGTTTTCAACCCCACTATAAATAGCAATACAACAACCTACCTTCATGAAGGAAAGATCTTAAATATAGATTATTAAGAAGAATATATGCATGCCTCATTACTTAGTTGGATTTGCATCTACATCCATTTAGCACAGCCTATATAAATACTAACTTAAAAATCTGGAATCATTAAAAAAAAAGGAATCTGTCAACCTGAGCTTTTCACCAGTGCAACAGGTCACATATAAAAGGAAAAATATCTGCAAACAGGGATCATCCTAATCAAGAGCTAGTACAACACATTCAGCATAAAAATGATTCTATATATTCCTGTTAAACACAGTTCTATGATAACCAGTGGAAAAAATTATTGCTGTTGAAAAATTTAATCCTTTACTTAAATGAGTTAATTCTTTTTATGATTTCATTAACACTACTAAAACTACAGAATAACATTATAAATTCTTCTCAGAAACTACTACAAATGAAACACAGCGAGCTTGAGGAGATGCAGGTTTTATTCCAATGAGATTCGCCCTTAGCATCCATATGCAGTCTTGATGCTATATCCGCCCTAAGACTGATTTCTCTACAGGTTCGACTGTGACTTCTTTGTCCTCAGATTTCATCATAAACAAGCAAAACAAATTAGACATTATCAGTTCTCTGAAATATTGCAGTTATGAGAAAATTATTGTCTATTTCCCCACTATATTTGTTTTCATGAAACAATGGCCTACAAGTTGAAATAGCTTTTCTACTGAGATACCATGAATTTGGTGATTTTTCTTTCTTTCTATTTATTATGTATTTGAGCAGCATATGAAGCTAGGGTCAGGGGAAAATTTCAATCTCATACAGGAGAGTTATCTCAAATTATAGCAGTCCTGGAAACATATTTTTCATTCTTTGCTGTAATAATGCTCTGCAAAATATCTGTCATCTGGTAAAACACAGCATCAGTCTTAAAAATCAGGCAGAAAATATACTGAAAGTTTTTAAAACCAGAAATACTTTTGGTATGTTATACCTCAAAAGTATTTTAACCTTTTTTCATGTTTGGTTTTTTTTAACCATCTTTAGTAAAGCATGCAGAACACACTCTGATATTAAAGCTTCATCTCCTTCCAAAAATTCATCTGTTGATGAGATAAAACCTCAGCAAGTTCTTTATCACATTCAGCTTATGTGGTGCAACATACAGACGTATATACTTTGTTAACTCTAAGCCTACAGGTCCTGCTTTATGTTTAGGGGCTGTGGTGGTTTGGCACTTAGGGAAAGAAATGGGAACCACCCATGGAAGTAACTTCTTTGAGAAAAGCTGCTGGGAGTTTCTTCTGTCTTTGAGATCAGGCCAATAGCTGTCCGGTTCTGAGAACTGACAGCATTTTGCACCAATGAAAAGTAAATGTGAAAAAAGGTGTGAATACCGCCTTTTAAAAACCCAAGCCAAGGAACTTCTTGTCTCTGTTTCCAGCCTTGAAAGGTATCGGAACTCTGGTGTGGCTGGCCCTGCTCCCTCGAGGCCTGTGTGGCCCGTGGGAGGCTGGGCCGGGCTGCAGCGGCTCCCAGGCAGGGGATGGACACTGAAGGGCTTCCCCCGGCCCCAGGCCAGGCCAGACTCTGCTGCGGCCCCTCCCGGGAAACCCTCTGTGTCCCATTCCGGTGGCTTGGTTGAAGTCCTTTCCATGGGGGCCCCCGGCCCTAGGCTGAGCTGGGCCACGGCTGCTGACACTCACCAACATCCCCCTCACCCCCTCCGGCCCCCACAGACTTCTGCAGACCAAGGACCATCCATCCCCCCCCCCCCCAATGGCTGCCGTGCTGAGAGAGGCACCAGTGAAGGCCTGAAATCTGACATCATGACTGCTTGCTGTGGCTTGGGCCAGATTTAACCTTTTCACTACACAGATGAGACCTGCAAACCCTAATCCTTTCTCCAGAGAAAAGATGGCACAATTGACACATAGAGAGACAACATGAACCATCATGGTCAGGAAAAGAAGGTGTCAAGCCTCAGATAGAAAAAGAATGAGGAGATACTCTAACAGACTGAAATATTCTTTTGATAAGGCCATGGAGATGGACAATAAATCTCCTTTAATCCATTAAAGAGCATTGAGGGAATGAAGTATCTAAGCTGTAGATTTGAGCAGAGATATCCAAGGTATCCATCAACAAAGCTAAGCAGACGTTGGAGTAGTTGTGATCCCATGAGAAGCTTGAACAGAGAGAGATGAGAGCTGCTGAAGACCCTTTGCCCCCAGGGAGAGAAGAAAACCTCTGTTCCCAGAGATGATCACAGAGACAAATGGAGAGAGCCTTTGCCTTTGAGTAACTCATCCTTAAAATAATACCTCTTGAGTTCATAGCCCATGGATACACCTTTAGGAAGGCTGTGAAAATGGGAGGAGATGGCAGTATTTGTGCCGAGATGGCTGCCATTTGTAGAAATGAAAAGCCACCAGCCAGTGTTCCTTGTGGAGAACTCTCCATGGAATGACAGGAAAAAACTCCTCTTCCTACAAAGATTGATGAAAACATTATTGTATATTTGGTACTGCTTTAACATCCCAGGTTTTGTCTCTACATTGTCAGTTGGGAAAGGAAAAGTTGGGTAGGGGGAGGAAAGGTTTCTGGAGGTTTTATTCTGGTTTCTTATTCTTGTAGTCCTGTTAATAGTTTCTTTATTCCTTTTAAGTTTTAAGCCTGTTTTGCCCTTCTCCTGATCCATATTTCAGAGCAAGAAATGAGTAAGTATTCTGGTGATTTTAGCTAGCACTAAAAGCCACCACATTATCTGGTGTGTTGGCCCAGAAAACTCAAATTGGTGAATCCAAACTACTACAGGGGCTTGTCTCAAAGTAATGTAAGTGTTTGCTCTTTATAATAACTATTAATATTATTATTATTATTTCACTAATTAATATTAGTGAAAATAATCACACATTTTATGCAAACCTCTAAATACGACTTTTGTGTTTCTATGAAAATGGTAACAGGAATTTTCTGGAACAGTATCTCAGATTTACGTGATTTTCCTAAGAGTGTGCTGAAAATTATTAATATTACTTTTTATTTCTAGAAAACAGGAACAATGTTTTTGCAAATGCATACCTAATTCAACACTATACGCTGTTCTTATCTGTGCCTTTTATAAATGTGCTTTAGTTCCTTCTGCAAAAGGACTTAATGTCAGCCCCTAAAATGCCATAGCAACAATGATGCAAAGGGTATTTTAGGACATGGTAGTCTTGAGAAGCATGCTTCAGAAACTATTCAAAGTTTCAGTTAGATGAAGGATAAATTCAGGATTCCACCAGAAGAAAAACTGAGAACATGAATTTAAATTCATGTTTGACTGTGTCTTTTAAAAGATGCAAATTGAAGAAAAATTGATGCTACGCGTCTTTTTAATTGATTTATTGTGGTATATTCAGCTAAAGCATTTTAGATTTTTCCCTCCCACAGTCAATAAAAATTTAGTTTTGAGGCTGTTGCTAAACTGAATTCCAAAAGTGTAACTACAACAAAACACTAAGAATTCTGTTTCAATGATAAATGAATCTGGAACAGGTTTTTCGTAGGTAGCATGTTTATTGTAGAAAGCTGTAATAATCTTTAGCTCAACTAAAAGTAAGTTTTCTGATTATGAATGGAGGCAAAAAGAGATGCTTTGTTTTAATTTCATTTTCTTGTTAGTGTCTTTCTTTAATATGTAGTAATTATATGGCAAATCTTATCCAGCTTTTAAGCAAAATGTCTTTTACTGAACAGGGAGAAAAACAAACTTCCCCACTGATAATTTCAGCAGTAATTCAGCTATCTCAGAGCCAAACGCTCTTCCATATAAATGACCATAAGAAATTGGCATAGCTGTAAGATTTGTCCCCACTTCACTCACACTGTCACTAATGAGATTGTGGAGGGTGATAATTAAATGGGAGTAAAATTTCTGTGACTACACAGTCTTGAACAGGATTAGGGCACTTGACACAGATGCAGGGAAAAGATAGAAATTGGAAGAACTGACAGAAGTTAGAATAATTTATGGAAAAAAACCTCACTGTTTTTGCTTTGGTTTGGGCATCTGTACATGCCCCCTAATTATTAGAGGATCTGTAGTGATGGGAGGAGTTTTATTCAAGGAAGAAAAAGATTTGAGAAAGGTGGAATAAAAGGAAGTGTTCTTTCTAATAAGCTACAAAAATGTAGAGGAGAAAAGGAAAAAAAGAGAGAAAATAAAGCAGAGGGAGGAAGATGGTGGCACAAAGGTCTATATCCAGTGATATCGCAATTTAGTGTTTGGTCAGTGGTTTATACACATATGTGTAAAGTAAACTAAGATGGTGTAGTCAGTGACAAAATAATGCAGACAATCTTCAAGATATCATTTATTTTTGGAGTCAGATTGGCATTTGTATAAAAAAGAAATAAAGTTTATATATCAAGAAGGATGTGCAAATAGACAAGAGCAAGTGAGGCCTCACATGAAATTAAAACCATGGTGTAACCATTTTGTGAATAGCAAAAATGCCTTCTCTTTTATAAGAATTCCAGTTATTGAGATATAGATAGTCCTTGAGATGCCAAACATCCAGAACAGATGGACATCAAAATCCAGACTCTGATTTAGCTTCAACTTTCCTGTGTGAAAGCGTCAACAAAATTTCTGACATGTCAAATGCCTTAATCTTCCTTTCATTGATTGGTTTGTCCAGAATGAATGAGAACTCACCTAAAGTGAACATATGTGCTCACAATAAATTCTCTCTGCAAATGTTCTAGTGAACAGAAATGCTAAATAACTTCAATCTTACGCTTGGCTACTATCAATAATATTCTTTGTAACACTGAATAATCACTAACTAATTAGTCCAGACAATACCTTTGATGCAGCAATTAAAGCATTTCCCCACTGCAAGGGAAAAAAGGAGAAAAGATAAAGAAATCTAACTGTCCAATGCCTCCATTTATTTATAATAATGGAAGTGTGGACAACTAGGTACCCTTAGTATCACCTATAAGATAGCAGGTCATATTCTTTCATTATTTATTCTGATTCTGTACCTATCAAGCTACTTGGGAGTTTCTTGTGCAGTGATTTCATTGGTCCTAAGATGCCATTCAGAAATGTCAGAATTACATCTGAGTTGTACTAAAGCAAAAAAGGTGATCTCTTTCTCCTAGTCCTCTTCCAGTGCAGTACCAGCAAGACTGTCTGGAGAAACATATTTAAGAAATACTATTACATGAACAGGAGCTCCAGAATAATTGCACAAGTGCAGAATTTTTCTATAATAGTCACTTTGATAAGGCAAAATATTAAAAAATATGATAAAATATGAAATAAATTATTTTAGACTGAAAATGTCTTTCATACATTGAATGTCTTCATAAGTTGAAATATTTTTAAAATCTAGGTAAATGAAATTTAAAGAAAAACTAAAAACACTTTGGCAAAGATGTATGGCATATTTTTTAGTCTCTGAACCACATTTCTGAATGACAGAAGAAACATATGCAGGAAAAGGAGTTTGTGTGCCAAAAATCTTGTCTGACTCTCTTCTCCACTATATCAGCTGCTCTAATAAAATATAGATTCCTTACAGGCATTTCCCTACTTACATCATTAAACAATCACAGCTATACAGTCATTACTCACTCCATAAAAAAAACATTAACACATACACAATCTGCATTTCATTAAAATGTTTGTCAGATGTTTAATTATTGCTTTCATGATGAACAATAACATTTATTAGAAAGAAAAGACTTACTTTTGGACTTCTGAAAATAAAATATATAAAAAAAATATCCCCCAAACATAATTCTTTTTATGAAGCAAAATAGCATAGTGTGAATTCTCTGGTTTGACTAGCTTCCTCCATTTGAAAACTGGTTCTTCGTTCCTTTTTGGGTTTGGCTTTGACAAAATGACTACTTTATATTTCTTAGCAGCTTCAGTATTTATGGCTTGTCATACTGTTACATGTACATCCATAATTTACTAACAGTGTAACTTAAGGATTATGAAACTTCAGGAAGCATCTAGGTTGGCTGCAAAAATATGTAATAAAAACACAACACACAATTACACATAGTTGCCTCAAAGCAACGTACAGATTAATTCTTTCATCAGGCTGTGTCCTGCTATGCTATCCTTGGTTCAGAGACAGGAGTGGGAGTTTTGGCTGTGCAAGGAAAGGGGTACTGTGCACACATTAAGGAAACACCCTTCTTTTGCACTGGCAAATGGAAAATTAAATGATTGCATCTGTATCAATCAAGCACTGTCACAGAAATGAAATCATAGTAATGGGACTGTTATCACAGGATCAATGCTGCCTGTTTTGAAATTTCTTCTGATTCACCTTGTGGCCTCAGCCTTTATGTGGCAGCAAAAAGCCATTATCTATTCTATTTCAGTGACATTTACTATTTCTCCTCATCTCTTTCGATGTCCATTCTTTGATGGCTCTAGTATATCATGCTTTTCGTACTCTAGCAGCTATTTATGCCAATATTTTTGACTACCTGAATGCTTTGGGTGAGAGGGGATTTTTTTTCCTTTTCCCCAAAACTTCATCAAAGCTGAAATTCTGCCAGTCCAATTATGTGATTGTGTCTTACTTTATTCAGTTGGAGGCTCCATGAGATCATATTAGTGCAGTACCATCTCTGGATCAGGTAGAAGGACTTTCTCATCACTAAAATATTGCCTAAATAAACTATGAACCATAATTTCAATAAGTGACAAAAACACTAGTCTAGTTGCAAAAGTAGTTGCTGAAAACTACAAATGAACTCACTCAGAATTTCCAGTTGCTCGCAGATTTCACTGCATCTCTGTTACTTCAGTAGGATCATAGGTTTATGCTATGAACAAAAAAAACTTGAAGTACAATGATCACAGGCAGGGAGCAATTCTACACAAAAATCAGGCAGTGTATTATTTATGAAGGATGTAGGATATCTGAGAAAAATTGTGTAGGCCAGCTGAAAATTAACCTTTTACTGTAATATTCAAGGATAATGCATGGATTAGATATAGTTTTGGAGTTCCTTAGATTATTTTTGTTCCTTGTTGAAACAGGAGGAGCATAGGTTTTTCATTGAAACTTGAAAGTACAGTGATACCTTCTTCCAGCCTAATCTCTGAAACTGCAGAGAAGCTGGCTGTGAATCTATAGTAATTATTATAGGTACTACTCCTTAAGTATAGCATTAATATTCCCCAAAGAGTTAACTTGAAAGACAACACAACTCCCAAATATTCAAAATAGTAATTTAACTACAGCAAAATTACAGTTTTACTAGTATAACTACCACTAGTAAAGCTCATTTTAATTTATGCAATTACAGGTGATTTATAGGGAATATGGATATTCTGTAGAGTTTACAATTTTTTTCTGACACTGGCAAATTGGTTCTATGATTTTTTTTATTCAAATTCAAAAGGCTAAGCCTTTGGAGGATAAAAAAATAATGACATAGCAAAAAAAGATTGCCATTTACTCACTGGAAGACTAAAACACCAGGTGCAGAAGAGAGACAAACAGCTTTCAGATTTTTAGTGTGTTTTCTCTGCAAAAACAGGTCTTCAATCAGCACAAAAACCCTGCCCCCTCATTGAGGATGACAGCAGCAGCATAGCTGTTGCTCCAGGGAACGAACTGAGCAAGGCAGGCTGTCAAGGGCTGTTACAGCCACTTCAACTGCCAGAGACACCTCAAAGGTAAACCTGCTACCTGAAAATGAAAACTCCCTTCAATGATACAATGTTTATAATTTCAAATTAAGTTCACTAATTATACTAATCAGACAGTTGCCATACCAAGAAAACATGAGCGAGACTAAGATGTGCAGCACAGAATATATATGCTAGAATGGGAGTTGTCAGCACAGAGACTTGGTTTGCCTGCTGCTTGTAGATTCTGCTCTTCAGCCACTGCTGGTGCAATTCCAATATGGTGCATGAGAATGCCAAATCAGCACAACTGAGGGGATGGATTATGGACTGATACTACACCTCATCTGTAGCTTGTGCAGATTAAGAAAAGAAGAATGTTCATCTACATTTTAAAGAAATGTTGCAGATGTTCCAACAACCAGAGCAAACTGGTCTAGTGGAAGGTTGGCATTAGATGATCTTTGAGGTCTCTTTTCAACTCAAACCATTCAGTGGCCCTGTGATTATTAATTATATCTAGAAGAAATAAGCATGAAAACCTCAGATACTCTGAAGAACAAATAAGTTACCTATTCAAATAATGATCACAATAAGATAATGACACATTTGTAAAGCATACGAAAGTAAATAAATTCAACTGCAGATGGAAAAAAAAAAAGACAAATTAGGTGGCATATAAAATGGTCATTAAATAGGAAATAAGACAATAAGAATAAAACCACTGACTTTCCAGAAACCCTTCACCAAATAGTACACTGTAATGATTATGATGGTCTATTTGAAGAAGATGTGCATGACATAGAAAAATGGAACAAGATCACACTACCACTGTAAAACATGCTGTTCTCGGAACACAGCAGGCTAAGGCAGTTGTCAAAGGATTTTGAACACCACCACCAAGAACAGTAGATGAATGATAAAGACAGCCAGGTAAGAAACAATAATGTGCTCACCACATCTAGCTAAAAATTTGGTGCAATATGAATTTGTTTCATATCCAGTGTAAAATTTACAAGTGCTTGATTAGCTACATATTGTTTAAAACAGTGCAACAAGGCAGCGCAGCCATCTTTTTACCTTGTTCCCATCTGTCTTTGCTAGGCTGACATTCCTAGTGGGAGAAAGAAAACACCTCTTTTCTGAAGGAAACTGAGCATGTCTGACTGGGAGAAACTTCTGCAGAGCCGATGGGGCTGTTGATAAGAAGGGAAAAGGATGCAGGGAACGTGCTGTGCTGTCACAGCTGGGACACTGCTTTGAGAAGTAAAAGGTTTCCTGCAGCAGTGAGATGGCCCTGAGAATAGACAGAAAGCCAGGGATCCCAGACCAACTGGAAAATGAGCTGGAAGCAGAAAGGATCTGTAAGGCTTTGTTTTCAACAGGTCTCAATTAGCAGAAAGCAAGTCAGTATGACAAATGACTTATGATCTGGCTACAGTTTTATTTCTCTTTTGCAGTATTGAAGACTTTTGGTATCTTTCAGCTTGTTCTCTGTGAAACCAAGCCAGGTGCCTCCATTTTTCAGCCTGGGGCAAATTCAGGAATTCTTTTGCAAAATGCAAAAGAATTCTTTATACCTAGGCAAAGTTGTCTTGAAATGAGACATGATAAAGTTGTCTGGAAACAACTTCGTCTTTCTAAACACTCAGAATACTTAGACAAATATCTGACAGATTTAAATGGATCAATGTCCTTTCATTTTATACTTAGCAAGTATGAAAATTTATGTCTGATTTTCATAAAAGCCTTTGATAAACTTCACACACTGCTGGTCAGTATCCACTTATTAAAAGGTCACATGTTTTTCTTCCACTGAAAGGCTTTACAGAACCGCAAAAAATACACATGCAAGAGAAATTGGGCAGGAAAATTGTCCTTTATCTAGGCCAATGGAACTATGCTTTACACTGATACTTTCTTATCAATTTTCTCCCATTTTCAAGGGTGCATCTGAAAATGAATGTTTAATCTCTGTCCATTTCAGAAAGTATCTCCATTCTGCTTAGGAAAAGTGTTTCTATGGATCTTAAATACCTGCTATGTTTGCTACAGTTTAGAAACTCAAAAAAAAATGTTGAGCAAAAGGATCACTGGTGGGACATTCTTCTTAATTCAATGGTGCAATCTTCAATGATAAAGAAAACATACACCTAAGTTCACAGAACAAGAAACAGTATGTTCTACAGTGAAACAAACTGGCTTGGCCTATCCTATAACATGAAAACTAGCATAAAGTAGTATTCTATTAAAAAAATAGCTGTGAATGTATGCTAGCATGAGCTGTTTGCCTAACCATCAGGATATTTTATTTTAAGTGAAAAGAACCCGCAGGTGGGGCTACACAGTTGCGTATCACTTTCTGTATCCTAATTTGTTTAAGTCCGGATAACAACCAGAGCAACTTCACAAAGACAACATTACAATCCATCATGATCTAATGCAAGGTAGAGTACTGTAGGACATCAGAGGTAGGAGGAAAGATGCAACTCTAGTATACCACTTTCATTTCCTCTGTCAATCAGTTTAACAAATAGATAGAGCAATGACTTATTCATGCAAACATCTTTGTTTACTTCATTACCAAACATTTGCTTGTTTCATGGTGGTATTGTTTTGATTTGCACTTGATTTTGATTTTTTTGGGGGGGTGTGAGAGTGGCACAGGTGATGGTGTTCCTTTTTCATTTGAGTTTTCTAAACTAAGCCTTTCCAGCTCCAACAAATGATCTTGCGTGGTTCACAAAGTACCCGTGAAAGCGATATGATCAAAGGATGAACAGAGATTTGAAAAATGCTCAAGCATGGGTATGAATGTGCGGCAGCTCACACAAAGAGTAACATTCACATTACTGCATACACGCTGCAGCTTCACCAACTGCTATCTCCAATAGTACAGCAGCCATTATCACAGCACATCTAACAGCACCCCTGGGAACTCCTGAATCTGATGTTTAATACAAAGCAGCTTGCTGAAAAACCTGATCACTTCCTACTCTTTTCCCAAAAGGAAGAGAATAAAATTGGAGTTCTTAACAGCTGTTTCCTGTCTACTGACAGACCAAACGCTTTTCATACTACTCTTAACAGAAGAAGGAGTGTTCAGTAAAATATATAGATATTCTTAAACCATAGAGTGAAAATTCACAAGAAGAGGCAATGACAAGACAGTAGATGCTTGAGGATATGGATACATTTAGAACAATTAACCACATCATTACAATTTTTGTCTCCTACCTGCCTGATAAAATCAACTGCTCATTCACTCATTCCCATGAGAAATGTTTTAACATTTCAAATCACTAAACAGCTTCACAGCACCTTCTGCATACAAAAAAGTTTCCACATGTTAAACATTTTATTTTAAAGCCCATGTATTCTTTCTCCTGGGAGCAGAGAAAGATTTTTTTTTTAATATTACCAACAACAACAAAAAAAAAAAAAAAAAACCAATCAGGAAACAAAATAAAAACCTTAAAACAACCCCAGAACACCCAAACACAATTTTAATATTACAGACAAAAATCCAAACAAAACCAAAACCCAAACACATAAAGTGGTGTGATCTTATACTCTTGTAGAAGTAGGTATAAAACCCCAAAGGAACCAGAATTTTCTAGTTTGTAATCAAGGTAGAAATTATTTTTTTAAACCATGTAGAAGCTCAAGAATCTGGACTTTAAAGGATGTTTTGCATTTCCTTGCTACACTGTGATCAATCTTATTATATATTGTCTAATTATATGGATATTTTCATATTCTTGAAATTCATGTGATATATTACATATTTGTATTATTCATATTACTTTGACCAAGAACAAGTAAGACATGTGTCTTTTCAGTCATTAAGATATGAAATACAGCCTGAACTGGAATTAAAGCAAAATTTTTTATTATTACAATTCTATTATTACAATTTTTATTATTACAAAAAATGAAAGTAAACCCTAAAATCTTTGAAGATATGGAATGTGAGGGAGTGATGTTTTTTTTCAACACAAACTGCACGCTTCTTCCCCCGCTTTGCTCTCAGAGCTAGTCTTAAAGGTGCAGAACTTAATATATAACATAAACCAAATTATTTGGGATACCAGTATCATAAAGTCACCCCAGGACAAAGCTTTTGAGATATAAAAAACCCCTAGCAAAACCAAACAAAAACCCAAACCCAATGCAAATTGAGAATTAGGCATATTTTCAAGTTCAAATATGACAAACTGATTATATTG
The DNA here is from genome assembly GCF_971803275.1 of Cyanistes caeruleus. NCBI lineage: Eukaryota > Metazoa > Chordata > Aves > Passeriformes > Paridae > Cyanistes > Cyanistes caeruleus. Next base: position 51,520,816 of record NC_141702.1, on the reverse strand, counting down.
GTCTGTCCATTATTTTATTTCTATTGGGAACTTTTACCCTGGAAGCCATAAGAAAACTAGTACTGTGTCAAAGATGATCTCTGTCATCCTTTATTCTTAACTCAGTCCTAAACCCTCTGAAATTATACCCCTTTCAAGAGCCTTCATACATTTATACTAGTGCATCTTTCCATGCTTACAGATAATTAATTAGAAAAGTCTAGCAAAAACGCAGCTTTTTTCAGTGGAGTGTCTAATAGTGATTGTATTTGTTTTATATCAAAATAGAAGAATTCAAGGACATCTCAGTGCAACTCATGTCCTAAAAAAATTCCTCAATTTCTTGGAGCACACCTTGAGTCTCCTTCCATGTCCTCTGTAGACACTCAATGTGTGAAGACTAATAGAGTTGCAGCATTCTGTTCTGCCAGTGCCTCCCCTTTATGTCTGTGCAATATTGTTATAGGATTTCTGTTTACTTTAAAATTCCTTCAGAGACTTCCACCTGTTCCATGATGCTTTAGGAGATGACAATTCAGATGTGTATCCTTCTCTTTTGGGTAATGGGGGTTGTGGTCAGTTCATCACGCATTGTCTTTGCTGCTCCTTCCCCACGGAGGGAGGACTCTTCAGACTCTTTCCCTGCTCCTGCATGGTATCCCTGTGCATGGAGACAGTCCCCCAGCAACTTCTTAAAAGAGTCCCTCCTACAGGCTGCATCCATTCACAAACTGCTCCAGCTTGGGTCCTTTCTACAGGGTGCAGCCCTTGAGGAACCACCTGCTCCAGCAGGTGCCCCTCAGGGTCACAAGTCCTGCCAGCAAACCTGCTCTGCTGTGGGCTCCTCTCTCCATGGCCCCACAGACCCTGCCAGGAGCCTGTTCCAGCACAGGCTTCCCACGGGGTCACAGCCTCCTTTGGGCACCCACCTGCCCTGCCCTGGGGTCCCCTATGGGCTGTGGGTGGATCTCTGCTGCCCCATGGACCTCCCTGGGCTGCAGGGGCACAGCTGCCCCAGCATGGGCTGCACCAGGGGCTGCAGGAGAATCTCTGCTCTGGTGCCTGATATGCTTCTTGTCCTTTTTCACTGACCAAAGGTTCTGAGGGGTTGTTCCTCTCATGTATTGTCAGTCCTCTCTCCAACTGCCCATGCTGCCACACAATAACTTTTCTCCCTTTCTGTAATGTGTTTTCCTGAGGCACAACCACCAGTGATGTTGGGGTTGGCATTGACAGGTTCACCTTGGAATCAGGTGGCTACATCAGACAGAGGAGAAGCTCCTAGGACATTTTTACAGAAGCCACCCTTTGTAGCCCCCTGGCTACCAAAGCCTGGCTATGCAAACCATATACGCTAACAAAGTTGCAGACAAAGCATTTCTTCTACCCACTAGGATGCTGTAACATTCAACCTTGTGTAAGTGGAAACATAGGTTAGCAGGTCATTATGACTATAAATGATGGAGTTAGGAATGACATTTATCAATGTAACTTACATGCAGAAATTTCAGCCTTCCTAAATTAAGCTGTTAACACTTTTTAGCCCGAGTTCATGCTCTGAAAAATAGTCATATATTCTATGTTTATCTTTCCAAAGGCAGCAAAAAGGAAACACAGAAGATAAACAGTAGAGAAACACTGCAAAATTACTAGTACTACTAGTACCAAGTAAGTAGCTGTTTTTCCTCTTATTTGCACTGCAGCAGGCTCTTTAGATGGAATATAAAATGATCCAATAGAGATGTGAATTTGGGGAACAGAAATAGATTAGGACGACCAGTCTTTCCAGAGGGCCACTCCTAACTTCTGTGTCCTTAAGGCAGCTTTGAATACCTAACCATCTAACCTCCTATCATGTGTACAGTGTACCACAGAAATGGTCATGCCATCATTGTCTCTAAATGAAAGATGACCATCCTTTATGAAGAATATGTGCTCTTATAAGAATTTAAAAAAAACAACAGGAAACTACCATTTTATCAGTCATTTGAAATCTTGTCTATTTATAATTTATGTCTCATTCAACGGCTAAATACATACTATTTCTTATAAGTTAAACATCAGATTTTTCCCACTGCCTAGTAATTTTCTTTGCAAAGCACTCAACATGATTCAGATTCTGAGGCACTGGCATTCCCCTTCAGACAGTTCTTTATGGTCCTCTTTCCACAGTAACAGCAGGCCTGGTCTTTTTTCTCCAACTCTAAACGTGTTTCATCAGCATCTCCTTAAAAAGTCCAGTTTCCAGATTTCTGCTCATATGTTTGGATAACTAACTTGAATATGTTGATTTTTGCATTTTTAGTGTAATTTCTTCAAAGGTGACCATTATTTTATTTACCTCATTCATAAAATAAATTACACTTTGAGACACCTTTCCCCTTTGAGAAAAACTTCTGCTGCTTCAGTTTCTGATGTGACTTTAGCACACAGTGGTTTTAAAGGACACCACTTTCCTGCCTCCACTTTGTTCTTCATCTTCTGTTATTATTCTGCTTTATATCTTTCAAATGTGTTAACACCAAGTTTCTAAAATTATGTTTAATCTGTGAATTAATACTATACTTTTTGTAATTCCAAAAGCACTAAAGAAAACACAATTGACAGAAAAAGAGGAAGCACAAACAAGGTGTGAATGTACTTCTGAAACAAAGTGCACTTACTGTTCCCATTCAAGACTTTTAATTAATAAATCCCGAGGTGTTTCTTTTACCTCTTCTTCTGTTCTTGATAGCTGTAAATATCATTATCAGGAAAAAAGACAAATGAGACCTCAAGATATGCGTCACTTTTCACAGATGGAACTCAAGTTTCCCTTCAAAGTTACTCCCAGACTCCATTATGGACAAAATGCTGTGACTGAAACTTCCACAATCTCTTCCTCAATCCCTTTTCAAATTGCACATTTGATTCAATAAATTGAACTCTAATGTTTGCTCTGTCTTTCTGATGGGTAATGCCAATTTGTGCAGCAGTTTGTCTATTTATTTTTATAAATGAACCCTAGTTTCCACAGAGAAAATAACATGCTTTTAGAGGGGCTGGGCAACCTCCTTTGTTTCAGAATCTGTTTTAAAAGCATGTTTAAATGTTTTCAATTTACCATTTCTAAGGAGTTATAACCTATTATGAATATACCTCCTGTCTACTACCATTTGCACTGGTGAAAACACACACAACTTGGTCTTTTTACCCCAGAAAGGTAAGCAATTATTAGTTTTCCAACTATATTTTAAATGTCTTGCTTGTATATTTAATCAAATCCAACTTTTCTAGCTGCAGTCTTTTCTTAAAACACCCAAACTCACTGCTTTTGAGCACTCAGCCTGAATAAAAATCCTCCAGCTTCTACACAAAATACCTCTGATCTGGTAACTGCTTGTGTAACAGCCTTCCTGGCTTGAGCAGGATACAGTAGTTGGTAGAGAGGGGTAAGACCTCCAAAATGCACTCTTTCCTCTGAGTAATTTCCAATTATTTTAAAACCAGAGTCAAAATGAAGTTAAAACACAGCATGGGGCTTGCCTTGTCTCAGCACAGACTTTCTTTCTTACTAGGTCACTGCAAGCTGTCACCCTTTAAGCTCTAGTGAACGTCCTTAAAAGGATTAAAACCCAAAAAAGTCAAAATGATCCTTGTATCCAATGATTCAAGAGCATGGGGTGGGTGGAAGAAAAGTGGCACTAGGCCTCATAAATTAGGATGTCTGCCTCACATGAAAGTGGGAAGACATTTTATAAGCCCATGGAGTCATTTAAATTCTACCATGAAGGATCTGCTTCCTGCTTGCCTGTCATATTCCCTCCCATATGATCTTTACACTCTTGCCTCCATGAAACAATGAACTCTGAAACAATGGCTCTGGGTTTCCACTGATAACTGACTTCCTTTAAGACAGCTAGAGGCTCCCAAAATGTCAGCGAGCTTACGTTTAGGGCCACAGACCAACCTTTGCCCCAGTGAGAAGGCTCTGTGTGAAGCCACAAGTCCCATCTTTTCATGGAACACGAACTGTTGCCTTCACAGAGACAAGACAACAGTAATGAAATAATCAATATCACAACAAACAGTGGCTCCTATGTGCTGCGGTGCACTGATTCCTGTAAAGTCAGTTAACAGGAACCAGGAGGCATTGATCCCACAGGAGCAGAGTAACTTCAGCAGCTGCCTGGAACACTCTTGCCACAATATGTCACTGCTTATAGAGTAGAAAAAAACAGGGGCATAGCATCTTCCCTAATCTGGCACTAAATTACCAGTATTACACACAGTGCAGTCCCAGCAGTTTCTTGCTCAAATGCTCAACTCTGCTAAAACCCAGGAAATACTTGTGTTCCAGAAGAATGGCAGATGGATATTGACAGGATTTAGATGAATATATTTGAAAGTGCCAGACTAGCCTTACAAACGCAAAAAAATACTTAAGAACAACATTTTCCCCCATATTGGACAAAGCCACTATCTGCTTTTAGCCTTAGCAGTCTTTGGATAGACAGCCAAGGGTACAGCAATGCAATCCGAAGAAAACTGCAATACAGATGGAGGAGAGGCATTAAGAGGTTAACTTTAGAAGTTAATATATAAACAATTCAAATCTTCCTCCTTGGGAAAGCTGCAATAATTATCTCAAGAACATATCCAGGCTTGAAACTCAGTAATACCTAGTGTCTGGTATTTCAGCCACAGAAAATCTATGTTTTTATTATTTTTGGAGAATGGTAAGACTTCTGTTCATACAGCCAAATTTTTACGTCATTCCTTGCATCTTACACTTCATATTGGTAAATTTAGGTCTTCATAAAAATAACAGAAAACTTGAAGCTGTGTCAATGTGTGGCAATAGCATCTAGTCTTTTTCCTCAAGGACATAATGTGAGAATATGAAGTATTTAACTGATTATTAATGCTAAATGAAAGTGCAGCAGAGTAAAATCTGAAGGAAGTGGGCACTGCATTGCCACCCCAGTGAAGGATGGAAATGTAGTGCTTTGCTTATTACCAGCTCAAGATGTGTCCCAAAACCTCCAGCCTCTCCTTAAAATGGTAGACATGCCAGTGCACAGCCTGATCACAGCAGTCAATGCAGATAAATGGGGATAACAACTTTTTTCGTTAAGCAAAGTAGCGACAGGGCACACAGACAATTCCAACTCCACTAAAATATTAATGCCAACCTCAGTTAAAAATGCTATTGTACCCATTAAAATTGAAGGAAGTTTTCAGTGGAAAAAAAGAACTGACAGGGTCTAGTATTTTATTATATGTATAAAGACATAACAGGAACAAAGGAGTTTCTGCTTTCTTTCAAGGTTTTAATTTTAAAATAAATAAAAATTCTTAGAAAGCTTGTAAGATAATGCCCCACTGGTAAAGCTAATATAGTCTCTAGGAACTCAGTAACAATTCTTTCTAAACTTCACAGAAATTAAGATATACAAGATGCAATAGACAATGGGACCTTGTAAGACCTTTGAGGTCAAACACATAAGAGAGAAGCTTCTCCCAAAGTGGTTAAGGTGCACTGTATACAATTACAGGAAGAATAATTTAGCTGATAGTGTTAAAAATAAGTGTGTTTTCAAAGCAACAGACATTACCAGATAGATCTCTATAGAAATAATTCCCTATGCTTGTCTTTGAGGTAGGAATAGCAGCCCTTGGTCCATAATATACAGAAACAATTAAAAAGCACAGGAGAGACCATATTTGCTATTTTATGCATGTGTCAACATCAGGAGGATGTTGACTACCCCTTTCAGCACACACACATTTTTTGTTGATACCCTCTCTGTATCAGCTAGGATTGATTTCTCCTGCAACACTGAAAATCATTCACTTACATATCCACAGAAAATCCAAATTTGGAATCAACACATTTGTGTGGGTTTTTCTGGTTTTTTTTCTAAAATCTCTCTACACTTTGTGTGATGTAAAAATAACTAAATTTACACCCATTTAAAGTTCAGACAGAACAGTGTGTCCAACTGAGCACTTGCATGCATGCACATCTCTCATTGGCAATCTGGATGTTTGCTAAAAGGTAGCACTGTTACTTTTAGCATGATTGTTAGTGTGCCATTATACACAGGTCTTCTTTTTTCAGGACACTGCTTTGCTTATTTAATCCTTGTACTTCAAGATTTTTAATTTACACATTTATAAAATTATTTTAAGGTTGCTAAGATATTCTTATGAGAAGCCATTTTTTTTCCAAGAGATGTATTTCGTCTTATAAAAAATCTGAAAAACCACAGGAATGCACAGCCTTACAAATGAAAGAAAGCTTCCTAAGAAGTGACTCATGCACAGAAAATGTATAGATTTTCCAATTCAGAGCCAGCATAAAAAAAAATCCCCACGGTAATGTGACTGCAAATGCTAATTGCATTCCAGTAAATTGCTTTATATTCATCAAACAACAATCAATGGGAGACAATGCTATCTTCTTTTATTGTAGTGATGCTGTTCTCAGCTATACAGATAAGGTAGTGTCAGATAGCTATAATCTTTCCCCTTGCTATTTTGGGGGTTTTATAATTTCCGAATAAAAATTTATGCTGAAATTTAGCAACTCAGCCCAAGAGTCTTTTTTTAATTGAAAAATGTGCTAGCATGTATCTTGAAGAGATAAAGGAAGACTAAGACAAATATTCCAATTCAAATACCAAAACTAAACTAATTCAAATGTATCATTAGAAAAGCGTAAGTTATTCCAGTCTCTAAATTTCAGAGGCACTGCTCATCCAAAGCTCCTTTGAGAACACTAGCAATCTATTCTAAACATGCTCTCTTCGTTTTACTTGAAGAGCAAGGTCAGAAAGTAAGCCCGTGTGATTTGGAGGTTATACTCAGAGCTGCTGACCATGTCAGGCCATTAAGGTTTGTTACAAATTAGCAGCCCTGTGTCTACATGTATGGTGCTCATGTCCATAACTTTTAAAAATCTGTGTAGATAGGTCAACACCCATGAACATGCACACAGAAATGTATGTATATGCCTATAAAATAAAATTGCCAACTCTGTTTTTATTTCTGAATGTCACCTCAATTTCAAGGGTCTCTGTTCACGGCATTTCATTACCTAATTTCAAAATATCTTGTGCTCCATTGTCTCCCAAGATAGAACAATGGAGATGATTCACCAGAATGGTCACACTTTCAAGTAAGAAAAATACTAACAGTGGGACAGCACAATCCATATAGATCTTGGCTATGTGTATAAGTTTAAAGCAGTAGATGATCATCATAATTTTTTAAAAACTATGAAAACGAGAGAGTTGAGAGGAATGGAAAATGAACACACAAATAGGCCCAGCTATTTCCTCACACATTTTAATAAAATAAGTTCCCATAGCAAGTGAGATATTCAGATAAGATAATAACCAAAGGGAAGGGCTTTTTACTACTTGAAGTTAAAGTTCTACATAGAGCATTGTACAGACAGGGCATGTGAGGCATGAATAAGAAGACTGGGGAGTGAGTTCCTGTAAACAATGAAAAAAATATTATTATGAATGTGTCACAGTGGAAAGATTTAGGATTGTCTTTTTTTTGCTGTTTCTTGTATTTCTTGTACTGCTATAATGAACACTCTACCTTGCAAAATTCTGCTTTGGATATGCAATAGGACAGATATTCTCTTCAGCTGTAGTGTCTCCTGAAGCAGAGCTAATGGCTCTGTATCATGGAAACCTACCTTACCTGGTTTCACCTGCCCACTCTCCTTATACCCTTATACCTCAACAAATTTTGTTGTTTTCCAACACTTTCTTCTATTATTTTTCTAATAAAGTGCTTGAATTCCACTTATCCATCTACCCTTGAAATTTGCACATTTCCTTGGGTGAATATTCTGCTTTTCTTCTGGGACCTGCACAGCCCACTGGGTAGGACAGCTCTGGCAGGAATGAGAAATGTCTTTCTTCTGTTGGCAGCCAGTCAGCTGAACAATGTGTGAGCTAGTGCCAGATCAGTGTCTCATGAAACCTCTCCATGAAAGGGGTATTACATGGAGCTTATGTTCCTCAGGAAGAAGTCTCAAAACTCAGAGGCGCTCTTCCAAAAGCTATTTATGCCCCTCAGATTAAAATGCAGCAGCTCAAGGGACAGAACAGCTACAGTAGGTCAAGGAAGCCTACAGAAGGAATACAGGTTGGTGCCTCAAGTTCAGAGATGCTTCAGAAGACCAAGGAGCTGTACTACAGACGGCAACACTTAGGGACCGATACAGCAGCATAGTAAAGAACGGGAAGAATAAAGGTAGAGAGAAAAAGGGCAGCCCCCTAAAATGCAGCTTCTTAAAATTCAGAATTTCATAGGATCACAAAATGGTTTGTATTGAAACAAAATTTTAAAGCTCATCTAATAATATTATTGAATAGAAAAATGTAAGAAAGTTAGTGAGCTGAACTGCACCCAGTAAAGCCAATGATAAGTTCCAGAGAAAGCAAGAGGGAAGTCCATCAGGTGTAAGATTGAGACAGTAGGAGAGAGAAGCTTTGCCTGCCTCTTAAGCAGTTTTATATTGTTATATTAAATCAGTTTTAATGGTAAACATCCACTCTGGAAGAGATTTGTTGGTTTTGCCTGCATAAGCAAAATATTGTTAGAAAGTCCTGATTTAACAAAAACTTTAGAGAACATGATTAAAATACCATTTTAAAAAATGTAGTTTCATTCCAACAATTTCTTTTAAAACTTGGATACTTTTGGATGGTGAAAATTTACTATTTGCACTTATCTATGCTTAGTCTGTGGAAACTGAATGGAAAACTGATAAAAAACTGGCATTAACGGGCAACTCTTATAAGACACACTCTGTATTACTTCCTGTAGTAAAGAATTTTGTTTCCATATATGTTAATTTTTATTCAGAATTTATAGTTCAGTGTTTTAAAACTGAAGTTTCTGTTGTTGGCTGTCAATTGGACTTCTGCTTTGAATTTCATGTCTTTTAAAAATTTTATAATTTGCTTTCTATCAGCAGAGACAATTAGTGATTTCTGTCAATACACTTTGGTACAACTGATGTTTCCAGTAAAATTAGTTATAAAACACAATATATTCACATTTGTCATCTTATCAGCTTTTTAAATTTTATGTAAAACCATTGGAAGTATTTTTCTTTATAATAGAAAAGAATGTTCCAGCTTTTGGTTCTGAGGTTCCTGCCAGGAAGCATCATTGCATACTTGCAAGATCAGCTGTGTGTTGGCATAATTAACTTCCAGGTCTAGGTGAACTAGCTAAAATGACAACTAATATAGTAGCTTTTAAGGCCCTTTTGGTACATGAAAATAGTAGCCTCCCCCACATTCACAGTCTCTAATGGAGATTATGGCTGATAATTTCTTCTATTTAGATTGCCTTCTAAAAGAAAGAAAATAGTAATAATAATACTTCTACACCAATTCTCTAACAGCATTAATAAGATGACCAGCATTAGCAATTTAGTTATAAAAGAAGATGCTGCAAAACTACAGTATAATACACCTTCTAATGCACATTTTTCAATAGAAATTCTAATCTTGTCATCTGTGAATTACCTGTTTTTTAACTAAATGTTTGCACCATAAAATATCACTTTAATTAAGAAAATACTCTGAATTCTCTCATTAGATTACTCACTTATTTCCGAGTGAGTCCTTTTGTACCCCAGCACTTACATATTAAAACAAATCCAGAATTCCCAAAATATAGGCTGAGAACTGCTTCCTGTTCACATCCTCAAAGAAATAGTCTAGAACTCAAAATACTCAAACAAAACAAAACAATTTGTATAATATTAGAACTGATCCAAGACTTGAAATTATTACACACTGAGTATACTATTCTTTTTTTCATGCAAGATATTTGAGTTTTCTGTATTTAAAGTGTGCAAATGTTCTCAGGGAGGTCAACAGCATTCTAAAAATACCACTACTTACAGGTTGCAGTACTTAAACCTCATGGAATACCCTGCTGTCCACTGCAGGTCATTCTTTTCCTATTATGACACTACAGGGACCCATGTAGAAAAATGTGGTGCGCTGCTTGAGTTGCAAAGCTCTCTTCCTGCACTAGATATCTAGGCTTAAAACTCACACAGAATCCACTGTTCCATTTTCCAGAGCATTATTTACATATCTTACTCTTGTTGATGAGGAGGAGAATGTTCATTAAAGTACAGATTCAAAGTAGGGTCCTGTAATGAATATACCACAGAAATTCATTTTCATCGAACTGATTCAGTGAGAGTAGTACCAGAAGGCTTCTGCACACCTCCTAGGCAGTACAAAAAGGACCAGTTTCAGAACCACATGGCACAAATGTGCAGCATCCCTCAGTTAGGCAACAAAAATTTCCTGCTTACCAAGAGCCACATCTAAGTGGGAGATCCTAAGGGCATGTGGACTAAAGAGGGAGAAGGTGTTCTTGCATGTTTATCTCATTTCTAGAGGTCCTTTATGCAGCTCACAACTCTGCAGGGAGAAATCTCACCAGCACGCCTCATCTACTTTATCAGCAGACACAAATGAACCAGATCAGCTAATTTTAAACTGTAGAGCTCCAAGGGTGCTTGGTAAAAGGTAAAAGATAGGTACTCAACATCAACCAGCAGTTGGAGAGTATTGTCTACAGTGAACACAACTGAATTTGGAAGACTGCACCTGTCCCTGTATTAATTTCTAAGCTTCTTTAGAGATGAAATGTTGCAAATCCAAGTAATTTAAAAATTAGCTTTAACTGCTACAGAGCATGGCCCTGGCCATCCCTTACCATCACCCACATGAAAGGCTAGGACAGAAAAAAATAATTTAAGCTAAAGCTTAGAAAACTGGATAGGCATTGGTAGCCTGGATTCTGGCATACTGCCACTGAAGAGACTACCACAAAGCAAATACAATAATTAAAACTCATTTTGGCACAGACCTAAAGGTGGGAAGAAGGAACCAGATTGTCACAGTGATCACCAGCATGAGTAACACCAGAGCTGTTCTCATGCATTTTTATGTTTCAAGGTTGCAGTTTGACTACAGAACATGTGCTTGCGCAGGAGCGCGGGGCTGGCAGACATCTCCCTGCCTCCACCACCCAGCTGCTGCCAGAACCAGGACCCAGTCTAAGAAAGCTGCCAAAAGGGCACACGTTCCTGGCATTTTCTCTGAAAGTGGCATGCAAGTCTTGGATCTTTTGCACAAGACCACACAACTATCTAGACATAAGCATACTGCATATGCCAAGACTGATGATTATTTCTGCTGTATCAATCTTAATGTCTTCTGGGGTTTGTGTGAAACCCAGGTGGAAAACAGCTGTTCATTTCAATCCTCCTATGCTACTTACACATGCAAGCTATATATTTTTAATTTTTTTCCATATGTTACAGGACTGTGGTGGGTTGACCCCAGCTGGAAGCCAGGTAAACACACCGCAGCTTTGCTTATCACTGCCCTCCTCATCTGGACAAGGAAAAGTATAAAGATTCACAGGACAAAATAAGAATAGGGAAAGAACACTCAGCAGTCACCATCATGGGCAAAACAGATACAAATTGGGGAAATTAATTTGTTGGCAATCAAACCCGAGTAGGAAAATGAAAAATAAAAACTAACTTGTGAAACATCTTGCCTCCACCTCTTCCTTCTTCCTAGGTTCAACCTCACTGCTGATGCAATACCTCCTCCCCACCAGCCATGCAAGGGAAGGAACGGGGTTTTGGGAATTGGAATGGGAATTGCAGCCAGTTTATCACGCGTTGTCTCTGGCGCTCCTTCCTTCTCAGTGGGAGGACTCCTCACATGCTTCTCTCATGCCAGCACAAGGTCCCTAATAGATGAGATAGCTCTCCACCAACTTGTTCAGTGTGATTCATTTCCAGGGGCTGCAGTTTTTCACAGACTGCTCCAGCATAGGTTCCTCATGAGGTCACAAGTCCTGCCAGCAAACCTACTCCCATGTGGAGTCCTCTCTCCATGGGCTCACAGATCCTGACCCATGGACTTTTCCTGGGTCACAGCCTTCTTTGAGCATCCACTTGATGTGTGGAGTCCTTCATGGGCTGCTGGTGGATCTCTGCTTCAGCATGGACCTCTATGGGCTGCAGGGGAACGGGTGACTCACCATGGTCTGCACCAGGGGCCACAGGGGATTCTCTGCTCCAGAGTCTGGAGCACCTCCTCTCTCTTCCCTGACCCTGAAGAACTCTAGCTGATGCTGACAGGCTCAGCCTTTACCTGCAATGGGTCTGCCTTGGAGCTAATTGTCTCTGTCAGTCACTGGAGAAACTTCTGGCAGCTTCTCACAGAATCTAACCCTGTAGCCCTCCCACTACTAAAACCTTGCCACACAACCCAATACAAGGAAAGTTCTCCACTTGTAATTTTGAAGTATTTCTTCCACCTGCTCTTAACAAATACTTTTAGTAACCATTCCTAGCACTGTGCTCCTTGGTTCATACCTTAACAGTCTTGGTAATACTCACATGTACTTCCACACGTGTTCAATACACATTGCTTATCTCAGAAAATTACCCATCTGGTCTTCTATAATTTGATGGCATACAGTCTAAGAACATGTGCTAATTTCTTCCTCCTACCTCCCATTTCCACTGAGCAACCCCACAGGCAGTCTTAATACCCACAAAAAATATTCCAATGTCTGTTTCCTGGCCACCACGCCCCCGACTACCACTCCAAAAGCAACACTGAGGGGATTCTCTGATCCAGGCAAAACACAGTGACAGTCACAACCCAGTCCCTTAGAAAGAAAAAAGCCTCAGTGTAAGAACTAGAAGAGGTATTGACTTTTCCAGTAGCAAAGCCACAAACTGTGAAGGGTCAGGGAAAGGCAGACCTCATCTTTCAGATGGTCCCTGCAGAACAAGGCTGCTGTAAGAGACTGGAATTGTTGGCACTATTTCTGACTAAACAGGTCTGTTGTTTTCTGGCAGTGCTGAGTGGATGGAGGCCAGAGCTCTTCATACTCCACCTTTAATGAATAGTAAATTTAAAATGATTTATAAATTAATGTGCTTCCTCCCTCCTCCTCTCACTCTGTAAATAATTGCAGCTTTCGATTTATCTGTGTGAGAGCAGAATTAAAGCTGGAGAGAGTTTGATGCTAGAGAAAAATAAGCTAAGCGGATGATGATAAAAGCAAAAAGGGGAGAATATAACATCAGCTCTGTTGATTAGCATAAGAAAGGCAAGCCTCTAAAGAATAATTCTTCATACAGTGAAAGGTTGTCATCTGGGGAGAGGTGGGTGCTGAGGTGTACAAACACAGCAGTGATGTGCCTGTGCTCCGCTCCTCCACCTCCCAGACATGATTCCCCAGCACCACTGACGCCCCCTCACTCTGGTGCTCTTGGCTCCCAGACACAGGGGAGCTGGGAAGTCTGGAAGGAGAAGGGGCATGATGAGGAAAACAGGTGCTGTAAATGAGCTCAGAAACCCCATGTCCATTAAGTGCCTGGTGCCTCATCTGTTGCACTTGATCAAGACATCACTGGAACAAGGAGACAACATTCAATGACATAAATTACTTTCGGAGAAAGGAGCATATAGGTTGTGCTTCTCTCTTTTCAGACTCACTAATTGTCCAACTCAATATGAAAACGAAGCAATGTGAACCATATTGTATGCATGTGTGTATGCATAAATAAATGCCAAGAAGCACATAATTATTTCCTTGCTAAAATTCTAATTTTTTCAAATATAATTACAATAACCAAGTCAAGCAGAATCTCTTAAAGAAACCCCAAGATCTTTGATCAATGAGATTAATCTGTATATTGTTACTTCTGAAGTCAAATTTTACAAATAGCTTGTCAATGCTTTAATAATAACCAAATTATTATAACATAACACTGTATTTAGAGAAGCAATACTAAAATAATCACAGAATGGGTCTGGTTGAAAGGAACCACAGTGGGTCATCTGATCCAACCTCCCTGCTCAGGCAGGTTCATCATAGAACACATTGCACAGGACTGTGTCCAGGAAGTTCCTGAATATCTCCACTTGTGGAGACAGAGGCTCCACAATCTCTCTGGGCAACCTGTTCCAGGGCTGGGCAGAGGAGCAGGATCACCTCCCTTGACCTGCTGGGAATGCTCTTTTAGTGCACCCCAGGATATCTTCTTGGTCCTCCTCTGCAGAGTTGCTTTCCAGCAGATCAGCCCCCCAGCCTGTACTGGTGCCTGGGATTATTCACCCTCAGGTGTGGGACCCTGCATTTGCCTTCACTGAACTTCAAACAGTTATTCTCTGCTCATCATCTGCTCTCTGACTGTTGCAGTCCTTCTGAAGGGCTGCACAGCCCTCTGGGGGACTGGTCACTAACCCCCAGCTTTGTGATAATAATGATTAAAACACAAGCAAACATCAGAATTTGAAACCTAATATGCCCCGGTGTTTCCCTCTCTAAATAACATGAAGGAGAGGGGCCGCACTCTTCTTAAGATGTCATTTGGAGGTATAACAACAGATTTAAACATGTAGAAAGGCTGTATCAATCAGGAGAATTAACTGCTCCCTCAAAACACTGCAAAAAAGTAGCAAAGGGGCCTTTAAATCCTGTGAAGGAGTTTTAAGTTGTATGTACGATCATACTCATATATAGATAAACACGTGTGTATGTCCTACAGGCAAACACACTGAAGTACTGTAACAGATTGCATGGAAATATTATATAGTCTCCAACATCAGAGGCTTTCAAGATCTTTCAAGTAAGATGGATGAATGATATCAGGGACAGAATGATTGACTTGATGAGCACCAATCATGCCTTTTCCTATGACTTTACACATCTAAATAAGGGTTTTTTTCCATTTGTATGGTATATCTTTTCTATTTGCAGGGATGCAACAGATGACAGGAAACAACGAAGAACAAAGACCTAAAACAAAGCACAAAGGGGTGCAGATATCCCAACACATTTGCAATTCTCAATGCCTCTTTCAGTGAGCAGAAACAGTTAATGGCATAAAATAGCTTCTGTGACATGGGAAGCCTTAACTTTCTCTCTGGAGCAGCACAACTGTGTTACGCAGCAGGTTCTCAACCTCTATGCATAAAGAAAAGACGGGTTGGGAGGAGGGAGAGAAGGAGGGGAGTAGGGGAAGTAGGGGAGAATCAACACAACAGTCATTCATAAAGTTATTGTAAGGAAATGGAAAAGTTAATATGGAAATTACTTAATGTCACTTGGATAATACATGATCAAGTGAGAGGCTGCTGCTTCCAAGCAAGTCCATGAATGATTAAAGCCCTAGAAGCACATTCACACAAAAGCCCTTTTATACAGTTAACATGAAGTACATAGAGAAAAATTCTGAGTAAAACCTTTAATTCCTGTCTCCAAACTGATAGCACTGCTTTAAATGGGAATATAATTTTTGGCAGTTTAAGTATCATATAATCAACAGGAAAGAAAACATCACAAAAAAAAACTACTGTGACTTTATCACTTGAGTGTGACTAGTGATTAATAGAAAAGGGTTCCCAGTAGATTAGCACTAAAGCCAGAAATATCTCAGGCAATGCCAAGAACTTGTCCATGATTATTTTTTTTATTATTATTATTATTACTTTTATTGATAAGACTGCTACATTCCTCAATTTTCTACTAAAAACAGTTTCTTCAGTGTACTGTCAGCAGAGACTCTTCACCATGAAAAAAAATATGCCAGAAGACATTTTTCTTTTAGTAGGGTTTGAAACTGACGTAAAAAACAAAACAAACAAACAAAAACAAACAAACAATAAACCAACCACTTTTAAATGAGTGAAAACATGCTACGCTGGAGAATTGGAAGGCAATAAACTTTAGCTTGTCTCTCAAACTATACACATAAAAACTGTCTATTCCATGAAACAAAGTACCAAAATGTACCTTGAAACATTATTTCTAAATAGAAGCTTAACAAGAATTTTGTCCAAAGACTTTTTTTTGGTGCAGACAGAATCACTGCAGCTTTTACCATACATTACGGATTTAGACTTCTCTATCTGAATAAAGAGGCCCATAGTTTATAACTGTGATTCTCTAACAGAGTAAAGCCTATTAATCAAAATGCTGTTTTGATGGTCTGTGCAAATAAAGAGCAGTAAAATTATGCTTAGTGTGGCTATGGTGCATGAAAACCTGCTCCCAGAACAGCTGGAATGAAGAATTGTTCATTTACAGTTTCTAATCACATTCAGCATCTAGAATAAAAATCTGATGTTTGTTAATTGCTTTGAGTATATTATTTCATTTTTCAACACCCTATAACACAACGCTGACATTATTGGCACCGTTTCACATCTATAGCACTCATTCTTTCAAAATAAAATTTTTATTACCCCTTGATTTGTACAGGAAAAATCTACCTTAGAAAATGGATACAAGGATGACTTGAAAATATTCTCAGTAACAAGTTTTCATCTTTTCTGAAAAGTAAAAAAGCAAACCCTATGGGTAAAATTCGCCCTATTTCTCATGCATAAAACCTAACAGGCAAGAAAAACAGTGTGATTCTTCTATGCAGGAAGGGAGGATTAGTCTCAGGGCTCCTGCAGATCAACAGCATTAAAAAATTATTTGGGGGTAAATTTAGGTCTGGATCACCAGATCTCAACAGGGGTGTTGCAAGGATAAATTCATCTCAGATGAGGTCTCAGTTGTAAATGTGAGAAACTAATTACTTTAAGAGGTGACTAGGAGGAGCCCGAGCCCTGGTGGGAATAGCAGGGGCATTCACTTTTGTTAAACAAGCAGCCGAGTTTAACACCTCCAAAGGAAAAATTTGATTTCTATGTTCTTTCAAGAATACAAATATTATGCGCATAAACCAAGCTCTGTTTATTTTAATATCTGTGGACAACAGCTGTGGAAACTAGACCTGATCTCCTTTTCAAAGGAAGTTATGCACTTGTGTTTTCAACTTAAAGTGCAGAATTGTTTTGCTTCTGCTCTCCTTGACAGAGATTATTGCAGCAAGTATTGGTCATACTCACATAATATTTTTTTTTTCTTTTTCTAGTATACCTTGGATAAATATACTTGCTTAAATGAACAGGGTAATTTTTATACATCATAGTTCCACTAATCAAGAATTTTACTCTTCTCTTATTAAAATCATATTTTGGCTTGTTCTTTTCCCCTAACACCCTCAGAAATACAGAAGTAAACTTCAAAATTACCTAATTCCTAGGTTAAGTGTTAATGTCTAAAAAAAAATTTTAGAATACATGTGGAACTTGTACCAGCTTCTGATCATTTAAGTAAGGCAGAAAACTCTCATTAGGGGCTGATTTTTATAGCACTTTATTTTCTTCATGACCAACTTCTTTTGACATACTGGTGAATCATCACCAGTAAGGTACAGCCTTGGCTACTCAGAAATATAATGATGAAGTACAAAAAGCAAGGACAAGGCAGAGCTGTTAACCAGCCCTTCTTCTTGCCCTCCTGCTTCTAACATCTTTAACAAAATACATGTCCTTTTGTCTGTGAATTTATGACCTCTTACTTTTCACTTCTCTGTTAAGCATTTTCATTTCTCCTATGATTTTTTCCTAGAATGAGCCAACCATTCTCTATCAGCTTGGACTGATTTGAAAATAACCTGTTGCTTAAAAGGTGATGAAATTACAGCTACAAAACTTGTCCCACCATATCATTTTAATATCTATTACAAAGTTAACCAGAGCTTGTCTACCTAACAAAGTTGTATCAGCAAAATGTGAATTTCAGGTTCTATACTTACATATGTCCACATATCCTTTTGTGAGCACTTGCACTTCATGATTTTTTTTCTATATGGTTTGAAAAATGATTTAATATCTAAACACAAAAGTAGATGTATGTAGGTGTGTAACTGCTCCTAATTTTACTACTGACCTGATTTATGAAGGCATATACATAGTATCAGGGTTAGTATTAGGTTTAAAATACCTTTTCTTTACAAGTACTCTCTACTTTGGATTTTGTTTCCCAGATGTATTAGTATCAACTTACATGGAAACACAAAGCACTACAAAAGACTACAAAGACGTGGCTCTTTACAGATTTTCGTCCACCTTGCAATGCCTGTCTTGTTACCGCCTTATCTGATGCCTGAACTTTTTTCCATCTCCTAAAAGTCATACTTTCTGCATATCTACATAGTTTTACAAAATGTTAAAAGATCTTTTTCACTAAACAAAACTTTTATCTAATTATTGTGTTTTTATTATTTTACAATTACCATCACTAAAAGAGATAAGAATCCGATGTTCATAGAAGAATCCATTTTTTCTATGAAAGCATTTCTCCAACAGATAAATATTTTCCATTTCCAAGAAACAAACTTGAAAATAAAGAAACAGTCACTGAAGATGTTTGTACTTCTATTTTTTCTTAATATACCAGGATATTATCTGACACAGATCTGAATATTATTCATAACAAAATTATGCTCTTTTTTTGCATTTTTAATTTTAAAAGACTCTTGACAATTCACAGTTCATCACACATTGAATACCACATCTAATCTTCTAGTTTAGAAATGTATTAATCATGCAACAGTGGATAGATATAGCTTAAGGATCATTCATGACACATTTTTAAGGTATCTTTTAGAAGAACTAATTAAAACTATAAAAGGATTAAATGAAAATAAAAACAGCAGGTACATCCATACATCCATTTTTTAACGGTTGATCTATTTTTCTTACACAAATTCTTGCTGTAGTATCCACAGAAAATATCTACTTCATTCTGAAGACAAATGATCAACATCCCTCTTCCTAAGTGAAGAACTCTCTCCCTAAAAAAAGCACTTTTTTGGGCTTGTTTCCTAAAACTTATCCCAATCAAGCAAACAACTTAAGCATGTTAATAAAGGTAAGTATCCAAGTTGTCCTCCTGATGCAAGTGATTTCATACCTAAAACACAAGTTGAGGGAACTTCTAGGTGTAGGAAGCAGCATCCATAAGTGCCTTGGTGGACTGTGTCCAGGCAGCTTACCTCCTGCATAGTTTGAAGAGTCTACATTCTGTTTGAAAACCTTCCTTTTACACATTTACTTGCTGAAGTTTATCAGCTGTATTATTCAATTATGAAATATCTGAAGCACTTGGGGAAAAAAAGCAAACAAACAAAACCCCATAGCACAATACTGCAGTACCTGGAGACACCAAGCTATTCCAGTCGATCACAGTTTGCCTTCTTCTGGAAAGTCTGTGAGATATTAAAATTCTCTGCAAAGCCTTTATCATAATAATCTTGCAGAAACAAGCATTGATTCCTCAAATTAATGCATTTCTCCCTTTAGAGAGCCCTTACACAAACACTGTGCTTTTCCATACTGTCTCTAGGCAGCACTGAAGCACTTCTGCCCTATTAAGCACAACTTCTTCAAATTATATTGAATTACAAAGAAACCCTAAACAAATCACACTAAATATTCTTTTCTTTGTGGCAACATGTATCCAGTGCTCGTAATTTTACATTTCAACAGTAGATGCATGCAAGTTTAGTCAGATTCCCGAGCAGTGGATATAAAACATCATGAGTAAAATTTCATCAAGTGCCATAAACCCTTTAACATCTTGGCAACCAAAGTCAGTTCAGAGTAACCCAAGAAAAATATTCTTGTCATTACTTGATGGCTCATGGTTTGAAGTGAACTATAAATCGTAAGAGAATCGAATTGTTAAACACTCTAGTTTTAAAGAGGCTGACCATATGAAACACATTGATCTTATAAAAATATCTTTTAGCCAAATTCTTATTTCACCAGGTCATATTCTAAGCCTTTACAAAAAGTAATCCATACACCAGGAAAGTATAAATTCATGTATCTTCTGTAGGCTTCAGTAAAGTTCTTTCAGTTATTTCAGCTAAGAATTGGGTCTTAAAAGCCTTTTTCCTTTGAGCAGGATTTTCAGTAAGATTTACCTAATTCAGCTGTAATGTTTTATACAAGGAAAAGAGTCCCATTAGCATTTATTTTCGAGCTTTCATTTCATGAGAACTCACAGAGTGTGTAAAATTTATACAAGCAAATTCAGTAAATTACATCCCCCTTTTGACACTGAAATGCTAGGACCCAAATACTTGGATGCTTCAAACATATTGCTTGAAAACATACCTTTCCAAGGCAGTCTTAGTGACCTTAATCACCTTTTGTCAGCCTAGAGTATTCATGCACTTTGTGTTAGTAGCAACCTTTACCCAGGGAGATATTAGGAAAATAACAGCAATGAATGTTAAAATCCTCTGTGGCACATTACAGACATTGCAATATACACATGGGAGGCGGCACAGTGAAGCGGTATGTACACATCAACATCATCAAACAATTCCAGCCCTACTGAAACTAGTGTGGTCCTACTGGAAAGGATTTTGCATGGGTGGACTTTAAAGGAACTGTGCTGAAGTTCAGACTGAATGAACTATCCTAGGGTACACGACTGTTGTAACAGCTTCATACATAAAAACTTGCTCATAGAAAGAGGCCGAGTGACAGTAGTGACCAATGCATTAGTTAAAACCTCACTGAAGGAACCAGATTGGAGGAAAAAAGGCCAAAAATGCAGAGAAGTGCAGGAGAACTTCTCATAAACCAGATGTTCAATAACATATTCATGACTAATCCACATTCTGTGCTGTAGAGGGCTGTTGGTTTTGGGGTTTTTTTTTTTTTTTTTTTATTTTTTTGGTTGTAGTTCTTTTTACATGTCATGATCATTAAGAAAGCATTAAATCAAACAGATCTGTGACAATTTATACTAGCTAAGTATATGTGGCTGCCCAGTATCAAGACAGAAATAACAGAAGAGCAACAGATCAGACATTCCTTCCTTAAAGATGTACCAATTCCAATACCTAAGGCCAGGACTGAGTAGACACATGATCTCTTAGTGAACCTAGACTAATTTCTGAATTATTATCATGCTAATGATGGCTTGTGGAACAAAGAACAATCTGATCAGCGTAGCCAATGCTGAACACATCCATTTTCAAGAAAGATGGATCTCCAAGTTTTCCCAGGTTATACCTCTGCCTTTCTCATTCACACTTATTCAAAAAGTACAGAGTTCTCTCTACAAAATATTTGTGGGTGAGCTCAGAGAAGCTTGACAAAAAACACTAGTTAAGATGCTGACTGCGTGTTAGATATTGTATATACAACTATAATTGGGAACACATTGATTCATCTGCATAAAATGTCATCTACCAATTGTTTAACTTAGGGTAGCTAGAAATTGATTTGATTTAGACAGAAATACACAGAAAGACATTTTCTTCTTGGCTTTCTTTCTCATCTTATTTTTCTTTTGCCACATGAATTCCAAAGCCTGTTAACCCTTTATTTCACAACAGATTCCTCTCTTTTTCAAAAAGCAAGCAAGTTCTTCCCTAGTAGAATTTCACCGTATTTGAGAGTGCCTAATGGCAGTGATATGAATGGCTTAAGCCATTCACAGAAAACTATTTGCAGTCAGCCAGCCAGGTTCCCAAGATCTGAAGCATGACTCCTTTTTTAGCTTTTCTGATGCTAAGAATTTCTTCAGACATAGTCTTGGAAGGATGACTGTACTGTTGTGAATCATCTTCATTGTTCGAGGCTTTTAGACGCGAAAAAATTGGCACCTTGGAGCTGATTTCCTCAGTTGTTTTGTGTCTGTGTATATGCTTGTGTGGTGGTAGACAAACCAGTGATTCTGTCTAGATGGCTTCTTAGGTTTTTTTGATATGCCATCTGTGTCCTGATAAGCTGTTTTACACATGGCAATAGCACACAAACCTGTTCAAGGAAATGAATTACATCCAGGTTCAAGCTCCTCTGAATGATACAAATGGAAACGCTGTAGAAACAAAAGCAAAGCCCCAAAACAGAGCAATGTCCAGAAAAAAAAACAACAAAAAAACCACACCAACAAAAACAACTCAATTACCACATCAGTGGCCAAAAGGAGTATACAGCTCGGTCACCATGTGGTACAGTGAATCCCACAGTCTTTGAAAATCCCTGTGCAAAAAGAGTGGAAAGCCATCTAAGAAAGGGAAATACAGCTAGGATAAAATAAATTACTACAATGTGGTGAGAAGCCACTCTGGCTTCAAGTACCAGAGCCATGAATTTTTGAGGAATCTCTACCTTGAATGTAAACCTACTATATCCTGAAATTACTCACTACTGCATATTTTGAGTGAAATGCATTTTTTTGCCATGAAAAGGTTTTTTTATGGACTATAAGTTATGAACATAACAGAGGATACGGAGTTTAGATTGGATGGTATGATTTTATAGCACACTATGTTGTTATGTTCTGACACTTCAAAAGGATTGATTTTTTTTTTTTTTCTCCAAGTCTCCTGTTTAGCTGGAGGGCATAGCAGATATATTTTGCTAGCAAAAGGGTTAATAGATTCAACCTTTTGAGAAATGAACTCTTTACATGCATATAATACGATGCATAGTTAACTGCATGCACATTGGTAAACAGAGGTGAAAAACAAATTAATTGGAAGGTATAGAGTTTATTGTTTGTTCTCTGTTTGATAGATGGATCTCATTATTTTCATTGGACAGAAAAAGCCATAACAGTTTCCAGAGAAAGGAGAAGTGGCAGCTCCAGGAAACTGCTTACAGATGGACACCCAGCAGGCTAAAAATATTACTTCTGTCCACCTCATCAATAAACTGCCTCCATGCAGAATGGCAATTATTCTTTCCCTGCTCATGTTGCTCTTTGTGAGGCATGAGGACTATTATTGATAACAGGGTATGGAGTGCAAAATATATACAGTAACTCAAACTCATTTACTGTGGTAAATCCATACTGGGTAGTAATGATGCCTTTTATGCCATTATTTAAAGTGGCAGTGTGCACTCATCAATGTCCAAAAGGATTAAGCTGATCCTGTGTTTTGCTACTGGCCTATTAATGATTAATGATACAGTTATTATTTGCCTGTGTTAGACATAGCATATTCTGTGCTGAAAGAAAAAGAAAACTCTGTATTATATCTTTAATGGATTAAAATTTTGCAAGTAGTAGGATTTTCTGATCTTTCTTTCGCCCAGGGAGAGATCTGTACACAACCTGGAGAAGATAAGTTCCCTCAGATAACGGCTACAGGACTACAAATGTGCTTTTCAGCAGTGCTGTCACCCAGCCCTGACCGTGGGGTCGAACAAGCCTCTATACACAATGCAAGAAGCCATGAGACCCTGGGAGCAAAAGCATTTTGAGAAAGTGTCCACAGATATTTTCTGTATGAATTGCTGAAATGCACAAATGGTTTATTACACATTTACAGTCCTCTACCTTTTCACCCAAATACACTTTCTGAATGCAAAACAAACTGAAGTCATTCTATATGAAGAAGTATGGTCAGTGTTCCTTACAGGGATCCATATGGATCTGCTGACAATGCAGCTGAATTTCATGTGAGAGAAGCTATGAAAGGTTTTCAATACTTACATGCCAATTTCTAAGAGGCACATGAGTTTTAAACTGAGAAATACTAAACTATAACTACTAGTATAGAATATAGTATATAGTATATCCGTATAAAGGGAAATAATTAAGGTCCAGAAATATTGTAAGATGAACAATGAAATGTGCCTGAGGATAGGAGATTTCTACCCATAAAATAAGGTAGAAGGACACTTGATCTTATTCATCCTAGAAGATCTTTTCATTTTTCAGCAAGCAGGCTATGTGACAGGAAATGTTAATTTGATCCATAACAAAATCATTACTTCATGGGTCCAAGGTGAACTGCCCTTTTGAAATGAAGAAAGTTAAGATAATTAGAAAAATTGGAAATTAATTCAATGCAGAGATTAAGGCAGATATAGAAGGCTGCATCAAGAAACCACTAAAGTCAGTGGAAATACTGCCATTGAATGAAGTACAGTCACGTATTAGCTTGCTATTTTAGAGAGAATTCCCCTACAGACACAGAGTTACATCTGTGCTGCTGGTGTTGCTATTACTATTGATCTATATCCCTTACAAAGATCCTTTCACCTGTAGAGTTTATAGAAATTTGCAAGTGGGATAAAATATTCTATATTTCAGAATACATTTTTTAAAAATGTAATAAATTAACTGTTTCTGTTTCTGATCTTTGCAGCCCTGTTGCTTTGTACAGCAGAGTCAGGGGTCCTACACCTTCACTAGATGAGTCATATTTAAATTTGCTTATCTGTGTTAGCACCTGAGATGCCCACATCAGCAGCTGTATTGTATATGCACACAAACCTCCTTTACAACACTCATTGTATAGAACAAAAAATGTTCTATACAATGAACAAACCAATAAGCAAAATGTGGATAATATCAGTAAAATCTAAAGTTACTGGAAAATTTACTAGCTTTGTATAATATCTAGAAGAAAAAAAACTAAGTTTCTTTTAGAACTAGTTACATCACTAGGTCAGTCTCATAGTAATTCACATTACCATGGTTCAGTGTGGAATTATTTTACCAAAATATTGTTTCATCAAGACTTCACAGTCTTGCTCTAGTAGGAGAAAATAACAAGTAGATTTTTAAGCATTTGTTCCCTCTAAAATGAAACAGCTCACACTGGTTTAAACTCAGTATTTCTCATGTCTATGCACTTAATGCTCTGCTAGTTTTTACAACACTACTTGTCTCACAGGTAAAATCAGGCTACTGGTCTTAGCATTCTTACTGTTCTCCACATATGGTTATCTCCTCTATGACCTAGATGAATTACTTTTGCTCCCTATCTTCCATGTATTAATGAACATCTTTGTTTATTTACAGTCACAGCAGCTTCTATTATTCATTCAAGACTAGAAAGGCAAGTTATTTACCTATAAGCAGAGACTTTTCCCAGCACATGTGTAAGCACATATATAAACTAGAGTTATTATTTTGACCATGCAATAAAGTTTCCTTAGAGTTCTCTAATCACTTTTAGAATTATACTGTAATGAAAATCTATTAATCTGATGGTGCTTTACACACTACAAAAGCAGCATTTTCAATGTAAGTAACATATCAAGGCAGGAGAGTTCACCATTTCTATGGTTTCACCATTTCTAAGTAAGATAGATAATAAATGAGTGCCCCAAATGTCTTTAAAAAAGTTATTTTCTTCTCTTTATGAAGTGATTCTTTGGTTTATTTGTGTGCTGGTTCTGGCCAGGACTGGGCTCACTTTTGCAGCAGTCAGGGTGCATGTCTTGGATGCTATTCCATCCCACCTCACGTCATTATCAGGTATGGAGAGAAGGGGTTCTTTCTGGTTCCAGTGAGCCTGGCAGATGGAGCCATAAGGTATTGTTGGGGTTTTTGGTGTAAATCCTTCCTTTCTTGTACCCTTCATCATTAATACTGTTGTTACTGTTCCAGTAAATTGTTATCTCAATCCATGATCTTTATCTTTTGTGCCTCCAACTCCCCTCTCCAACCCCCTGCAGAGGGAGGGGAAAGTCAGGGAGCGAACAATTGGCATGTTGTGGTGGTTTGGAGAATCTCAGTGGGACCACTAAACTAGGGAGTAGCATTCATATATCAGGACAATCTGCTGGGAAGTCCAACACGATCGCTACTTGTATGTCATCACACATAAATAAAACAGGCAAGAGCTCCAAAGCACAGATGTGTTGCTTTAACAGACTAATCCTTCTATTTAGTCCTATTAATTTATTCCTAGATGATGTTAATTTAGTCATGTAAATAAGAAAAAAACATTTAATCTTTTTGAAGAAAATTTTATGTCTAACAAGCAGTAGGCAAAGGGGAAAAAATATCCAAACTCAAGTATTCAAAAGGGTTTTTCTGTTCTCATTTCCCTTTTCATTTCTCCAAAAGTGACAGAACAAAATAGTTAGGTGTAGGTGACTGTTGGAAGATTGTAATCTTTTCCCAGAAATGCTGTTTTCTCAGTAAAGTATGCTAAGATGCACTTTTTCTAAATGAAAAGTTTTGCCTTACTGTACGACACCACACTTGGCAGAACATTTTTAATAGATGAAACACAGACAGAAACTGTAGCTCAAATTTTTGTATTGAAAATTTTGTTAGCAATAAAAGCTGGATGCTTTTTCCAAAATGTAATACTGATGAAAGACTGTGTAGCTATTGAAATCCATTCAAGTCATGCTGTTGTCTTGAGTGAGATTTTTTTAAAGACTCCAACTCTTGCAAAAAGAAGAAAAGAGAAAAAAACCCCAAGAAATCCATTAATTACTTATTAATATAATTACTTATACAAGTAAGAGAATTAAATATCTGAGGAATTAGAAAATCATCCCATATTCCTTGTTTGTATCTAGGGATCTATAGAAAGGAGAGCAGTCATTGGCTAAATATTGCCTTCTATTGCATTTGCAATGAGATAAACAGAACACAGGCACACACTGGATTTTCATGACAATGCTAACATGTTTTACATACTATTTACATATTGGGTGGGGAGAAACAGGCGAAAAAGGAAGGGAATTTGCGTACCTACCCTGATCTTGGTTTAGTTATTTCGGAAATTGCATTATATCAATTCTGCTTCCTTAAAAATGAATTAAATGCAATTTATAAAGAGTAAGCTGAAACACTATAATCACTACCACCATAAAAGAGCCACTTAGCCTCATTTTTAAGCCTCTGAATGAGACAAAAGTTACTAGGTTACCATCCCTGTTTTTTATCAGTAAAGAATTAAGCTCTTATGCCTGAGGTTTGCAGCAGTTGTTCAGACAAGAACAAACATGGATGATAACAAAAAGTAGAAACTGATTCATTTTTCCCAATGAGATACAACCCAAAATACAAATTTAATTGCCAATATTATTCAACCTTCTTGACAGGACTGCAATAAGCAATTAGCACTGTAGTATATTTCCATGAGTCCATATCTCAGTGCAACCAACCACCACCATGAACCAAGCCTGGCTTTCTGCTGAACAGACAAAGATCATGGACCAGTGCCTTGCCATTTAATGTGTGTTGATGGAACATGACCCTAGGCCCTGAAAGAGTATTTGTATTTTTGTACGGCATGGCAAAACAAGTATCTTAATTTATTTACTCCACTCTATCATTATTTAGTTAATTACAGATATAAGAAGCTTCTTGAAGGGACATCTATAGAGGAAAAGGGAGATTAGAAAGTAAACCATATCCTACAGAGGTGTTCTTAGATATCCTGAGGCTGCTCTTCTCAGATGCTAAAGTGCTTGGCTGTATGCACTAGAGTCAAACTGAAGGCCAACTGAAGCTTTTCTAAAGACAGCAGAATTTAACTATGAATGTCACCCCCAACGGGGAAAAAGCAAACAAATAAACAACCAAAAACCTCCTTAACTATTTGAATTTAAAAGTAAGTACAACTGCCCAGTAGGATACATCCTCAGAGTCTGATGGTTGCTAAGCTCTCTTAGAACTTCAAAAAGAAAATTAAAAAAAAAAGTAAAGACACACACACAGCACCAGGAAATGCCTCTTTAGTCAAAAGTAAAAATCCTTTTCCTCACTGAAAGTCAAGAATTTTTCCCAAAGTCTTTAACAAATACACAATAGTATTTTCTACACAAAAAAGTGAGAAAAAAAAAGTGGAAAAGAAACAGCAAATGTTGTTACAGGCCACAGTCTAAAAACTTACTATTGGCCTAGACATGTATTGTGGTTAAGGAATCCCAGCAGATAAAAGAAAAACTCCCAAAGTTTGACAGAAGGAAGGAAGATGTCACTCTCATAGGAGTCTGAATTGAAAACTACCAGAGCACAATTTTATTCACTTATTTATCCTTTAATATATTAGAACAAATGATGGCAAAGATCCTGATCCCTTTAACCCTCCAAATGAGTTCCAGGAAGAGAAGCAGTGAATTCAGTGAGTGCCAAGGATCAGAGAGTGTATGGACTATAAACTGAGATGTCTCCTGACTGCCCAAAAGCACCTGTATGAATAGCAGTGCAACATGTTATTAATATGATGTAATATGTTATTGAAAGGATTATAAAATGAAGAAACAGCCTCCTCAACTATCCATATTAATGATAAATGAGCATTTTGCCATAATGCCACTTCCCTGCATAAAACTGAAATAACTGAATATTGTCACTTTACTAATTAGTCATAAGAAAAAAACATGCCAAGCTTGAATATTTTACTATGCTAAACAGACAAAAATTAATTACTGATGATGATATAAAAACATAATTATTAAGTTTAATCTATAAATATGGAAATTATAACTGGTAAAACTCCTATTTCTCTATTTTGTCTAAGCAGTATGATATAGAAAAAAAAGTATTTTCAGCAGTTTTTTAACTACAAAAAGAAACTCTTGGGAGCCTTTTTGGGGTAAGGACACATGGATCAAGGCACCAATGGTCCCTCTAATCCAAATATTTGCCAGACACCACTGCTTTCCCTTGAAATCTTCCAGCTGCTGATGACTCAGCTTTTCAGCTATGATCTAATAGCACCATTGGCTTTTTCAGTATTAGAAAAGTGATATAACCTGTTTTTAAAAGTTTGCTGGATTGTAAGCACTTGTAATTATTAAATGCTGGTACAGAAAACATTTCTTTTTCATGTTATCTCTCTTCATCTGTGCAACTTCTTGGTCTTTGCTACACAAAATTCAGACATAGCATCTGATCTTTGTGCCTTATGCAAAGCATTTTTGCACTAATTATACATCATGCTTTTCATGCAGACCTTGCAAGACCTACAATCATCAGTTTGTACTCACAGTATCTTTTCCTTCTTTTGCAGCAAATGTCTAAACAGAAACAAATGAGAAAATTCTTCCTTAAGCATCATCCACCAAGGTCTAATAATGCATATAAAATGACTCTTTAAAGATTTCCTTTATTTAATTATTTTTTTCTATTACCATGTTTTCTCACTCAAGTTACTCTTGAGTAGTTGTTATCAGTTGACATAAAAAAAACAAAACTTCTTTGCAAAGGGATATAAGCCATCACTGATGAACAGTAAGGCACCTTTTTTGTGACAAAAAAATCATTGATTTTGTGCACACATCCCAACCAACCAAAATCACCAAGAGGTTCAGAGACACACACTCAGAGACACTAGAAATCGACACAAGAGCACTTATTGTTGACTGTATATAAGTGAGTATATTAATGGTATTAAGTTGCTTGAAGACCTCTACAGTTCCTGATCCTTAGTAGGTGTTTATCTGCTTTGAAAATCATTAATTCTAATTAGATACTGAGTTTTCCTCTTTCCAATGAGGTGCTGTTCTTCAGTAACAGAGACTGAGTGCTAGAAACAAAATATGAAGGGCACTGAAGTCATGCAAGTTATCTTACATTGAGCAACAACATTTCACCATTTAGCCACTACTGGAAGCAAGCTGAATTATCAAATGACATTGTATATGTGTAGTAATATAACTCATTGTTACCCAGTTACACTAGGTTACCCCCTGAGTCACACTAGGTGTGGAGGAACACCTCTGAAGAGCATAGAAAACTTGAGGGAGTAGACAATCATGAAGATTTCAGAAAAACATCAGAAGCTGATGACCCCATTGTTCTCACATGCATATATAGTCTAGCTCCTCTTTAATCCACAATTTTGTTGTGAAGGTTACCAGAGTTATGGGCTGGTATGAATGGCATATGCTATATTTCAGTGATAGTACTACTCTGAAATAATAAAATAAATCAAAGTTCATCTGATAATCTGATCTTCATTTAGCAGAAGAGATCCCATTAAAATCCACTAATAAATATATTTGCATTCGTATTTGAGTCCTTTGAGCTCTCTTTGAGAGCTTTTGTAGCTTCCTCTAACTGTATACAATATTAAAGCAGTTCTTCAGCTGTGAAAGCTCCAGTGCCCCCAGTTTAAGACATCACTATGGAGAATAAAAAATTGAAGCTTTTGACTAGATAGCAAGAGGGAAAACAATCAACCTAAAGGGAAATAATGGTAGAAAGGGAAAAAAGATAATCACCTACAAGTAGAAACTGAATAATTTCATCTGCAGTTTTGTAGCTCAGTATTTTCAAGCTATCCATGAAATGTAAGCAGATCAGTACTCTCACTTCAATACCATATTTTAGGGCAAGAATGAGACTTTGATAATTTGAATGCACTGTGATAGTGCATCAAATTAATTTAGTCCTGAAGAGCAAAGTGCTTGTGTTTCTGAACCATAAACTGATGGCAGAGAGAATATGAGCAGAAAAAAATTAAAGCTTTATTCCCCCCTTCAGAAGCCAATCTTTATAATGCTTTCATTAGCAGTTAAAAACCACTACTTTGAAATAGAGAAAAAATGGATTTGAAGATCCTGAATACTATGGGGTATAGTTTTGCTTCCCCATTTTACTAACAGAAAACGTAAAGAGTTTATTTTATTGGCATTACATTTCTAAAAGGTTTGCTTGTAAAAATACCAAACAAAAATACAACCAAATGGAGTTGCAGATTTTTTTTAATCTTCCAATAAATGTAAAAGGGAAGTTGTTCCTACATTTAAGAAATAAAAATGAGGAAGTACACTTTTTTCTAGAAGAAGAGGATTCTAGAAATCTAGGCAAGAAAGTGAAATTTTCTCTAGTGACCACGGGTGGAATAAGTTTGTTTTGAACTTAATCAAACAAACAAAACCCCGAAATATAAACAAAAGAGAAGCCCAGCTGAAGTAGAATACAGTAATGTACACGTCACAATACATACCAATGGAAATTTCTGGTATGTGAAATAGTAGATTGCTACCTGGAATATTAACCTTATTCAAGCCTTCTAACCCACAAGAAGATTCTTTAGGATCTGAGAAAGTGTGATTGAGTAATATAAAAGCTATAACTTTACCTGCACTTTGTCATTTTGGTGCATTTAATCTGCCCAGATGTAGATTTAAACCCTTCAGTTACCTGAGCTGATAGAAGGAAATGTGCACTTCCATGAAGCCAGCAGATTTCATTGAAATGCACCTTGCTCCAAAAGCAGGTATTTACATTGTGGGAGGGAACATACTGCTTCCTTGTGCTTGTTTCCCTCCAGCAAGTATAGAGGGGCTCAAGATAACCAGTTGAGTGAAATAAGTGAAGTTGTTCTCCATTGTTAGGGCAACACTAAGACACAGAAATACAGCAGAATTATGCTGATGGCAAGCTCAACCATTTGAGCACTGTAGAGGAAGTACATAAATGGAGGAGAAAAGAGAAGCAGTGACTCAGAATAGTCACAACAGTAATGCATTATTTTCTCTATTGTACATTTGAATGGTAAAGATCAGCAGTGAGGATATAGTTTCCCCATATATTTTAGCCTGTCCACGCTAAGAATATGCAACTGGTATAAAATTTTATAAAATAATAAGGAAGAGAAAAATACTTTGGTAAGTATTCTATCTACAATGATGACAATTCAGGAAAGCCTGGCTTCAGATACCATAAGGGTCTACTGTGTAAATGTAACATGGTTGATTCTGAAATTCTGAAGACAGCTAAAACTTTAAAACCTCATCTTTGATATTTTGCTGGTCAAAGATTATTCCATGCCCTGTGATTCCAGGATTCCCATCAATTGTACTTCTTGCAAACTGTCCCAGAAAGTCTAGATTACTCTGAGAAATATTTGAGAACTATACCTGTATTAATAAATGTTCAGCAGCACAATTGCTCTTATTTAACATGAATAAAACTTCAAGAGATTTGTTGCTAAATAATAGATCCTTTAATATTTGGTGAATAATGATTTATAGTCACTGATGGTCATACACTGTGTTACTCTACATGTCCAGTCACAGGTTAAATGAGCGATACTGCAGCAAACCAGGATCCTTACTTCTGTGATCCAGGGAGTGAAAAACCTTTTCCTCATTTTCCTAACCTGTGCCAGAATACACACTAAGAACCAGGAAACAAACAGTGACCAGTTATCCTAGCAGATAAAGTATTGAAATACAAATATTAGTTTGTAACAGTTAGCCCTCTTCCAGAAGGATGGCTTCCAGGTAAGAAAGTACTCAGGGTAACAGGTGAGCTTTATGGACCAGCCATTATTCTAATGAGCATGTCACTGAGAGTTTTGAGAGTTTCAGAGCCAAAGAATCCATTTCACAGCTTTCTACAGCATAAGTGCTATTGCAGATAGGAAAGTCATCCTGCCAATCACAACCCTATCTCTCCAAATCCTAGACTGAATCTTACTCCCAGTAAACACAGCTATTTTTTCCTGCCTATGGTTCTCAGCTTGCTTTTCCAGGTGGTTGTTTTATGACCCAGAACAAAAGGAAACTGCCCCAGCCATTGGAAGTATATATTACTGATCCTGATGGGTATATGGCTGGCAAAGAAGCCAGATTAATAAAAATCTAAGCAGAAATGATGACACCTGAATCACCTTGAATTTTGGCTCACCATGCTTGGAAGCTGAAGCGAGCTTCATAACACCATTAATTGTTTGCAAATTGCCAAGATATCAAAGGAATGTTTTAATGAATGTTTAGAACAGGAAAAAAGGTAAGGGAGGGGGAGAATGGTGAAAATCCAAGGAGCTTCTCATGAATCAAGCCAGAACCTATAGATCAAGATTCTAAATTAAAACCTAAATTGTCTAAAGCTGCAAGGAGTGGTTGTGGAGTCTCCTTCTCTGGAGATATTCAAAACTTTCCTGGACGTGATCCTGTGCAACCTGCTCTAGATGAACCTGCTTGAGCAGGGATTGGACTAGATGGTCTCCAGAGATTACTTCCAACCCCAACCATTCTGTGATTCTTCAAGTTGCTTGTATTGAATGAAAAACATTACTGTGTTTTCCATTTGCAAATGCAGCTCAGCTATTAGATGCCAAAACTATGTAAAGAGATTTCATCTTCCAACCTAGGCAGTTGGTTAAGTTATTCCTGTTTCCCTGACAGCCTGTCAGCATTCATGACCCAGTGAAATTCCCAACTGAGTTGCTGATCAGGCAGTTAATAATTTAGAAGTTCCTTTCTTCTGTGGTCTTGTGTTTATCCTTCATGATAGAGCCACTAGCAAACAGTTCTTATCTAGTCTATAAATGGAACAAGTTTGAGGTAATAGTGGTCACTAAATTAGCCAAATCTTTTCAGATGTCTTTGCCTGGAACCATAGTAAAAACAAAGGACAAGAACTCTGCTCTCATCAAGAATATGCCATGAACATACCTAGAGTTATCATTACTAGCTTCATCCTTTTTAAATGCTGTTTTATCTCAAACTAGGATATTAAAATACTTAGAGGTATCAGCTAATTGCTATTGTTACTGGGCTTTGTCCAACACAGAAATGTCACTTCACTGAAAAAAACCCACCTTATTCCAAGGAGCATAAGGCTCGCTTTTTTTTTTTTTTTTGGTGTGTAAAAAATCTTGAGCACAGAAGTCATTGTGCGTCCAACTTTTCCTACTTATTTTCCTTGTCCTCTTGAGATATACCAGGTTCTTCTCTTTTTTTAACCATGTTTGGCAAAGATTAGATATTTGCCACAGTGTTGCTTATTCCTGCACATCCAATCCCAAATACCAATGCAGCTGTGTGTGGGAGTCAAGGCTATGAAAGAGTTGAAATAATGATGTCTTTGGCTCATGAAAAAAAAAAAAATTAAAAAAAAATACCCAATAGGACCAAATGTGTTTCACTGCAATATGAATAAGTAGCAATTTCCTGGGTGCTTTGAGTCTTGCAGTTTCTTCATAATTGAGTCCTTCATTAGCATTTTTTAAGCATCTCTTCTCGTTTTCATTGCTTCACTGAAAGAAAATTATGCTTCAGCCTTACTTTATTTCCAACATTAATACAAGTCAATATTCATTCCCCCACCACTCTCCCTTCAAGATTGGGATCTTCTTTTATGAAAAAAGGACATCCTCTGAAAGCCTGGATTTTACAAAAAATACTTTAATAATTTCAAGAAAGTGAAACCTGAAATTTCAAAGTGTCTATATTTTGGTACTATCAGGAAATTAGAATAGTCTAGCAGTACAAAGACCAGAAAATTAAATTCTCTAAGAATAGTACAGTGCTATTTAACTCCTTTGGCTGAAGGGAGTTTAAAGAGAAGTAAGGCTTAAAGTGCATGAGTATGTATATTTTAATAATATTTCCTTACCTCCCTCCAGTGCAGGACCACAGCATATTCAGAAAGAATGTGTGCATTAAAAGTTCTTCTTCCATGCTAACTAGAACCAATGGTCCCTCTTCTGACATTCTGTGCCTTAAATTCTTTTGCCATACCTCAAATATTTCCTGTGATTTTTCAGAAGCCCTAACCATACACAGACCAAATTTATCGAGTTTATACACTGCAATTAGAATAGGCATTGCAACTATGACCATTAAAATAATTGAACTTAAAAAAAAAAATCATATGTGTATTTTGGACTGAGTGGTTTTAGTTTCATTTAATGGCAATAACACTTTCTTTCAGAGCAGGAATTATGCAGAGTCATTTAAGAGCCTAGAAACACGAATCTAGTGCTTTAAAGTATCCTGAGTGTTCTCCAGCTGGTAGTCCTGAAGTGTCCCCCATTAATCACACAGCCTAGCTGCCCAGCCTCTGTTGTTGTCTCAGATTATATGTTGTGTATTCCCCTGATGCCCCTGCTCAGGCACCTGGGTTGCTCCTTTTCAGTTTACTTTGCCTGTATAAAAATAAGACAGACAGGAAGGTCTGCTGCTCCATAAAGCCAAAATGAGGTTTCAAGAGTCACTGATCAGCCTAAGAAATGTGAAGAGGCGGCCAAAATTGGCTTCAGTAATTTGGTACATTAGGAAAACAGGGGATTTGTTCAGGAAGGCATTATACTGTGCCAGTGATGAATGGGAATCAACCTGCATCACTGAACCAGAATACACAGCCCAAGTAGAAATGAAGTGCTGAACCACCCCAGGTGGTGTGGTACCATTAGGAGAGGAGTTAATGAGAAAAATCGTGATATGGAGAAACATCAGGAAAAATTAAGTCGAAAAAATTGTAAGAAATGAGGTCTGGCTTCAGTCTATCGGAAGCTGCCTTTGAGCCTAAGGAAATGCACTTTATCTCTCAGGCAGGTGGCTCCAACTGAGCTCTAGAAGAAAAACTCTTAAGCACAGAGAGACTATTTTAAGACTATTTTCTGAGAAGACAGAACTTAAGTTCCCAGGAACAGCTTGAAGTTTTCTGTATTGAAACTGAACTATGAGATGCAGTTTAATGAATCAGGATGGAACCATAAAAACTTACTTTTCTTTTAACATTCAGTGTAGTAGTAAAATTAGATTCATTAAAACAGAAGTAGCAAACTATAGAATAAAAGTAGGACAGGGCAACAATTTTTGGCGGAATTTTTTTCTAAGTTCTTTATTCAAAGGAATGTATGCTAATGCCTGTTTAATACTGAAGTAAAAGAAGAACCAAAGAAACCAAAACAACTGAAGCTTAAACAAAAAAAAAAAAAAGTTTTAAAAGCTTTTTTTTATTTTTAAGAAGAAAAATTATGTGTTTGACTGCTTTTATAGATCTTTTTCCAAGTTTATTTACTGAAAGCCTGATCCAGCATACACTGAAGCAACAGGGAATTTCATAAGATAACTGCAGTCCATGAAAAGGTGTTATGACAAGATGTTTCATCCTCTATCACAAAATCCACATATTTCAATACAACATTTTAAAGATAAACATGAACACAAAATCTCTAATTCTGCATAGACTTTTGAAACAGTGGCAGTGCTATTTCTGGATACTTTAAAAACATATTTTCATATCAAATCTGAAAAAATCAAGTTCATTATATGCAACAGCAGAAAGAAACAAAAAAAAACAGTTCAAGAATGTTTAGGAAACAGTGCATTACCCATATTTCTTAAATATTTAACCACTGTAACCATGCATGTGTGCCAATTACTTACAGAATCTCTATGCTGTGTTATCTCTTCTAAGCAATAAAAGTTATGGCAGTTTGCTTTTTTATTTCCCATCTATGATGTTCTGATTGGATGCTGGCTTCCATCAGGCTAATGTTTCAGATCTCACAAGAGCACCCTGATCTTGCCACCACCCCAAGCACCCAGCTGCAATCCCTGCCAGTCTGGGTCTTACACGTTTTAAAG
Organism: Cyanistes caeruleus; assembly: GCF_971803275.1. NCBI lineage: Eukaryota > Metazoa > Chordata > Aves > Passeriformes > Paridae > Cyanistes > Cyanistes caeruleus. The sequence continues at coordinate 51,484,793 of NC_141702.1, read as the reverse complement.
AGTTGTTTAATCTTAAAAACATGACAGGCTCTAAATGGACACTTCTGTATCTAGCCTCAACTCAGCAAAGCTTTGTTTCACAGAATCTAACCATAACACTGTAAACATTGGAAAAAAACCCCAACAACAACAACAAAAAAACAAAAACCAAACAAAAACAAAGAAACAAAAAAGTGAACACCCCAAACCAACCAACCAAAACCAAATGGCTGAAGTTACCCTGCTGCTAACACAATTCATCCTCCTATAAAACTCTATGTTTTTATAGAACTCGTACCTGCTTTTACATCCATTCACGAAATGTGCTCCAACTCCTACCTTAAGTCAATTTTTAGTTCCTGCAGAAATTGTTTTATTGGTTGCCACTGTGTTTTACCCAGAAAAAACTGATACACTGCTCACAGATTAAAATGATGTCCAGTCTTTCCCTAGTCTTTCTAATGGGCTGCATTTCAAAATCTTCTATCCATAAATAGCAAGGTGGCTGCGTCAATCTCACTTTTTTGCCCCATGGAAGTTTGTGAAGTAGAAAATATTAAGCAAATCAATGCTAAGGAAGCAAAAGCAAAACAACCAAGTAGGTTTTTTTGGCTCCTAATCATTATTCCTGCCTGTGCATGTACAGGTAACTTGGTCCTAAAACACACCCAGCCCCTTCTGCATCAAATCTCCCTGGCACCTGGTGGCTTAGCAGGCTACCTTATTTCTATGGCAGTCACATACACAGTGAAAGGGCTGGTGCCTCTGAAAATGAATGACCCACTAAAATGTACCTAGTATCATGACAGCTCGTGTTTCTAGTAAAGATGTTTCTATGCTCTCTCAAAAATTGTGAAACAAAACTTCAGGGGTGTCTGCTTCTTTCTTCTGTTCCTTTTAAACCTCAAAGTGAATATCCTGATTTTTATCTCTTAAGTGGATTTTTCTTTGGTTAGCACGTTGGGGGTTTCTCGGCTGTTTTGTTTTGGTTTTTGTTTGTTTGTTGGGGGGGTTGTTTGTTTTTGTTTAGTTTGTTGGTTTTTTTCCTTCTTTTTGACATTGATGGGAGGGTGGCTATTGGGGTAGAAAGGCAGAGGAATTGCCACATTTTCTGCCATTATGTCACAACCTGCTAGAAACGTTTTCCTAAGTTCTTGTATACCTGATTCCACCAAACTTTGTTTAGTGTAAAAGGAAGAAGTTCAGAAAGGATGGTAGCCCAAGGACATAACAAACTAATTCCCTAAGAATGTGCAAAAAACTCAAACCTTGATGGACTAAGAGTCACGCTATAGCTCGTGTGCCTTGCACAACCTCCAGGGATGGTCAGTGGCTTGTTCTTGACAACAAGCACAGACATCCTTTGTATTTGCAGAATAAATAAAGTGAAATAGTATTTACTATGGGCATGGTTCACTGTAACCATTCTTCTGGTAAATCATCAGTGCTAGATGGAGAAGTAGAATTATTTAAAAAAAAGAAAAAGAAATCTTTGTTATTTAGTTCTATAATTTTATACCAGCAACACTTGTTTTTATGATCTCTGGAAGCCATTTAGGAGGTGTTTTTCCAAGGAAGACAACAAAAAATAAAACCAAATCCCCATTATTCTTACAGAAAAACATAGCTAAAAGGCCCCCATTAGACTGTTACTTGTGCTTTCAGGTTTTTGAAAAAGCATTGAATGCTTTTAGTTAACATCATGAAGCCAACATTTTCCTTATACCATTTGAGTTTAACCCTAAACCTTTCCAGGACAAGGAAGGAAATTATATTTACCTCACAAGCCTCACACTACTTGGATAAAAATGTATTTTGAAGATGTTAGCCAAGGATGTGATGATAAAAAATGAAAAGACTAAATATAGGTTTAACACTAAATCACTTCCCTGGTTATTTATTATAAAAACCTATTTGAAATCTTATTGTATCTCCAAAAATTAAATAGCAATTGCAGCCTTCAATACAGTGTTCAATGCAGTAGGGAACTCTAAGGTATCTCTATTTTGAGCTATAAATACTGGCAACACATTTTAAAATGTGTGGTAAATTGCTGTTAATCAAGGTAAATCATGCCTTGCATAAGAATCTCTTTTGGAAATAAGTAAATAATTCAGTTTTATTTTCCATCTACATTTTGAGGACAATTGTTTGAACACAAAGCATCAAAACTTTTCGTAAGGAGATCAATTAAATTCACTCCTTTTTTTCTAGGGAATAGTTCAAAATAATGATAAATAACAGGCAAAGGAAAAAGCAGTTCAATTCAAGGAACGTGGATACAAGATGAATGAGACGTTACTAATAATGGTGCTGTCACAGTTAACAATTTTACTGCTTACTGGAGGCATGGCAAGTTAGGCTAGAATTATTTAGTAGTACAGTCTCTGCAACCCAGTGGTATTTTTATTTGCCACTCAGCTATTGGAGGAAAATGCAAGTCTTTTAATGAACTATGAAATCAACCAGTAAAACGCTTCAGCTTATGAGACAGTCTGAGGAGCATCAAGGTGATATATCACACATGCAGGGTGCTGTTCAGTCTACTATGGTACAGTGATCTCAGCCTGCAAAACTACAGTATCCACCAGCAGGCACTTACCAGTAAAAGCTTTCCAAGGCAAATGAGGGTGTCTGAGGACAGCTTTAAAATATTTTATCGCTCTTAACTTCACAGAAAGCACAGCAAGGGTTGGAGAAAGGGAAGGGGTTTGCGTTTCTCTTCTTTAGTGACTCCACGCAAAATTTGTTTCCCAACATACATGAAATCCTGGTTCTAAATACTAGCCATTTCTGTGTAAGGAAGTTCTGGCTGGGCTCTTTCTAGCAGAAGCATCCGTATTACTTAAAAAATACAAAGAACATTCCTATTACTTGAAAATAAAAAGAGCATTCCTGAACACATCCTTAATGCTTTGAGCAGGCATTTCTGTCATAGTCTCAGATAACTCAGTGTTTACAATATACAAGATTTATGGGTTAAAGATACCACAATTGTTCATTGATATAAGTACAGTCAGGTTAACTGTATGTTAATATAGCCAGCATAAAATTATCCTCTGATATCAGAATACAAGGAAGAGACAGTGAACAGACTGGACCACCTAGCTTTTTCCTTATATGTGAATTCTATCAGATAAAATACACAGCAAGCAAAGGAAGTTAAAACCCTCAGTCTTTACAAACTCATAAACCATGTAAAAATATTCAGGGAAGCCATACCTTCCTGGGCAAGTCATAGTAATGATAGGAATCACAACAGGTTATGAGGCAAAGGCAGAGGACAGATGATACAATAAACAGTATAAAATTGACAAATTTCAGAAATAGCCTTCTTGAAAGGAAACATCACTTTACACAACTTACACATTTAAAGATAAGCATGCTCTGGAGTAGATAAGCATATGAAAACTTTAAAGTTATTATCAACAGGTGATTCAGGAGGGCTTCAGCTTCCTGCTGAAGCTGTTACACTTTTCCTAAACCAAAGAAAGGGTAACCAACATTCTGGAGGGCATGTTTGGGTCAGTGAATGAAGAGAATGGAAAAAAAACCCAACCAGATTCCAGTCTTTTTATCAAAGGCTGTTGATGGCTTTACTACCCAACAGGTAATGACACTGTCAAATCATGCAACATTGCCATGCAAAATTCAGTGCAGCATTGCTCTGTATTTTCCCTGCTGACCAACCAGCTTAACCTTTCTTCATATCTCAGTTTTCCTTCTTTAAAAGAAGAGAATCAGGACACTAAAGAGATCTAAGAGAAACATTCACGACCCTTGCACATGTTAGATTTGCTTGGTTGGGGGATGAACTGGGTGATAAAGTGTGAGCAGACGTGGAAAATAAAGAACAGAAACTTCTTCAAAGAGATGTCTTTCAGTTTTAAATAGAGATATTTTGAGAATTAGCACCACTTAAATAAAACTAAGTATAGGACCTACGTAAGAAATATGCATCTATACACACACAATGGACAAATAGCTCATGATGGATGCTAAGTAGAGTCAATGCATCTATAAGCCAGCCTTTAATTTAAATTCTATTTCTGATGTAGCATATTAAAACAAGTTGCTCCACACTTACAGTTTTGGCTTGGCTTTTCTCTGTTTTACCCACTCCTTCCTGAAGTTTCTCTACAGATGTGATGAGAGATTGTTTGCTTGAAAAGGCAAAAAAAAAAGTGCTTGAGTAGACTCAAGTCAGCTGTTGCTTAACTTGTACAAGCAAAAAGGAAATTCATGCAGTGGAGAGGAAATACAGGAAATACAAAATATTCTCCAAAAGTCACACACTGAGAAGAGAAATACGCCAAGTAGTCAAAGCAGTTGGATTTTGCACCATCCAGTGTCTGGAGAATATAGAAAGTGTATAAGGTTCATTAGTGCAAGCCCCAAGATCCCAGTAAAAAAATCTCATTACTAGAACTGTTAACTCTCAATCCCACCCTGGACATCCACTTCCTTTCAAATATCTAGCTGTGCATGCTATCAAAGAAAGGCCACCAAAAAGAGGATCTCTTCCCTAGCAGGAGAGAAGGTTTCCTAAAGCAGCAAACATTTTTTTACAGAGAAAATATGTATCATCATGACATGTTAGCTATTGCAATGTAAATATATGGATTCATTACTTCCTTGAGTGACAACTGAGTTCTTTTCAAACTGCACAATAGAATTCTTTGATGCCCCCCTGTAATTAATTATTGCAACAGTAGAAAAAAAATCTCAAAGCTCCAGTCCTCCTTGTCAAATTGTTACTATTTTTGTACAATGGAACAAGATTCTTAGGTCCTTGATTAAAACAAAACAAAACTTTAAATGTGGCATTATAGAATCTCATTCAGTGGCTAACATTTATTTTGAGTGTTAGAACAAAGGGATCAAAGAGATGAAGTGTATTTGTGCTTTGAAATGTGGACATAAAAGAGGTATCATTATGGTCTATGGGTATCGTATCTCAATGACCAAATGTGCTTTATTTACATATGGTTTTGGTTTTTTTTGGTCTAACTTCCAAAGTAAACTCAGCAAGGGAGTCTATTATGTAAATGTGCACTACACTCAGCAGTGGCACAATGGCATTAGAACAGTTACACTGGAAGATGAGTATGTAAAACAAAATGTTAATTTGGGGAAATAATCACAAGAAACACACTCTCAGGCTAGTATGACCTTTTGTACAGACTGGTAGAATATTTTCAATAACAGCATGTTTTTTTATTCAGTGTTTGAGATAAGAAAATTGAAGAATTCTATTCTTGCTTTAGTATGAGAGAGCTGATATTGCCCCCAAACATTTCATCAGCTACAATGGCTGCAGTTGCCTTAAAAAATTCACAGCACTGGCATCTGTTATGAACAAGACAGGCAGAGAGACAGGCATCAGAACAGAGACTGATAAGCACCCAGAAAGAATGGAGATCTGACTTAGAGAAAAAAACGATGCCTGGAAGCTTGAGGAAGAGTAAGAAAATTTCTCAGAATGTAGTATGAGGTGAAAGAACACAGACAATTATTTCTAGGTTTTTTCTGGTACTATTTTTGTAATGTTTCATGTTATTTTGTTTCTAACAATGCTAATAATTAGATTCATATAGTGATGTGAGATTTTTTGACCCAGAGAACTGCAAATTTTGCAGTTTGCTTTGGATAAACAAAAAATAATGTATGAACACTAAAGAATTTATAGCAAATTAAAGAGTTTATTTAGTTGTTTTATGATGGAAACCCATAGCAGCACAGAAGCTATAAAAATGATCACGTCAAGGGGTGAATAGCTCTCATGGCATCAGTTAAACAGTATGTATGATCTTAGAAGGAATGCCACTAGTCTCTCCTTTTTACAGATTAAACACATTCCTGTTTTTATTTTATGCCTGAGTGGTTATATCAGCACTGCAGAAAACCCACACGATTCAGAGTTTATCAGGCAGCGTCTGCTGAGGAATACACCAGCTCACCTGCTACCTGAAAGTGTTCCAGATGCTGAAGGACCTTGGCTGATATTGTGTCCATTTTCCCTCTTAACTGGACAAAGACAAATCCCAAAGTGCACAAGCAGGCATGTATGGATGTTGAGGAAACCCATCATACTGTGTAGAAAATAAATTGTGCAAATGCTGAAGATCTCTGCACTCCATGCAAAGGCAGTAAGTGTGTTGCCTTCCATCCTTCTGCTCCCTCTAAAAATAGCTCATGGTTAGATACTGAGTCCAAAACTGGAGACCAACATGCGGCTGACACAAGCTGAAGACTCTCAGCTCTCCGCTGGTTTATCGTTGCCATCTATCTTCTGAAGCAAGATAAAATTACTTGGAGTATCAACAGTGCTGTGCTCTGATTTTGTTTAGCAGCAAAACACACACATTACCATTTCTCATGTTTGGTGGTGGGACTGTTTCAGCCACATCCTAAAAAGTTAATTTGAATTTGAAACTTTCCATATTTGAGAGGTATATATCAGAAGTAAAATGTGTACCTAAAAGGAGGCTGAAGAAATGTTCTTCTGCTTCAGGTGGTAATCAGGGGAGATTACACAGAATTATCATTTAATAAAGAGTAACATGCCTTAATTTGATGCACTTCTGCTCCATCTAGGATAGGGGTACACTGTTCAATATTCTTTTGATATGAACTCCACCGGTACTCTAAACAAGGACTCTGCTGATCCTTGGATTCAAGTCATCCTAGTCATCCCCTACAAGACAAATTTTACTATTAGGACTGACTTTACTGCTGGCATCACAAAAATGCTGCATTGACTAATGTATTCAGATGATACCTGAGGTACTTGAGTGCTCTGTTGACCAAAAACAAAAGCGTAGGTCTTGCCATTCCACCTCCCTTAGACCACAAAAAAAGAACTGCACCTGGCTTCTTCTGGATTACATTGGGATTGCTGCATTTGAGCACAAGAAAGGAAGAGTAAAGAAAAGGGCCCAAGAGCTGAATGCATTTCCAGTCACACCGAGTACATTTATCTGGGAACAAGGATTCTGAGAATGTAAAATTTTCTAATCACTCCTTCGCTGTTTGTAGGGGGGAAAAAGAAGGTGCCACAACAACATAAGGATTGCTTTTTCTTCTACAGCTGTCAGAAGACTCCAAATAAAACTCCTGTCATTTTCTCTTTATTACCAACATTAGAGCTCTCACTGTAGCTGCATATCTGTAGGACTTTTCTGGAAGCTCAGAATAAAATGGATGCATTTCAAAGCTAACTACAGTCTATTTATAATCCAACTGAATGCACCTTCTCATCTGCAGTGGGTTTGTGAACTCATATTCGGTATAAAACTGCAGGGGCTGTCAACCCTTTCCAACAAACATCCTTAGTGCTATTCCTCTGTTCTCTCACAACAATTGTGCTTCTTGCAAAAACAAAACCCTAAGTAATAGCAGAAGTTTCAACACTGTATGTCCAACTCATCACACCCAAGTACACTTTATACTGTGGAAGTTTCCACAATTACTCAGCTATTTGGAACAGAAACTTAAAGCAAAAAATTCTTTATTGGTTTAAGTATGATGCTGCTTTGTGATGACGGTATAAAATCACATATATGTTCATAGCTTGAGAGTACCAAAGGCTAGAGAGAAATTGACTTTCTACCAAAAAAATCCTGTTAACAGAACCTGAATAAAATATATATAAAATATATTTTTAGACCTCTCATGATGTTGAAACTCATGATTCATTAATATTTTAATTTCCCAGCCTGGAATATTTTATGTTCCCCTTTTAATTTAGTACCTGAGTAACCACTCGAGTCATTTGAGTGAATACACAGGTTTCCATACATGTTTAGGTTTCTTTGATTCAACATTCAAGAGCATGCAATTTTCTGGAAAAGAAAGCTGTTATTGGAATAGATCAAAAGCAATTTTATATTTTGTCTTTCAGACAAGTTTGATTTCTTCTTATCTTAGACATTCCAGGAAATAAAAACTTAAAAAAAACCAAAACAAAGTTTTAGAAACACCAAAGAAGTACTCTCCTCCCTCTGATTTTCAACAAAATCCAAGATGAAGACAGAGAGTAAAACACCCCAGTATCCTACAAAACCTTAAAGAGATTCCCTTTCACTTAATCAGGATGGGATTTCATGTCTCTTGCCTTTATAAAAATAAGAATGTTACTAAACTAAATGCTAGATATAGAAAATACTGCAAATATTTTTTCTATATTCTTAAGATTAACTTCAAGTGGAAAAAGATTACTTTTAAGTAAAACCTTTTAATTGGGCAGTAGAGATATTTTTGCTTCTTACTGTATGTTTCATTTCATTAGTTTCCAAAGATCATTCCTCTTACTTGGTAGTTTTCTCACCTGAACAATTCACAAGACAATCTGCAACTCAAACCTGGGCCAAGATTCTCAGATATGTTCGGCTTCATTTCAGCACCAAATATTAACGTGATTATCACACTGGGTTCTGATCCCTTTTAAAAATCAGACCTGGCAGCGTAAGTGAAATCCTTGGCAACACTGGTCAGCTTCGGTAAAAGAGCTCTTCACATATCAGCTGCTCTAGGGAACTCCTCTCTCCTAAATGTAATTGAACAAAGACTTTTGAGGCAGCAAGCAATTACTAATCTGTACAGGGAAAGCATTGTATGAACAAACTGTAAGTACCGATAATTAAAATTCTGATACTACTGTAGTCTTTATAAATTTCCATTTACTTCAGCAGGGTTGAGATTCTGTCATACTACTATAAATATATTCAGACATTGATGTTTTCTCATTTCTAGCGATGTACAGAGATGGTAAAAAACAGGTTGCACTTATGCCCCTGCCCAGCCCCACCACTGCAAAGTCTTAAAAAATGACATTATGTCAACGACAAATGCATTCAGCATAAAACCCCAGAATGTTTACATCTGCGTACACATAAACATCTGCAAACTGCATCATGAAAGACATTATATTTCAAGCAGAGGTATCTGCATACTTTTTGAAGATGCCAGTTTGGACTCCTCCCATTATCTGCAACATGTTAAAAAGGTCTGAATAACATTCTCATTCTATTCCATGGCTTCTCTCCAAACAGAAATAATGTTCTTAAACAAAATACCATAATAGCTTTACAAAGTGTTTTCAAGGAGTCACAAACACTGGTCAGGATGTGAAGGATCCAAATGAGGCACATTAAAAATGCATGCAGTTGTCCTTTCAGCTAATGGCTTGCTAGAGCTCAGAGGTACTAGCTGGCTTTCAAAAGCTATCGCAGACACTGTGTTCAGAGGACATTTATGTTCCCACCTCAGTTAGGTCTTTCTTGTGGGTCTGTCCTTAATGCCTTGTAGAAACTGTTTGTCCTGCTATTTACCCCCTACTTATACTTTTTGATTTCCCAGGGAGTGTAGAATATCTTGGCGTTTGGAGAAGACAACAAATGCCAGCATCAATTCTATTGTTATTTCCTAGGAAGTCTTTGTTGTTGATTTTGTTTTCTTAAGAACATTGAATTACACTTCAATTCTTACCCAAACATGGATAAGAGGACAAAAACCAAACCAGGAAGCTGCTACCTCCTAAGTAAGTGTGAAGGAAAAGTAGATGTAGTAGTATTTCCCTAATGAATTCCACTACCGTCAGGAAGAGGTTGTTGTTTTGGTTTGCAGGCTTTCAAACTTTGTGCAAGCTTTTTCATGCACTTCCAATAGAATTTTTGCATGATGGAGATTTTCAATCTGGTTAGCTGTTAATATCTCAGACTACCAGCTAGCTATTTCTGTGAACAGTCCAGCCTCAAGTTACTTCAGCCTTGTTTTTCCACTTTGAAGAGTTGTTTAATTCGTTATTTTAAAAGAAAAGATCAAAATAAGACCACTCATCTTCACCTCTCTCCTTAGGTTTATGTTAATAAATCCTGTAAGGTGCCAAGTCCTGCCCTAACTCTGATGACTAGAGAATTTAGTTTAACCTATCAAAATAAATTCTCAAAGCCCACATCTTCTTTCTTGGGGGAACAAAACAAGACTTCCCTGGTAATGCAGAATCAGATGATAGACAAAGATAATTTTTTATCAGAGAACTGGGAAAAAACCTCATCTTATGTGAAGCCTCATTAAATATCTGAAGTTTTGATGGTGTGGCTGTTAAACCTATTTAAATGTAGTAGGTGTGAAAACACTAACATTATTTACATCTCACAAACTGAAATGCTTTCAAGTCTTTAAAGCGACTAAATTCTCAATCTCAGCAGTAAAACACAACCAAGAAACCTGTCTTACTGTGCAGATTTTAAGATGTGTAGTAAATATATAGCCATAAATTAAATCTCTGTTTCCCTGTAAAGAAAATAAATATTAAAAGCCATTCTGTTAAGCATTTTTTAATAACACTTTGTGGAGACCACTTATGAAAACAAAATTCTCTCTACTTCTCTACTCCATTGCGCTCAGAACACACACTGTGACTAAAGCTATAAAAATCAAAAGAAACCTGTTCACAGAAATATTTAAAATTATTTCAAACATGTAAATCGGTCAAGTGCCATGCCATATAAATTGACACAGAAATAACAGACACTCTAAGTTTTACCTAAAGGATCAAGAGAACTTCCCACATGGCTGACCACATGCTGTACTTAATTTCATGGTCCACTTGAAATACTTTAAATAAGTATTTTAGTTCTCAGAAAATTCTCCATCTATCAATATATGCATTAATTAATATTCATTATAACAAAGTGCTCTTTATGCATCTCAATTCTGTACACTGACTACTGGATACAACAGAAGTAGAAACTTCCTCCTACCAAATCACACTACTCAGTGGATATTACATATCTAATTCTAATTGGGGGGTCTTGAAGGGTTTTCTTTTTAATTTTTTTGGTTTTGGTTGGTTGCTTGGTTTGTGGTTTTGTTTTTGTTTTTTTTGGTAACAACTAGGTGTCTTTCCCATTTAACTTCAAATCTGCTGTTTTGCAGTGGCAATGTATAATGGTAATGCCAGCAAGGTATGAAAGGTAGCTCTCAGGGCATCATGAAGAAATAACTTGTTTCTAGAGGAGAGGTGTTACCCATTGTCTGTCAGAGTCCCTGGCTGACAATACTCTAAGAGTTTTGATGCCCAAGCAGCAGCACTGGAAGCTGCCCATGTTAATGTAGTTTAGCATTATCTCCTTTCTTGATTTCTGTGTGTTATCTGTCAAAGACTTCCCAGACAAGATGGATGATAATCACAGGCAGCTGCCTTTTGCCTACTAATATAAATTGCAACAAATGGTCAATCTAGAGAGGTTCTTCTCACTAGGCTGAACTTACTCCTTCTGACCAACCCCCTGAGCATCTACAGCACAACTTTTACTGGTACTTGAGTAATAACAGGTTACCTTCTTCTAGGTTGTATTTTATTTATAACCAATGTGACTGACAGTCATATACATCCTGTAAGGCTTAGTTTCACTGCATATGATGCTTTCCTACATTTCTTCAAAGGAAACAGCACAATTGTTATCCCCCCAGAAGTGCAAACTCTAGTAGTGCTGCCCACTGCAGGATGAAGTTATGAGCTTTGACAGCTAAGTGCAGTTTGACATTCCCCATAAACCATTACTTGTTTCTCAGCAGTCTCTCCACGCTCATCCATGCCCGCCTTCCAAGGCTCTCCTTTGAGAGAGCACTATTAGTTTCTAGAATCATGTGCATATTTTTATGGCTGGGATATCTATTCCAATCAGACTCAAGTCTATCTTCACCTTTCTCTTGTCATTCTCATTTGGGGTTCTGTTGCCAGTTGGAATTGATTTGCTATTAAAAATTGTTATGAAAAGATGTACATACCCTAGGATCATCATGATTCTGTTTGTATGTCTACTACTGACATTAAAGAGGTCAACTCATAAGCAGAAAAATGAATCTAAGAGAATGACATTTGTGCCATATAAAAAACACACAAATTATACACAGATACCAGTGAATCACATGCCATCTTCAAAGCTTCCAGTAAAGTGGGTTTATATAGAATCATTAAGGTTGGAAAAGAACTCCAAGACCTTTGAGTCCAACCTTTGAGTGAACACCACAATATCAACCAAAAAAAGTGCTAAGTGTCACATCCAGTTGTTTCTTGAGCACATTCAAGGATGGTGACTCCAGGCTGGGAAGCCTGTTCCAATGTTTACAAACCCTTTCAGTCAAGAAGTTCTTTACAATGTTGAACCTGAACCTTCCCTGGCACACCTCGAGACCATTTCTCGTTGTCCTGTCAAGTTGTCTAGCTTCTGGGAGGAAAGACCGGTCCCCACCTGGTTACAACCTCCTTTCAGGCAGCTGTAGAGAGCAAGAAGGTTACCCTTGATCTTACTAGAAAAGTAAGCTAAGCTAAACCACTCCAGCTCCCTCAGCTGCTCCTAATAAAAATTACTCTCTAGACTCTTCACCAGCTCTGTTGCCCTTCTCTGGACTCACTCCAGCACCTCAATGTCTTTCTTGTACTAAGGGGCCCAGAACAGGCACAATACTCAAGGTGCAGCCTCACCAAGCCCTGGGGGACAGTCGCTTCTCTAGTCCTGATGGCTACATGATTCTTGATAAAGGCCAGGATACCTTATTCAACATTTCATGAAAAGGACTTGCTTGAAGCTATTAAAATTAGGTTAGGAGCTCTGCTATACATTTTTTGCTGTTAGCAAATTCATGTTTTTCATAACACTTGCCTAGGACAGAGAAGTCTCTGTACCAGGAGTTTCAAAAACAAGAAGTAATTTTCCAGTGATCTGACTGTTCGAGAATACTTCAACACAGTAATGAATATGCAGTTACAGCTCATGCAGACATGCCAACTCTTATGCAGCCAAGCAGATGCTGCCAATGGTGCGAACACAGCTATGAAAAGGGCTGCTTGAGCTGGCAATAAAACTTTGCAAGAGGCATCTCCCTTTAACTAAGTTGACAAAAGACTTTTTTTTCCTGAGAAAAAATATTCCTCAGATGGTGACAGGAGTGGTAAAAGAGCCATTATGAAGGATTCTAGTTGGCTTTTCAGTTTCTACATACCAATCTCTTCACTCTTCTCAGTATTAAGTCTTACTCAGCATTATGTCTCACTCAGCATTACGTCTCACACAAAAAAAGGCAAACTATCTGAAAAACAGTGACAAAAAGGAGTAATATACTGCTGGGGCAAAACAGCTTCAAGATATGCAATACCATAAAGCATTTCTCCACACTTTTATTTCTGTTCTTTCCAAAAACTAATTTAACAGTATAGCATGTAAATGAATTTTCATTATTGAATCAAGTATACAACAGACTTGGAAAACAAAACAAAACGTGCAAATCCATTGAATTTCTATATTAGTTCCCCAGATTACAGGAGAAGCTAGGTTTGTGTTAACACTTGATTTCACAGGTAAATGTCACCTACTACCCAGAAAGAGAGGTGATCTGATGAAAACATCTAAAAAGAAAGTGTTGAGTAGCGCTTTGCATGTGTATGCACTAGGAACAACTCAGCCTTTCCTCAGGATAAAGATTAATTTCCCTTGCTAGAACAAGTTATCTGAAGGAGCTACATCTCTATAGCCTCATGGTAACATAGAAGCTGACAAGTGATTGAATATTTCAAGGTTCAGGTGTTTAACAAAGACACAATAATTTGCTAGGTAAATATAGACAGTCTGTTCTCACTTCCCATCCCGGTAATAAATATTCAAGGAATTATTGGCAGAGGAACACCCAAAAAACTCTTGGCTTACTTGAACAGGTGACTGCATGCAAACTGTTCATTGGGAATGCTCATCCAAGCACCTCATCTCCTGATCACTGCATACACATAAACACAAATACTTGAGAATTCTAGCTGCTGCAGGCAAAAGCAACACCTGAAAATGTGTAAACATTTCAATGAGATACATGTTCTCATTTCAAAGAGAGAGGAAGTATTTTGAATACAGACACAGTCATAGCATCCATCCTTAAAAACAACCTGAGTGGTTACAAGCAAGCTTGGTAGAGCCTAGAGGTTTTCTACTTGCAGAGAGAATGGGCTATTGAGACATACCTATTTGAAAAAAGGTCCTCAAGAGTATGTCTTACATGTGCACAGACCACAGTCTGTGCTGGTCCGAGAAACGACAATCTGCACGCAGTCATTTTCATATGGGAAAAGGAAAAGGAAAAGGAAAAGGAAAAGGAAAAGGAAAAGGAAAAGGAAAAGGAAAAGGAAAAGGAAAAGGAAAAGGAAAAGGAAAAGGAAAAGGAAAAGGAAAAGGAAAAGGAAAAGGAAAAGGAAAAGGAAAAGGAAAAGGAAAAGGAAAAGGAAAAGGAAAAGGAAAAGGAAAAGGAAAAGGAAAAGGAAAAGGAAAAGGAAAAGGAAAAGGAAAAGGAAAAGGAAAAGGAAAAGGAAAAGGAAAAGGGTAGTTACCAGCATCTGTAGCAGTCACAAATTACATCCAGTGCCAAAGAGCAGTGAATGGAAGGCATTATTCTGCAGCTGACTTTCCTGTATAATCACAATCTGAATTGGTATTTTCATCATTTTTGTAGAAACTGGAGCGTAACCATGTCACTGCAGACAGAAAGTTTTAATTGTGGGTGGCAGAAGATACTTATAGCTATCAAATGTATCAAAATATAATTTAGAGAAAAAGGATACCATGTCAAGGCAAATCAACAAATGTTTATCTCTTCTATGATTCAGCTAAGGAAATTTGCTGAGATGCAACTGCAATTTCATCATGTCTTTAAATTAAAAGACAACTAATGAATTGTAATTGACATTATTCTACAGAAATCATAGAAGTGAAAATGTAAAAAAAATTGTGTCACTTATAAAATTAAAGTAACCTTCTAATAACACAAGAATGAGAAAATGCTCATATCTCTTTCAATTGCAATTTTCTGTCTCTAATGTGTTGAGCATCCATGTAAACAGTTATTTCATTTGGAAGAACAGCTTTCCCCCTTACAGTCAAAGAATTTTCTTGGAGGCATGCAAGAGAAGAAAGCTCTTTGCGTTCCAATCCTGTACCTGACAGATTCCCATTTCAAACACAAGGCAGAAAGAAGATGCTCTGCTAACAGAACTGCTTGGGTTTGTCTCTCCACTGGTTGAACACCCCCGGATTAGGGATGTCAGCCAGCAGTGTAACCTCTCAGCCACCCCCAGCCCTTCCAATGCCACTAGAGGGCAAACAAAGCACCGAGAGCTCCCAATGCTCAGGTCTCCAGCAACCTTGAACCTTGGCACCACATCAGCACTAAAGCTGATCTGGACATGTCAGAGGGGTAAGAGAAACAAGAGGGATGCAAATGTAGCTTCAGGCTGATTGGGTAGGAAATATTACTAAGACTTTTGTTCACTGAATTATTATTGTTGTTATTATTATTATCACTTTTTTATAGTAATAAAGTTCAACTTATACAACACAGACAACTACAGATATCAGAGTAAACCTAAAATGGTAACAATTTAAGCTTTGAATCTAGTGGAACATAGTCGAATAGAATAAGCACCTATGTATTATTAACAATAGCTGCACTGAAGACAAGGGAAATGAGAGTACCATTATATTTTAAATTATCACATCCCTTCTTCTGTTCTTGTTAGTACAAGATTGATACTTGTGCTAACACCCGTTCAAGTTCAGAGTTTTGATTTCTGGGACAAGTCTAATCTGACTTGTAGCACCTCAGATGCCCTGAGGCAAGTTCTTAGGCAACTTGTAAAATGCTGCTTTTGCTCCTGTCTTGCCACAATAGAAGGCTTTGGAGATTTAACAGTGACATTTTGGCATCTCTCTTCCAAAGGTTTGAAACCCTATTGGACAGTATGCCCTCATTTAACTACCACAACTCAATAAAAAACAGCAAGTAAAGGAAAAAGAAGAAAAGTTTTAGTATTTTTAATCTTCAGTCTTCTCCTTCATTAAGCATTTAAGTCAGGCCACTCTTGCATAAGATATCACGGGGAAGAAGTTTATGATTTTTTTTCTTTTTCCTTCATGATCTAAAGTATTTAAAAGTTTTCACTCTGCAAGTATAATATAAAGTTTCACCTTCCAAAAGTTAACCTATAAGCATCCTTTCTGGTATGACTCCTCTTCCTCAGCATCAAAAATCAATTAGGGAGAGAGAGAATTGGGTACTGTTAATGTAGGTATTTCTAGCTTTCCTCTGCTAAAGATATTTGTCACATCACCAACAGGAATGAGCTGGCAGATGCTAAAACCCTGTTGGCTTTTCAAGATAATCAGAGTTGTCACATCCTATAGCTGCCCTTGTGTTGAGATAGTAGCACATTCAATTATGGTGTTACCACTTGGCCATCCAAAAAGGAGTATTTGTTTCTAGCTTTTTATCAGTTTTGGCTTGAAAAAATGGTACTGAGGTTCCTTTCTTATCACAAAGAGTGATTTAATCTCTCAGTAATTAGTGGCTGCACAGCTACTTCCCCATCCTTCTGGGGAAGATGAAAAGAGATGAAAATTTGTATAGAGAATATAGATCTTCATTAGAGCTGCAAACTGCTCAGATAAGAAGATAATTTTGAAAGGAGAAGAATCATCTTTGCTGTGTTTCCAAACATATTTGAGAATACCTTAAAACGGATGCGGACGAGAGTTCACACTACGAAAGGATTGGTGGCCTTTCTCTAAAATATCATAATCCTTGATGGAAAAGATGCTTTACTTACGGTCTGCCCAACTAATCGTGCTGGGAGACAGCCCTACCTCTGAATATTATTCTCCACAGCCTTTGCACAGGCAGATGCTACAGCAAAAAAGAGCTGACTGATGTGGGTTTTTTTATTTAAAAAGGGATGCTGAATGGAAGTTCAGTGATTTGTAGATGCATACCTCACTTTGGCACAATAGTTGCAACAAGTAAAGACTTTATAATTTTTATCTATCCTAATAAGCTCTTAGTGTGCATCTGTACACTCCTCCTACACAGCTGCACTGACCCTATTATAAACTTGGGTATATGGATATTCATCTCATTTTCTAAGCCACCAAACTGTATTCTATAATGTGGGTTTCAAGAGTCAAAAATAGCCAGCTTTCACTGCACCTAAAGAAAGGGCTTAGGTGAGGGAGCAGAATAAACTTTAGGATTAAAAAAATAAAAAATAAAAAAAGCAAAGAAACCTCCATTTTTCAATGAAGTGAACCAAAGAGGCAAAACATAGCCAATGTAAACATTAAGGGGAAAAAACAACATACACACAAAAAAAAAACCAAAACAAAACAAAAAAAAAACAAGAAAAAAACCCCACCAAAATTCAGCCTTTCCTAGACAATGAAAAGAAACAATATGGCAAGATTGCCATGTAATTTCTGAAAGCAATCATTTCCTGTGTTAGCCTTTATCAACCTTTCCTGTAGCAGAATCTTGACCTCAGTCCAATAAAAAAGCTTATAGTCGTAACAATGATCTAAATATATTTCCACTTCATTTTTCTGTTCCTTTTTTCTTCCCTGTACCTGTATAGAAATAACAGACACAAGATGACTATGCTTCCTTTCCACTCAAGCTGTGATAAAGGACTTTTTACACAGTCTAGGCTCATTGCAGGTCAAGAGAACTCAGACAGCAACACTACCCTTTCTGCTAGGACAGGGATTCCTGTGGAACCTGACAGATGTCTTCCTGCTCTGGCTAGAGGAGTTTGCAAGAAGACAGTCTGCCTGCAATGGTGAAATGCTCATCAGGATACAATTCACCAAACATTTTCAAGATCAATGAACAGTGGTGGGCTTTTTCTCTCACTTTGGTTTTCTCCATTTTGGGGGCAAAACCAGTTTTTGAACTCCTAATGGGTATCCTTTTTTCTGCATGCACATATATAACAAAAAAGCAAGCATAAAAACCTCCTCCCAGATATGACAAAAAAATAAAATACTTTCTCAAATTACCCCACATGCAGCTTTCTGTTATTTGGGGGATCCTATTGTGAAATACCATTCAAAAGACTTTTTTTTTTTTATAGTTTTCATAATTTTCTTAGTATTTCTAACAATTTTTTATGCAGTGACTATACTGGCTAGCCCTAACACAGCTTGCAGATCCACAAAAATTATGAATGTAACAGGGAGGGGAAAAAAGGGAGTGAAGTCTGTATTTAGAGTGCCTTTGGAGAACTGCCTCCAAACAGAAGCCTATCTAACCCCCTGGATCACCAAACAAGCACAAACTCTGGGACAGCCTGACCACCACAGGGAATTATTATCTACAGATAATCCCCAAATTAATTGAGTCTCAACCAAAGTGAATCACAACTCTTCCATTCTCTTTCCAGTATATCTATGAAATATGACTGTATCACTTAAACCTCAGGAATAATGAAAGTGCTCCTAGAGTTCAGGTTCAAGGTAGAACTAGCTGTGCTTCACTGATCCCTAAGGTATTTTCTGTGCTATAAATTTAACACTTGCATGACTCAAGGGGTTTCAGTGACACATATAATCTGGCTGTATTTAAGCAGTACTTAACAGCAATGCCAATAAATCAAAAGTGAAATTTCAGCAGAGCTGAATGCAGAAGTGTCCACATCTCCAGACATGTGTCTTAACTATTAATAATGTTCATTGAAATCTTAATTCCCCCAGACTGAAGTAGAGTCAAGTGAACACAGGAAACAATAATGCTATCTGACATGCATGACCTTTCTGATTAAAGCAACTTGTCTTTCATAGAGAAAGGAGCCACAACAGCTCATTAACAGCTTTGCACTCTATTCTTCAAAATACTGTATCAACCAATTCATATTCCTTATTTTTGGCAGCCCTTGGAAATATTTCAATTTCCTCTTGAAGTTAATGAGAGACCAGGTCAATATTCAGTTGTAGGTCAATAAAGATGGATGTTGCCATATGATACACCCATCTCTTTCCACAGAATATTTTGGGGCTTTCCCACTTTTATCGCCTTGCCTCTTCCTATTCTTGAAAATCGAACAAACCTATTATTAAAAGATCTGGGTAATATATAAAAAGGCACTTCACCATTTTATTTTTTACACTGAACACAATTATCAGTGTGATTTATAGAAATGTATTGCATTTTAAAAAGAACCAATCATGTTACTGTCATAGATGATATCAGAAACCCCAGGACAGAATCAGAAGCCCAAGACAGAGATGATAAACAATGCTTCCATCACTAATTTGGCTTTCATATCTCAGTTTCAAAAACACACCACTGATCACAGACCAGGAATCTCAGATACAGAACATTAAATATGGTTGTACAAAACTCATACTGAAACTCTAACTTTTCAGAACATAGATTTTTAAGTACTTTTAAGTACTTTTATCTTTTATCAATGTACTGCACAAAATAAAACACACCAGCTCTCAGAACATCAGTGTGTATCTTCTAATAGTACCATATTAATTTCAACAACTGACTAAACTTCTCAGTACAATTCCCATAACACCAAAGAGCTAAAATTTTAAGAACATTGGCACAGGGATTGAATTCACATCAATCATATGGATTCCTACAACCTTGTTGCCATCAGCATCCTGGGCTGAATCAAGAGCAGCATGACCTGCAGGTCAAGGGAGTGATTCTGCTCCTCCACTCTGCTCTCACAAGACTCCATATAGAGTGCAGTCAGTGTCCAGCTCTGGCATCCTCAGCACAGGAAGGATGTGGACCTGTTGGAAATTTCAGAAGGGGGACACCAAGTCCATCAGAGGGATGGAGCTCATCTCCTATGAGGAAAGAGCTGGGGCTGTTGTGTCTGAAAAAGAAAAAGCTATGGGGTGACTTAATTCTTTACAGTATGTGAAGGGAGGCTACAATAAAGATGGAGAGACAGTATTTGCAAGAGCATTTGGTAACAGGACAAGGAGGAACGGATTCAGACTAAGCATAGGTTTAGATTAGGTGTTAGGAAGAAATTCTCTACTGTGAGGGTGGTAAAACACCAGAACAGGTTGCCCAGACAAGCTGTAGATTTCTCATCCCTGACTGTTTAAGGCCAGGTTGGATGGAGCTCCAAACAACCTGATCTAGTGCAAGGTGTCCCTGCCCATACACAGGGGTGGTACTGGATGATCTCCAAGGTCCCCTCCAAACCAAGCCACTCTATGATTTAGAGATGCTGTGAAACCAGCAATATTTTTCTGGGGGAAAACATAACAAAAAGTTGCATTTGAAGCTTACCAAAATTAAATAAAGATTGTTTTGTAGCACAAGAAGAACTATGTATGTGTAAACTCACATGGAAATTAGATAGCTTGTCATGGATATTAGCTTCCCCTCTTGTATAAAGTTTAGTTGCCTGATACACCCAGGGTTAATGCGGAACAGCTGCATATTGAAAATGTAGTGGTCTATTTGACACTGATAAAGTAAGAGCTATGGAAAAACTGTGAGCAAAAGGCTATTGCTCAGTATTTGTGTGTGCTATTTGGGATATAAAACTGACAGCTTTTCCATTGCAAAGTCCTTGGTTAATATCCACAGCTGTTTGTGTACAGTCTGTGATAAAAATCACATTAAAACGGTTATTTAAAATACACAAAAACTGCATGTGTATATTTTTGCAGTTTTCTCCTCATTTGCCAAACTAAATCCAGTTTTCATCAGAAAAAAAAAAAAGAAATTTGCTCTTCCACAGTAGGGGCTATTTCAGCTTTCTACCTCCCACCTCACTGACTAGAGGAACATTTAAGCACAAATCCAAGGAGTCACTGAAGAGGAAAGGCATTTTCCTTTAGCTTTCATACACTAAAAATGGTAGAACTATTGTTGCTGAAAGTCCACAATAAAACACTACTAGAACCACAGTCAGGCAAAAAAAATGCCTGTAGAAAATTAGGACAAAGAGGAAAATATTACAGAAGTTTATGAGCAACAAAGCAGAAGTTTAGAATGGAACCCTAGTTCACACAAACTTAATTTCAACTAGTAAACCTAGAGGCTGTTCTAATTGTCATAGCACTTTACTAAGCTTTCACAAATACTTTTAGGAAGAATAATAAATCATACAGCTGCTTTGTTTCCTGTAACTTCTAGTATGTAGATTGTATGGTACAGACCACACTCAGGCATCGGCCCTGACCCGAAGGTTTCAAGTGCCAAATAATGCAGAATCACTGCGGCTGAGGATTTAACACTACATGCTGAAACATTACTTCAGGTTCTTCAACCCAAATGTTGACTAATTTCCTGCAACAGTAACACACTTGTACTCAATATTCTGTGAAGGATAAGTGATTTCATAATCAATTTAAATTAGTATTTCCAGCATACAAACATCTGCTTGAGAAACATGTGGCCGTGATATCAAGAGGCCAGCAAAAGTGTTACTGAATGTTTCTCAGAATGAAACAGGCTCAGAAAACATCACGGTAAGTTTATGGAGATTCAGTTCAACTTGGAAAGAAGCTCTTAAGAAAAGTTTTGCTGACCAAACAAGTAAAACATTCACTAAATCCCAGCAACATAAAATACCAAGTTGGGTATGCTTTGATAGGACTGCTCCCTAACACCACAAGTACTTTGGGGTAGATTTTTCCATTCTACCCCTGCAGAACCTTGAATGCCTTGTGGTGACCAAAATTAAAGTTTATGTTCCTCAAAAAAAAAACTTGGGAGGAGCTATCTTTTACTTTGTATCAGTAAGGAATATATCTGACTTCAACCTCAGATACACATCAATTTAACAATCCTATTATGTAGGTTATTGTATGTAGTTGACAACATTTAAGATGCTCACCCTAGGTTTTGAGTTGCTTTGCTGTTTTGTTGGTTTCTTTGTTGTTTTGGTTTTTTTTACATCAGGGAGAGAAACAGGTACCATCTGGCAACAATTCATTTAATCAAATTACAGTCAAATACAATTAAAAATACAATAAAATACATATATAAAATACAAATTTAAAAAATACAATAATCAAATAAATCAAATTGCATTCCAATTCATTTATTTATTTTCATTGTCTAAATGTTTACTAAATCAACTGTTGCAGAAAATCTCCACATTGTAGATATCCAGAATTAGTTGAGATCAATTTTGAGGCCTCTAGGCAGAGACTTGGGTACACTCTGCATGTGATCTGGAAATTTTACTGCCAAATCT
Organism: Cyanistes caeruleus; assembly: GCF_971803275.1. Lineage (NCBI taxonomy): Eukaryota > Metazoa > Chordata > Aves > Passeriformes > Paridae > Cyanistes > Cyanistes caeruleus. Next base: position 51,462,763 of record NC_141702.1, on the reverse strand, counting down.
GATTCAATTGATGATGCCATAGTGGTAAGTCATTTCACTTGTGAAGTCTCATTTGCAGATCATGTTAAAACAAAGCTCATTAATTTCTATGTAGCCAATCTTTCCTTTTGCCAAGTAAAAATGACATTTCATGTTTACTTAAAGCAGGACAATTTCTCCTCCTGGAGAGCCTCTCCATAAAACAGAAAAAGGGAAAAGAAAAAATGACTGAATTTCCCCGTCTCTGCCCCTTTGGGGCTAATATCTGTCTGGTGTTTCAGTAATCATGCCTTACATAATTGGGCTGAAAGAAAGAAAACATCAAGTTTTAGATATTCTTTTATTGTTACATAAAACTTCTTGTTTTTATTTTGACATATATATTTCCCCATGGACCTTGGCTTTCTAGATACAGAAATCAGATCACTGAGGGTCAGGGTTAATACTTCACTGCAAAGGCCACTGCTAAAGTCTTATCTCCAGAAGAATATCAAGTGGGGAGTTTCTGCTAGGGAGAGATAGAATGTATTGTCAATTGAATCCTTACTTTTAAAATTTATTTTTAATATATTATACCAGAAGAGCAATTCTTTAGTAAAATCAGTGGATTTGGCTGGGTAGGGTTTTTTTCAATGTCACACCATTGACATTTCAGAGTTTTCCTTCAAGGACCTCTGAATTTATCTACATGTCTTGTCCTAAGGGGAAAGAATAAGACTCCTTTTAACTATTAGCTTTTCTCCTTTTTCAGCTTATTTTCTACCCTGCCCCCCACTTTTCCAGCAGCAGCTCTGGAATTTTTATGACTATTTGACTAAAGTATCAAAGAAATCCTTTGGGAACAACCTGTCATGAGTTTCTCCTTTAAAGTCCTGTGGGTCAAGTGCCAATACCTTAGCCTTCAACAAAGGAAGAAGCCTTTGAGGAGGGAGATGACCAAATGAGTTCTTAAGCCTCAGTGTGATTCTTAATTTTTTTCTTTTCTTTCTTTTTTTTTTTTTTCTTTTCCTTCCTTTTCCCATGTATTAACTTCTTTTCTATTCCTAATTCTGAAGAGGAAAGGCTACCCTCTTGCATTAATCAATTTTTCAGGGTCGCTATGTGAAGTCTGAGCAAGATTCCACATGCTAGTGCTTTCTGCTAAGAAAATCTTAAGTGAAGCTGTACCAGAAAGGAACCCTGTGTCTTGCAAGGTCACAGTGATGTGCCTTGAAATTTTCTGGTGGAAAAAATTAAAAAAGCTATCTGCTTGTCTGATAAGTGCAAGGCATGTACTGAGTAAGAAAGCTTCTTGTGTATAAGTCTTCCAATTTTCACATTCCCTACCCAGCTTGAAGAACTAGGAAGGATGTTTAAAAGTCTTGACCCACATTTTGTACTCTTACACATCACAACATTTTCTTTCAGTCTCAGTCCAGTACTCTTTTTTTCTATCAGCCTTGTTTGCAGAGGGCACAAAGCTGATAATCTAGAGACAGATCCAGACTGTGCTCTACAAACTAAGGGCTCCCTTTGTGTCATTTTGGCCTCCTGTGTGCTGTCCATCTGCTCAACTGCAAATTTCGCAAAAGCTCAAAATTCTCCTGTCGAGTCAAAGGGCTGGCAAACAGTCCTGCTGTAGATGAGAGACAATACCCTCTTTTTCTTAGCCAACAAGGGCCTTACAGGCAACAAATATGAGAGATTAAAATTGATGTCAGGGATGTTGAGGAAACTTCCAAGCTTTTTTCTACAGTTTTTTCAAACTGTTTTATCTGATGTCATTGGTGCCCACAATGGGCCATAATTTCCTTCCAACTGCAACTGAAAATTCAGGCAACAGGCTAGTATAGTGGGATAGCAGCAAAAGACAAAGGGATGGTTGTGTTTTTAACCATCAGGAAGGAAACAGGGCAAAAATTTATGAGGGATCTTATTCAGGCATTCTTTTGCAAACATCTCTTCAAGTAGAAACAGCAAGAGAATCACAGATTTAATTGTTTGGTAAATAGAAATAGTCCAAGCAAATGCTAACATTATGTCTGAAAATAATTCTAGTTTCCAAAAACCCAAATCATACAAACACTGATCTTCCCATGTTTCATCTTGACTGCCTATTCTCACAACTGTCTCTGAAAAGGCAGCTAAAGTGGGAACTCTAGAAACACTGTGAAGCTTTAGATAATATGGGAAATACAACAGCACTGATGTCAGAATTTTCTGTCCTGTTTTGCACTTCTAACAATTTGAATGAAACAACCTACACTGTCTAAATTTTTCATCCTGAGAGTTGATTTGCTTTTGGGTGTTTCTTGCCCTTAAGCAATTAACTAGAGGAGGGAGTTGGAACAAGACAATACATAGAATTCCAGCTGATGCTGGAATTCAAACATCAAGTAGCAGAGTCTGCAGTTTTGCTTTCTTGCCCTCTTCTCCTGCTGACTGCCACTTCCCTAATTCTACTTCCATCTGTTGATGGATGGCCTCTTCAATTCACCATGTTGTTATCAGAGAGGCTCCCATTCTGCCAATTTCCCCATTCATATCAAGCAGGCTGCCTCCTCTTCCATCACAGTGTTTGGGAGAGAAGAACATGCCTCAAATCACAAAGCTGAGATTTTCACAAAGCACTTATAATCATATTTACTAGATTTCAGCATCCTAATTACATCTGAGTATCAGTTCTCTGGTATTTCTGGCACTTCCAATAAGCCCAAAAAAGCACAAGGGTTTTCTCTTTTCAGACATCAGAAAGCACATCTGCCCAACCTGCACCGAAGTGCTGACAACATCTATTCAACTGGTCTTACAAAGGAAGCAAAGAATAAAAAAAAATATAAAAATCTCCATAAGAACATGTCACCTGTTTGCCTCTATGTGTGCAATCCCTTTCTGACTACAGCAAAGTACAAAATTTGGAGCAAAGAGCAGGATGAAGCAATCAGATGGAAAACAGCCACAAAACCCACAGTGTTAGGGAAACTACCCACACTGCTACCTAGCATGGTCCAGTACTGAAGGGTAGATGCTTTCCCCTCATTTGAATGGAGGAATAACTGAAATGAATGGTTCTGTTACAGCTAATCTCCCATTATTGCCAGATTATAAATACTAATGTATATGACTACAGGCTGAGTAACACTGCAAAGTGCATGTATCCTAAGGCTGATTAAAGACTGTGCACACTCAAAGGAGGGTAGCTCTGTTAATCATCTTCATTTTCCAAGAACTTTATTCTTCCTGTCTCTTATAGTTCTTCAGCTACAGTATTAATTCAGAGAGTTAGGCAGCTCCCACTCTGGGAATTAAGCTGCAAAAGTACAGTTTTATCTTGGAAAATGCATTGCTATAAAGCCTCCTGAAGCTTTAGTCTCCAGAAGCACAAAAAACCCCAAAGATTTTTCTTTTATATTGTAAACACTGTTACAGATTTAAATGGCACTACAGTAATTTACTTGGCCAAAATAAAGCCTTTTAATCTTAAATGTTTCTTATGTGTAATACATATTTTAAATTGAACACTGACTCTAGAGTCCTGCAAAATGTTCTCCCGCTATAACCAGCACATTCTCAAAAATATTGCAATATACATAAAACAAAGCCAAAAAAAAACCAACAAAAGAGTCATCTCTCAATTGGAAAAATTAACAGGAGAGACTGATTTTCACTAGTTGATTTCAGCAGAGCCACATTATAATGACTGATCAGCAGATGAGCTACCTCATATTGAAGCCCTTTAGCATTTTAATTTTGCGTTCCAACACACAGAAATAAGTTCTCAAAATGCAGCACTCTCCATTTTACCTTATATCACGCTTCAAATTTCTATTTTGTACACCTGCTTCTATTTCTCAGAGCTAAGCAAGATAAAAGGAACAAAGTTCTTAACCAAGACCATCTTTCCAACCATAATTAATCCCATTTTCTTTGTTCCACAGCTCTTCTTCAGTGGCTGACTGCTAATTTTTTCTAACACTAACTTGCATTTTGGAGAGATTATCATGTTCCCTTCATCAATGAGCTAATTTAGGGGAAAAAAAAATACTTTTCTTGATTGAGAATGTTAAGTCAGGGACTAAGTGGACATGATGAAAAATTTTAATTGATTTTTTCTGCTGTCAAATAAAGAAATTCCCTTGTTTTTAAAACTGATCAGAAACATTTCTTTTTCTTCCTGAGCATATAGAGATTTGTCATAAAACTGGAAATTTTTACTTAATTTAGCTTTCTATATGGATATTTCTTTAGCTCACTTTCTAGATCACCGGAAATGGAGGTATTAGGTCAATAGAATTCAATAAAGTGCTTCTATTTCTCTGCTTTATGTAAAAATGTTCATAGTTTCCATAAATCTGTACACAACTGTTCACTTGCTAAATCATCAGCAAAGTTATTTTTACTAGCTTGGATTCAAAGAAGAAAGATTGTCTTTGGTTTTGCAGGCCCTACATGTGATTAACTAGAGTTACCTGCTCCAGGAACACCAGCCAAGGAAATTCACCCAGTGATCCCTTATTAAAAGAGCTTTTATTACACTAGCCTTTGAGCAATTTCTTAACATGAAAAATATTACCATCTTACATCAAATAACTAACATCATGGTCACATCTTCACAGATTAGAATTGCCTACCTGGAATTCTATATTGATATTTTCTTGCTCTCATTATGAAATCTTAGGTCCAACTATATGCAGTTCCCCTCTTCCCTGCCACTTAAACCTACCCAGTGGTTCACTTGGACTTGAAGGTATAAACAACCAGCAACAAAGAGCAAGATTTCTTCTGATGCAAAGAAGGCCCCTCTTCAGATCATTTCAGAAAAGAAAGATCATATAAAGCATATTCACAAATTCACATTGAAAGCAAGAAATTTTTTACAGCAGAATCATCAATAAAATATATCTTATTGTTAAAGGACACTCAAAATAGCAGATGTTAAAATAAGTGCTGGATTTGGCACCTGGGATGGGGCAACCCTGGATGCACATCCAGAGGAGAGCTATAGAGATGGTACAGAGTTTATAGGGGAAGGCATACAAGGAATGGCTGAGGTCACTTCATTTGTTCAAGTTGAGAAGAGGACACTGAGGGGAGACCTCAGAGTTGTCCACAACTTTCTCATGAGGGGAAGTGTAGGAACAAAAACTGATCTCTTCTCTGGTGACCTGAGGGAATGGCTTGAATTTGTATCTGGGGAGGTTTAGGCTGGATATTAGAAAAGGGTTCTTCACCCAGAGGGTGGCTGAGCACTGGGACAGGCTTCCCAGGGAAGTGGTCACAGCACCAGCCTGACAGAGTTCAAGAAGCATGTGGACAATGCTCTCAGACACATGGTGTGACTCTCACAGTCAGCTTTGAAGAGCCAGGAGTTGAACTATTATGATCGTAGTTGGTCCCTTCCAACTCAGGATATTCTATGATTTCTTACATATTTTTCTATATGCAGAAGTTGTTTGGGTTACTCAACAAATCTGGTCTATGCTTATCCAAAGCCCAGTCCGACTTCTCACAATAGGCAAACTCTGGCCATGAATAGTCAAGACACTTGCAAAAACAAGTTGACAACTTAATTCATCAATGTAATATAATTTTAAATACCCAAAAGCCTATTTGAAAGCAAACCTCAAAATACATCACCTCTGTATTAAAAATCACCAGAAAACTTCATGCAAAAGTCTTAAGTATTTGAATGTGCACAGACCATGCAATATGACAAAGGTTTAATTCTATTACTCAGGGAAGCTTTTTCCCTTGACTTCAGGAGAGACACTTTTTAGCCTATGTAAGCAAACAAAACATCTTTATGCTATGTATTCATGCATGGAGAGAGAGAGATACATAAAAACATTGTAATTCAACAGGAAAAGATCACTAATCTTGCACATTTGCATGGATTACTCAAAATTTTCTTTAAGACATACTACTTCACTGATACTTCCTCTTGCCCTATATTCATCTGTTTCCTACTAGTCCACTGAGAAACAAATTCCTTACAACTGAGACTCTAAGAACCATTATTTGGGTTTTCCCACTATAATAAGGGCTATGAGCTGCTATATCTTCATGCCTCAGGAGATCAGTTTGACTCAGGGGATCAGGGTACTAGTCCAGTCTTTATCACTAAGAGGTAATACAAACAAAATAGTAACTTCCATAACAAGACAAAATCTCAGTAACCATTACTACTCATGATTTTCACTCACATCCTCGTTTTGCCACCCCAGGCTATTTAACACAGTCTCCCTGTGGCAAATGAGCCCTACAAGACTGTAGGGGAGATGGCACTGCATTTAGTAAAACCTACTGAAGTCCTTAATCCTCTATTTACCTTAAGATTCAACAGGTTTCTCTTTGTTCCCATGCATCAACTTTCTACCACAAAGTCACATAAAATAACCATTATCCAGTAGTAAACCTCCTACATCCAGATAAAAAAAGCAATTTTACTCCAGCCATCATCCCACACACTTTGAGTAACAGACCTGAGATGATAAGAGAGACCTTCCAGAGAGAGAGAAGAATAACTCACAATGGAATTTAATTTAATCCACCCACCCACACAAACCACTCACCCTTACCAGAAGTAAAGAACTACCTAACTTTTAAAAACCTTTGGCCATTGAAGCATCTTTATAGAGTTATGACATAACCATTGCAGTGTTAGCCTTCCATACATGCAGAATCTCACCTTTCTCATTTCCTCATAGAAACTCACTAACCTGAGTTTGCTGAAGCTTTTAGTCATGTCCATCTGAAAGCATCACACAGCTTTTAGATTCTGTTTTCAGAGAGATTGGCAACCAGTCTAGATTCTATGACAATGATGAAACTAAATCACTGAAGGTTTGAAAATGCTTGAATACCTCTCCACACTCTTTTTTCCCCTCCAGGTTCAGGAGCATGAACTAGCTCTTCTTTAACTCACCAAGTGATTCTCCTCAAAACACCTGTGCTAACAGCTGTACAAAATAACCCAAGCAACAGCTCTCCACACAGTGAGTTCACCTACCTACAATAACTCCCTTATAACCTCTGCTGGCAGTCAACAAAGGTCAGTCAAAACCTTCACATTTGGCTGTAAATTACTTAGGCTAGTATGGGGTGAAGACACACCAAAACTAACCAAAGAAAATTAATCCTAAATGGAAGTAGGAGAAAAACTTCTAATCACTTACTTGCTTCATCTACTGTAATATGATGTTTTTCTCACGTTAAGAGCCATAAGGTTTGTATTGATGAGCTTAGTGACTCAAAGAATGCCTCTCTCCAGATACTACAGCAATCGTTGTACAAATCCACAAGTTTGATTTTAGCAAGAAAAATGAATGTTTAATGAATCAGGAATAATAGCAATGTACAGCAGGACAGCTTTATGTAAAGTTTTAAGACTTATTTCCTTTTGTTGCTGAAAACAAGACTGAAGGCAAGTCAGTGGATTTATAGCATTGTTTTCCAGATTTGTCTTTCTTCACATATGGATTTACATACCCATATGAATATCACACATGGATTTACAATTGACAACATGCATTTTCACTTGAGGAAAGGGATAGCTGCAATTGAAGACAACAAAACAGGGAAAGTGAAGATGTGCATATATCTGGCTCTACATTTCTTAAGATGTCAGACTCATGCTTTAAACACAACTTAATTGCTCCAAATATTTTCAACAAGGTTACCTCAACCTAGTCTTTTTCCCCCACTTGATTTTGAAATATTTACCTTTCTTGAAAGTTGATAAATATTTATTCCAAATGATCTTGTCTTCACATCCCTGTGGAAATAGGTATTTTTTCCCCACTTGTCTTGGATGGTCAGTTCCAAAATAACAGCTGCTGAATAACAGCTGCACCATCCTTCCCTCCTAAGGAAAATCTTGGAATGAGTCTGAGTTCCTGATTCCTATGTCCACACAGAGCTGTTTTCTGTCTCACCTTACCTGGTATGACTATAAGTTCTGAAATGCATCAGAATTATATAGGAAAATTATGAAATCAACCAGGAACACGATGATTTAGGGAGGCATAACTTTTCATTAGCTTTTTTAAGTGTCTGAATGTTTTTCCAGTGTGATACTTAATCTGTTTAAAGTAAATCACCTAATAGGTGAAACTGAGTAATAGGTTTTACTCTATTACATGGAATTTTAAGCTGAAAACCAACATAATGGTTTAATTTTTCAAATAATATAGCTAGCGTACTGCCATGTTAGAGTTCCTTATGCCTTGACAATGGCTGTTATAATCAGCAGGTTCACCTTCTAAACATTTTGTGTTAAAGTACACTCATATGTTGACCATTTCCTTAGAAAAATGTTTTATTAAATGTTATTTTAATAAGTTCAGATATTGGATGTACTGGATTTGATCAATGGGATTAAATACTCTCTTGCAACCGTACTCTTTAACATTTTGGTGGGGTGAAGATACTGGAGACTATCTAAATCTGACCAGTTGATTATGTCTCTCATATAAATGAACTGCAAGCAGAAAGTTATCTTGTACGTGCAGCATCTGCCTTGCTCATCATTGTCTATTATTGGGTTTTTTCCCCCCACGTGAATAATTTGTTTTCTTGTACCCTCTGTCATTAGGATTGCTGCTGTTACTGTTTGTTTCCTTATCTCACTGTTGTTTCCAGTAAGTGGTGTGGGGGCACTGAACTGGGGAGTACCATTCCTAAACCAGGACAGTCCTCCTAGTACAGGGACAATATCCTCTGTTGTAGAGACAATTCACTAACAATGCTCTAACTTCAGCTGATACTGGTGCTTGTAAGCATGAGCAGTGTGACCTTCTCTGCCACACTGTGCAGATACTTGGTGCAGCTGATTCACATATCATCATTTTGATAGTTCCACTCCTATAAATGATAGTGACAAAGCTGTTAAGACAGATCTGTTTGGATCCAGAGAAATTAAACGCTGTTTTGATAGGAAGCTGAAGGCAGTGCCAGTGAACCCAGCCCCAAAGCTCCAATGTCTTGTCATGAATTGCACCTGCTGCAGAAGCTAGCTTGGAAAGTTACCTCCACAGACCCACAGGCTTTAAGGAGATATTTAAATTTTGCAATTAATGATGGGAAAGCTAGTCCTACATATGCCAGTCATTCTGAAATCAGGACCTAGCTAGGCAGAGCCACATATTTGCACAGGAGTACTTTAGAGCCATTCTTCATACAGATGTTCCATACAGCCTATTTAGAAAGAAAAGCTGCAAATATTTTCTGAAAAAAATGTAGATGGTGCATTGTCAGAATTGTCTTAATGTGGTAGCTGGTATTTTGCTCACCTGTTCAGTACCATCTATTATGTTCAGAGGGTTAGAATTCTCAAGAAATGCACGCATTAACCAATCAAAACTTATTTTTCTTTGCGAGGTCTCTGGCAGTCACTGACTGATAAGCCATTAAATGTTCATTCCTTGCCCAGAGCTTCTGATGAGTACTGAAAATTATACCATTTAACTCCCAACCACTGCAGCAGAGCATTAAGCAAAATTAGAATACTTGGAATTATATTTCATCCAAATATGGTTACTTGGGGTAAAACAAGCAGTTAATTTACATATCATTGGTTTTGCTTACTCCTCTGTATTTTGAAGCTGTAAGTGATTCCCAAGGCAGAGAAAACAATCACACTTTTCTCAAAGTCAACTGGAGTGTAAACACATTCAAAAGAATCACAAAAGTAGCTGAACTGGTAAGTACTAAAGAAATGCCCAGAACTGAAAGCAAAATAGACTTTAGTGATTAATAGAAAAGCTTCTTGACATGTTTGCTCTTCATCCCAAGGATGAAATACTCCATGAGGTACTACCAGTTTTCAAAGTGTCAATAAGGGAATATGCTGCAGTACCTGGCAAAGGCTGCATCATGATCTCTGTGCCTGGAAGAGGAAAGGTAAAGCTGCATTCAGGTCTTTCTCCCTTGCACAACACAATCTTCATCATGGTTTGTAACACAGGAAAAGAAAAGCTAGCCACAATATGGTATGCATTATTATAAAGTCACAGACAACAAATGCACAAGAACTTCTGGTGCTGTATAAGCAAGTAGATTTTTCTTTATCATTCAGAGTTTGTAATGCTTGCTTAATGACTTAAATGCAGAGACTTCAGCTAAACACTGTGGGGATTTGGAACTACCCTAAAAATAGACTGCAAAATACTACTCTTACAGAATGAGTATATATCATAGAAGACTCCTCTAATTAATGGTCTGTAAAACTTTAAATAAATCTGCCAGTGAGTGAGATGCCTCTCAGAGGTAGGGAAAGCTCTTGTTCCAACTTGATGGAACCGTATCACCCTGAGGCTCTATTACCTTAACACATAGCTTTATAATTTCTGAAAACATTTTAGGTAATATTTAGATAAACTTCATAACAAAATAATTAGGTGTCTGATGGAAAATCTAGAAGGGTTTAATTTTATTTTCTTTTTCCATAAAAAGATTGAAACATCTAAACACTGAGATTAAGTCTCCCTAAAAAGATGATTAGTGAAATTATGCAAACAAATGAGATCTACAGAGATGCATTTTTAAGCAAGAACACAAGACCTTGATAAGAAAAACAGGATGAATGACAAAAGTTCCAGGAATTCCATGAAAGCCTTTACCAGTCCAGGAAATCCCTGTAGACACACTAACTACAAAGATGCCATCTCTGATTTATAACTGAGATCACAGAATATTCTCAGCTGGAGGAGACTCACAAGAATCATCAAGTCCAGCTCTTAAGTGAATGGCCCGTACAGGGACTGAACTCACAACCTTGGTGTTATTGCCACCATGCTCTAAACAACTGAGGTAGTCTCAGGGTCAACTCCTGGAGGCTGAGAATATTTTGGGGAAGTATCACAACATGGCTGGCCTTTAACTGCACTGCTCCCACTGTTAAGGTTCTGGAAAGAACGTTATAGGTCTGTCCTTCTATGAACATTCTGTTCTTATATCAATTATATAAAAAGACCATATCATGAAGGCTTACATCTCCTAAACCAAACAGGTCACCAAGGTCTTTGTAAAAACAAAAACTTCTTTGTCTTTACTTAGCCAGGACCTTTGTATCAGAAGTAAACAAGGAGAGAACTGCAAACTCTCTCAATTGTGTCTGTAAGATGTTTTCAGGTAATGTTGCTTATCTAGCATAGTCACAGTTAGGAAGACAGCCATACAAAAAAAAATGCAAATCAATCTGTGGGTGTTGTATTTACTATCATCCGAAAATATAACAATATGTTGGAGATCTTTCTGAATTAGAATGGGATAATGAAGGAAGGGAGGGCTCTCAAGCCCTCCTTTGTGTGGGAAATTCATGAAACAGTGTGAACTCTTCCTTATTCATGAGTAACTTCCCTCCCTCTTGAAGATCTCAGAGAAGATTGACTTCATTTAGAAACAAATTCTCGGAAAAGTGGATTCCAAGGAGAAGAAAAAACAGCTGGGGACAGGTATAAGGGAACCTGAAATGTTTTCTGACCTTGAAGTCTATGTTGTTGAGTACATCAATACCAAGAATGAGAAAAGATAGCTTGTAATGCAAGGAAAAGTGACTCAAATCCATAAACATGGCAAAATGGTAACTCAAAACAGACTCGTCAGGATTGTTACTAGATTAAATCAATAAGAATGGAATATTTTATTATACCTTGAGCAGGTACTAGAGTCTTCTGCCACCCCAAAGAAGAAATTTCTCTATTTTTTTCTACCCTGTACGTGGACCAGCTCTGAGAAAATTCTGTTCTCTTTTTCTGCAGTCATATACACATTAAAGGAAGAAAGTTAGCAAATAAATGCTTCAAAGTGTGAAGAGCATTGCCCTTTTTCATGCAGAACTAATTTGCATCATCCAAATGGAAGATCCTTCTCTGATGACTACACTGCTCCTGAGATCTCAAAACTCCAGAGCCAAGAAGTCAGCGGCTCATTACCACACAGATTTCCACTGACTGTAACAGGGTAACTGCAGCATCTAGAGCTGTTTGTAAAGGTGCTCTTGCTACTCACTGTCCCTCAGCAATTAGGGATTTAAATTCTTTTCTATGCTCCTGTGGTGACCTCATCAAAAAAAAAATCTGTAAACTTATTATAATTAAGGAAATAATAACATGCCAGAAGGACCTAATAATTTGATACTCTAAACTGCAACCTTGCCAATGAATAAATTTTATGACCAAGCAGATCTGATCATCTTGGCACTCTCTCAGCAGGAGTTTGCAGCAGTCTGTTCTGTCCCCACAAATGGCACACAGTATATGAATATATTTTGTTTCCTACCTTTGAATCTGCAATGACAATTCAAGGTCCTTGCCAGATATTTTTGCAGATTCCAAAATGAGGCCTCATTAATGAAAGTTCTTTTCTCCACAGCAGAGAAGTATGCAGCATGTTCAACAATCTACAGGTTTGATGCAATTCTGCATTCTTACGCAAAATTTTGAAAAATTTGATTCTCTTTCTCACAAATTTCTGGAAATTTCAAGAACTACCTTGGATTCAAGTGTACCAGAGTGATCAGCTCGTATTCTAAAATAAGGTTTGAATGTTTCTTTGTTCTTAAGGACAGCCCTAGCAAAATTCTTTCTGCAGCTGTTCAAAGACGTCTTAGTGATATTCTGGAGATCAATTTTAAGTGGTATGAGGCAGAAATCAAGAATAAGATTACTGAAAGTATGATGAGTCCTTTTCATCTTTTCCTATCCATTTTCTAGAGGTACTTAGTCAGGAATCCTTAAAATGTAAGCAAATGTAACAGTATGAAGAATGCTTGACTTGGAGAAAATAGTCAAAACTAGAAGATATTAATCTTACATTCCTTGAACGCGGGACACCTAGTGGAGAATGTTTTTACAGAAGAAGAAAATAATAAAATAAAAAAAATAGCAACCAAAGTCGTATGTGTAACCTGCTGCAGGAAAGTTTCCTACGAAGCATATCTACTCACCTCTGGTGCACTAGTCACTACTTTAAAAGGACTGTTAGTTCTGCTGCTACTACTGAAGCTAGGAAAAGAGTTAAAAACAGGAGAAAATATAATATTTACCAGTGTTATTACAGTTTATTATATATATATGTATATATATATATATATATATATATATATATATATTATATATATATATTTATATGGCCTAGAAGCCCAAGTTAGAGACCTAAAATCATTGTGATAAAAATTTGAAATTTGGGAGAAGTTTCACATTTGTTTTCCTGAAAAGGTCATAAGCTGCTCATCTGAAATGCTTCACCCATCCCGTATTCTACCTTATTTACTAAACCTGAAGTTTCATTAGCTTGAGCAGAACTCTGAATCATGTTTCTTTTTAAAATGGTACAAAACATTATTTAATTTTCTCTAATAAAAAACAGGCTGATCAGTTTGCATGCTAAAGTTGTGCATTATAAAATCAACACAATGTTTGTCAGTTTTCACAGGATGTTTGTCAGTCATACATCTTAGAAGTGCTATTATTTGTAAAATACAAGCAGAAATCATCATTTCTTCACAATAACAGCCATTGTCATAGTGATTCAGACCAATTCACCTAGTCTAATACCCTCTTTCTGACAGTGACCAGCATCAGAGAAAAGGGCAAGAAACCATGAAATTGGCAATTTTGGAATTATCTTTCAATAGGTGAAGTTGCTTCTTATATCCGAATTTATAAGTGAAGTGCCCTGAAGCTTGAGCGTCCATAGAAATTGTGCTAAACTTCTGATCATATGATTTCTTATGGCAGCAATTTCTAGCCTGCTCAAATGTATTACTGTACTATTATTGTATAAGTTTAATTTCAAAAGTACTTCCTTCTGCTTTTAATTTTATTGCACTTTTGCTCTGGAAATGCAAAAGGTAATAAGAAGCTTTTGTGGCTGCAATTTAAGCAGTGCCTGTATTTGCCCTCAAAGCAAACACAAACCATGTTTCTGCCCTCCCAGAAGAAGTGAAGAGAGGCACATAACACAAAAGCTTAAGAAAAAGTACTTTACATCTAGCTACATACCTTTTCTGCCCTCTCACAATTATGGGATACATGCATGCATATACATGTGAATATTTATTTCTAATAACCAGCCAATAGCACAAGCACATAAACTCATACGGACATAAATGTTAAGCCCTCTCCATTGCTGAATACAATTTTAAACACAGAAAATCAGTTTCATTAGCCCTTAAAGAGAATAGTGAAGGAGAAAATGAAAAATAAAAAATTGAATGTACATTGGCAAAACAGTCTAGCAAATTTATCCATGTATTTAGTCATTAAATGCAACTGAAGAAATGTGGACCCTACTACTTCAAAAGCACCAGTTCCATTGTTTGGAAACTCACTAACAGAGGATCCAATGACTACAAAGCAAATAGAAAACCTCCAAGACAATCAAAAAATCATATATGCAGTGCAAGTGCCTAGAAGTCAACATCAAAAATCAAAACCTCAAAGTAACAAAGGAAAACAACTAGAAACTCTACAAAGGAATGATCCCTCTATATGGTACAGTACTGAATGGATCTTTTTCAAAGGCTCATGCATTGGGTAAAGCTGTCTTAATGAATTTGCTTATTGAGTTGCCCTTGTTGAATACACACTAAAGCTACAAGTACTAAATTTTCCTGATTTATAGGAAAACTAATATAAGTTGCATAGATACATGTAACATGCTCATAAAACAGAGTAATGTGCAGTAACTATTGTATCTTACAAGTAAATGAAAAAAATAGCTGGAACAGCTACTGATACCTAATAACAATTTAGTAAGAGAACCCTACTCAATTACTACATAAATCTGTAACTTTATCCCCAAGAGTTCAGTTGTTCTTACCAGACACTTTCAAACAAAACAAAATGTTCCTGAGAGCCATATCAAACACTGGCTGAAATTACAGGAAAATTCCCATTGACTTGAGAAGCTTCTGAATGGAGCACAGAAATTATAAGATCTGTTCTGCTTGAAGAGACTGAAAAACTTCATATTTGTGGTTAGTCCTATGAAGAACCAGTATTTAAGAAACCAGTCCTCCTTAATGACAAATCACACCTCCAAATTGCATTCACAGTGGTGATACCCTGCAGCTATGCAAGACCCTGAGCTGTCCTTCAGTGTTTTGCCACCAAAAATATTGCCAGTAAGTACTGTTCTGTTTCCACCTGCAGCATACTCTAAATGAAGGTAAATAAGGCATTCATGCAGGAAATTAACACATGGCATAAAATAATACTGAGCTTCAGGGTGAAAGCTAGCATCATGTCAGAGGGAAAATCAGAGTGTAACAGTATGTGTGCAGTCCCAAGCAGGGGCTTTGTAGGGCAGCTCAAACCCCTAATAAATATATTGACAGATCAGGCACACAAACCAAAACTAGTATGTCGTCCCTTGTGCTATGGCCTGAAAAACCACAGATGATTTTTCTTAACTTTCCCTGATTTTTGTAATATTCACATGTTCTTATTGTGTATTTTGTTAAATTGTTTGCAAAATTCACATTCATTTAATCTTCATAATCTATGTAGGTTTATAAGCAATGCAATGTAATTCCCACTTCTAGTACCATTCTGTGTGGGTTTTATTTTTTGGGGCAGGGAGGGAGAGCCAACGTAAATCAAAAATCTCTTAAAAGAAATCTAGCTAAAGAGTTTAAGTCATGTAAAATACCCAGCATCCTGACAGGGTAGTAAAAAGGTGACAAGTGAACCTTCTCTGTTTCAGACTCCATCAGATGCCAAAATATCCTCTAACCTTTTTATTTTGCTTAACCCTGGAAATTTTCATGGTCCATTTGAGACAGATTAGCTGGGATTCCATCACCAAAGTGGTTGAGAAATTTCCTGCTTCACGAAATTTCCCACTTTCAGATTCAATTCTGATATATCATCAGCCCTTAGTCTTCTTTGGATGGCAACTTCTTACACAACAAAGAAAGTGATTTGAAGCTGTGTCAGTGGCACTATAGCCTGGTCACCCATGGGTAACAATAATACCCACACAAGGCTATGGGGCTAATAATATTCAGTGCATGAGTAATTCATTAGGATTTTTTAAACTTCCAGCAATGTGCATTCACAAACTAGTCTGCAGTCAGACTACAGCACAGGACTCACATGGAAAACAGCTGAGTTTTTGTAGCTACATACACACAAAAACCTGGGAAATGATTTGAGAACTAATTCAGAGTTCAACTTAAAAAAAAAAATAGTATTTTCTATGGACAGATTTTTGCCATGAATACAGATGAGAAAAGATGTAAGGGCAGTAACATCTTTAGAGAAGCTGCAAAGCAGTTGTCAGTTCAAAAAGAAGAAAATTTCAGGAGAAATGCTTAAGAATGGAGGAAAAAGAGCAGCTGCGAACATGACTAAATTTGCTATTCCTGCCACAAGAGGAGGAACCAAAGGTCAGGGTCAACAGGGGGTCACTTAACTCAGCCAAAAATGCAGAGTAGGTGTTTTGGATGATGCAACACTGTAAACCAATGATTAGGCAAGGAAGAGGAAACAAAGAAATTTGTGTTTGCTGATACTGATGCATGGGGGCCAAAAGCAACAGAAAGAATATTTCTTCTCCACAGGTGGCTCAAACTGCAGAGGAGATGCCTGGGGCTGGGGTGGGAGAAGTGGGACACTGCAACCCTCAGCCAACTGAGCTCTCCAGTGGGCTGCATAAGGGAGCTTAGGAGACAAAGTTTGGGGCCAGGCCAGAGCATGATTGTACAAAATGGTTTCACTCAACCAGAACTCTCCATGGAACAGCTGGTTGTATTTGCTGCATCCCTGTACTGTGGAGCAGAAAATACAAGTCTACTGCCTGCTGTTTTCTAAGGAAAGCCCTCTGTAAGCCATTGGCACTGTATTTGTGCTTTGCTCTATCAATTTGTTGAGGTTTCATGAGGATAAAAAGGGGCAAAGCAAAATAAAAAAAAGGTCCTGAAAAGTAAACGGAAGATGTGTGAGACTTTACAATGAAGAGAAACCTGGCGGAAGAGGGGAAGGATGGAAAGGAGGAAGAGGTGAAGAAGGAACCTTTTGTAGAGTCTGATTCATCACACTATTTTCCTGTTAAGATTAGCAATGTTAACAATCTCCTTTATTTTAATATATTCAGGAAATTACTTTATTTCAATCAGAATTCTCTCAGGCTGAAATGACAACTGCTAATGGCAGTCTATAAAACCCAGACATTCCTTCTGACTCATTATATGTATTTCTAGGGGAAAGCAGAAAATCATCTATCTATTGGATGTCATTGCCGTCTCTTGGCCAGGCAAACACCAACAAGCAGCAGGGAAACATCTTCCAGGAGCATCAGCTTCCCTGGTTTGAGCAAGGAATTACTCTGTGGGTCCAATATGTAAATTCTCTGGTTTTCAACTGACAAGTTACAGCCTTTGCACTTCAGCATTTGCCTTCAGGAAATACTCTAATGAATGAGTTTATTAGGAAGATTTTCACAAGAGGGGTACTTATCAAGGAAGATAAAACTTTGTGTTTCAGGGGATATCTGATAATAAAGACTAGGAAGATAATTTCCCATCCAAGAAAGCTGATACTCCTTCTAGGAATACTGTCCAGTCTGGGACAGAGATGTGGACTGGACTAGATACAATGCTTCTATCTTCCAATAAAGCAATTCTAAGAAAGACCAATTATAAATTTTCCTAGAGGATATGAACAAAATGCTCACTGAGCAACATTACTTGTTCCATTTAGTACCTTACATTTTTCTTCATCTTAGCCCTTTCTGTTAAAGTAACACTATGAATACTTCAAGGCTACTAATTACAGAAAAAAATCAAAAGGTTGTTGTGTCTAAATACAGCCAAACAGAATAGTGCCTGACTGCAGTGAATCCAAACAAAAATCACAGAATCAGCTGGGTTGGAAAAGACCTTTGAGATCCTTGAGTCCAACCTATGACCCAACACCACTAGACCATGACACTAAGTGCCACAACCACCTCCAGGAATAGTGACTCCGCTGCCAATAATTACATATAAGTGATTTTGCTGTCGTTCTGTTCTGAAATACAGCTTTGTACAGCATAAAACTCTCAGGGGATACTGAATCTTCCATTTGAATGTTTTTTAAGATAGGGAGTTATTTATATGAGTTATTAGACCTTGAAACTATCTTCAAAAGTCACTATGCAATTTTAAAGACTTGTTAAATTTTTTTTAGGCTTTAACAGGGTCTTGTGGCTGAAATTGTTGCAACAAACTTGATAGATTATGCAATTTTTGCTCTTACTAATGCCACTCAGTATTGTCTCTCAAAGCAACAGAGAGAAAACACTTAGGAAACACTATTTCTTTAGATGTCTAAGAGACCAGAAAAAAGCAAATAAATAGTATAATTTGAAAACGAAGTTGATGTAAGAACATGTTGACTAAGTGTTTGTGCCTCACACCATTAGGTCACAGCAATTCCTTCAGACAGTTTCAATGTACCTTTATTTGGTTTACATTATTTTATTAACTAACCATATTAGTGTTGTACTTTGGGTCATTTATAAAATGTTACCTTTCTCCAGTGCAACTTTTGTCACACAAAGGAGATATTTTACATTTCAAATGCAACAACTATTCAGTGGGGTTTTTTTGCTTTTTTTTTTTCCTCCCCTTCTCTTGCTTTGGCTTACTACCCAAGATGTGTAGGTTGTTGGGTTTTTTTCCCCCTTTCATCTCAATATATAAATGCAATAATAGAAGTAATTAATGTTTAGCTGTTTAACTTCGATTTTATGCAGAGTAGACATCTGATGATCAAATCCACCCAATGTCTGCAATTAGAGCAACTTGTGCAGCTGCGCTTCCTCTTGCTAGCTGGAAAGCTCTTCCCTTTTGCTCTGAACCGATTTGTGATGCACTTGATGTACAATATTATATTACAGCTTTGAAATAAATGTGGGATATTATTCTATCTTCAAGGCCAAAACAGAGAAAGGCTGCATTAAGCATTTAGGTGGGAGAAGGAGAGAGGGAGGGAGGGAGATGAAAATAAAATATAAAAGCAATGACTGCAGATGCCCACGCTGTATGTGGCACTGAAAAATCATTGTCAGCTCTGCTGTCACTGTCACACTAAACTTCCCAGATGTTCATATCTAGAAATGTCACAAAATGTCATGGCATAAGTTGCTGTATTTTGTTTTCTGTAGAAAGAGTGAACAATAATAAAACTGCCTCGGGAGTGTATGGCTAGCCAACAGCAGCTTGTAAAGGTCTCAGTAAAACAGCATGTGTGCACATTCTGGAAAAGAAGCAAACATCAGCTTATTTTCTTTCTTCTATTTTTTTTATTTCTTTTTTTTTCTTTTAACTAATAACAGTGCTTGAACTGATAAAAATTTAACATTTAAATTAAACACAAAGAAAAGGCCCTTTTTCCAATCTTCCTCAGATCTCAAAGCTGCCTTTGTCCATGAGCTAAAATGCTGATGTCAGATTATTGACAGAGCCAGTAAAAATTCATTCCATGTTCATTTATCTTCTGGAATTTGATGTAGGGCTCTACAATTTAAAGCAGAACCCTCTGTGAAGTAAGCTCTTCATTGCTGACATCAATGTGGGAGAAAGCTTTGCATTTTAAAGCAAGATTTTTCAAAGCACAGATTTTATGTTCTCCAAAAGGTTTGTGGTTTTGAGTGAAGTCCAGGTCAGGTTCTCTCTGTAACATCTTCCTTCTGTCATATTACTTCCATTTGCTTTTCAGAAAGCAAAACCAACTCTACATGCATAAACTCAAGAAGACACCCTCCACTTAACCACCAAGATTAAGCACTGTAAAATGGTATCTGCAGTCTATACATCTAAGTAAAACAGCTTTGGATAAAATGATTTTGGCTCCTTTACCAAAGAAAAGAAGAAAGGAAATCAATCATCTGTTTTTCTCTGCTCATAGAACTCAAAGCAGATCCAGAAGCTACAGTTAAAATCCTTTCGTTACAATCTTGCTTTTGCATGCAATTAAGTTCATTGTAATACCTTAATATTCCAATGCTGTGACCTACTTACAAAGTCAGAACTGTCAAATGGCTAAAAGTGACCCCCTCACTTTCATATTGATTTTTACTAAGTCACTAAGTCCCTTTGCTGTTAAGTGAATCATGTGCTTCTGCATTATCTACACGGCATGTGTGGGGTACACACACTCGTGACTTTTTATAACACATAGCATGACAGCTACTGCAACTACAGAACAGAGGTGGGCACAAAGAACTAATCAAGAATAAATGCTGAGCCAGAATAATTTGTTTTCAAAGATGTATTTGCTCCAAGACAGTGACTTATTTCAGTGTCTATTTTATATATGCCAAATGACTCAGATGTCATCATTTAGTCTTGTAGTCTTTGGTACATTAGTCTAATGTAACATCACTGAGAAGATGCATTCTCCTTTATTTGAAGGACAGGTGGCAGCTATACTTTGGTCAACTATAAATTTGTTCCCTCTAAATCTCTTTTTAATCACACTTTGCTTTCTTCTATAATGGCTGGCTCTACTCTTTTTCAGTTTTTTGTTTTTTTTTTCATCCCAAGCTTTTATCAGTGTTAATGAGCAATCAAGCTTAGAAACATTTAGATGCTTTTCAGCTATTTTATTAGATGCTATGTTTCAGAAGAGAGGTGAAGTATCCTGTTTATTTAATAGAAGCATATCACCAAGTGATACATTCTGCACATCATTCTGGTCCTATCTGCTGTCATCTGAGAACCTTTTTACCTGGAAGCAGTCATTCATCATCCACCTTTTCCTGAAACAGGAGGCTTGGCCTCCTACACAGAACAAATCCACAGGAATGACTGCCAAACCCCTTTAAAACAAATAATATTATATTCCTATTATGAAGGGGAAACAGACTTAAGGTCAAATTTGTCTCCTTATTTTTTTGTTATTATTACCTCTGTCTTTCCACCTCTTCTTAAATGCTGGGCTGAACAGGAGGCTGTAATTCCACTAAGAGTTCTCCTCACAGCCACTCTGACTCCTGGTACCACCTGGCTTCTCAAATTCACAGTGCAGCTGCCTGCAGTGTTGTCATGTTAACCCATTGCTGACATGGCCAATGGGAGGCTGATTAAAGGCAGCCATCCTGATTTATGCATTTGCCAATTGCAGCATGTATACTGTATAATCTCTGCTGAGAAGGGGTGTGGGGCCTCTTGGATGGGAGTAGATGATCGTCCTGAAGTGGATGTGTTTGACTGCAGCACAGAGCAGGCAGAACACACAGTAAGCCAGGGGCATCCAGCAAAAACAGCAATTAAGAGGTTCCTTACAAGCAGGGAACAGGCTCAAAGCCAAACCTCAGAGCTGATGATAAAAAAAGATACTTTCACAGAGGTTCAGAAGAGGCAGCGCAGAATTCGCTGCACCTCAGAGAGGTGATGAACGTTGCTGGAATCACAGCAGGACAGAATTCACTCAACAATCACAGTAGGCTGAGCGGGGTATGAGGTATCCGCTGTCAAACCTTGTATTTTAATCCATCTTGACCAGTAAGTCTTGAATTTTCTGTTTCAAGAGCTTTTCACCTTTAGTGGTGTTGGATTGCTCACTTGGAAGAACAGATGTGGCCAGATCTCCATGAAAGAATCAACTGAGACTAAATTGTCAGAAAACACAGGAAATCTCTGTGTCACTTCAGACTGTTCATTATAAACTTCTTCTTCTGCTTGGGCTCAGTTACTTTCCCATTTAGCAACTTTCACAAACACACTCCTTGCAAAAAATTGGGTAGTAGCCACTAACAATCCCTATATCATGGGATGGTGTAATTCTACTCACCTTTTTTTCACATAGCTACCTGCCTGGAGGATTTGCAGCTGTCTGTCATACAGGACATGTCATTTTAGGGCCCTAAAGAGCTACCTTTTCAGGGATGGACTGGTTTACATCTTCTAGATCTAAATACTGTACAATCAGACTCCTTGAAAACATGTATCATCCCTACTCATGAACTTCCAACAGCAGTCAGTGCCACCAGGAAAGTGATACAGCCTTACAAGAGTCCTTATAACACTGGCAGAACAAAAAAACTGAAAAAACACGAACAAAACAAAACCAGAAAAAAAAATCCCAAACAAACCCAGAACCAAGCAGATGAATAAAAAGGGTAAAAATAATGCAAGCAAAAATCCTGCTAAGAAATAATTTTGTGTTAGTATTCTCCATGTGGCAATCAGAGGTGACATAAGCATGAAACTTCTAAGTCAACCTCTCATTTTATCCACCTTCTAGTATGCTATTTAGTTCCTACTCTGCCTAACAATTAAGATGTTATTTCTATTTTATGTTCTAATGGATGTGTAGGCAACAGCTTATTTCATTAAATGAACAATAGAAGTGCAGTGCCTGGAGTCTCCTCAACATTTCAAGGTATTTAAAAAACTACAGGCTTTTCTTCTTTCTGTCAATATCTTCTTTAAGGTGGGGAATGACTTTCAGGCTTTCAGTGTACTTGAATACAGTTGTCTCCATTTATTAATATCAATATTATTGAAGCTGTATTTGTCTATATTTATTGAACTGAAAAAGCCTGGAGATACAAAATTTCTAGTACAAGAATTCTTATCTCTCTAATTCGTTTTCAAAATTTGTTTCTTGGTATACACTATTTACTTCTCTGCATCTCAGATTCTTTGCTTGAGTTGTTACCTGTTCCCTTAAGCTTTCTAACAAATTAAAGTGTTTTACTAATACCTGAGGCAGAGTTTCCTGATAAAGCCAGTCTACTGTGTCCTTTAAGATGAAGGTAGAAAAGCTTCATTCCAAAACACTACAGTTTGCAAATCTAGCTAGGGTGCTACATAATACCTTTATAGAACATTTTATTCCAAAGAAAAGGGCTGTTTTTTGAAGACAGTTTTTGACATTCAAAACTCCAGAAAGTAACTAATAATATTACTTCTAATTTCTTAGACTGAAAATTTCCATTTTTGATTTAAAATAGCATTTGGTGAGTGGGGGAATTTATCTATAGCAATGCAATACTACACAAAACTGAAACAATATTACAGAATTATTTCTTTCAATTTCAAATCCAGAACACTCTAATATTGTGGAAAGACTAAAAAATTTTGAATTTCTATCCCAATTTGAGACATTATTTTTAATGCACTTCTGTTTCTTAGAAGGTCAAAGAATTATTTTTCATTCAGCTCTTTCTCTAGCTATAGAATCTTTGAAGACTTCCAGTCCCGTTTCTCAAATCCTTTCATATATTACATTTTTGGATGAGTAAATGATGACCAAACCTCAATATTACCTGTGATTGTCCCTTATCAAAATCTTTCCTCTAAGAGAACAGTGAAGGCAGTATAGTTATTTTAATTTCTTGTTTTATTGTTTCAAATAATTAGTAATATATCTTTCTTTCCCACCATGACTATATATCCTTATTGTCTGCTTCAGCCCACAGTGGTATACACTGTGTTAGTTCCTAAGAAATATTCCTGGAAAAGAGACAGATCAACACAAACTACTTGCACTATCATTTTAGAGGTATTGGTTACTTCTATTTTAATGAACTTCTAGGCATCGTACTGGAATTTCAATATCCTTTTGTGTTTCTGCACAGATGTAGGGTAGGTAGAGTTGCACAACAGGAACTGATCAACTCTGATGCAATCTTCAGTCACGAAATTCCCACAGAAAAAAATATAAGGATCCCTGACAGGCACCACTTTCTTTTGGTTCTTCTTTTTTTTGCAAGATGTTATAAACTGAGGATAACCTGCACTACTTCCTCCTCCTTGAAAGGGCTAAAGATGAATATACTATTGAAAGCCTGTACAACTTTGTATTAAAAACACGCCTTCAAAGAGATACAAAATTGAAAAGAGTTCCTTTCTGCCAAACATGACTACAGCTTTACTGCAGGATTCTGTGACCTAAAAATTTCTCAACAAAATGAGACCACAATCCTATACTCTCTGTCTTTTCCCTTCTTTAATTGCAAAGCTATTTATTTTTCTACAGAGACTGGTTAGAGGCACCAAACCAAATGTCAGCCTCCCACATGGATGCATATTTATCTGTAGTCTTGGGGTCGCTGCAATGCATCCTGTGCTTAGCTCAGTTATAGAGCAGAAGCCATCTGCTTCAGCCCTGACCTCCCCTAGACTAAAAGTGGTCAGTCTAAATCTTGAACTGAATACAGAGCTGCTAGTTTTAAGAACTTTAGGTCACTGATTTAAGCTGCAACTTAAAACAGTGCTACTTGTGGTTCTCTCCTTAAAAGTTATAACTGAGGTGATCCTATACCTCACTTTAATCCCTCACACAACTGCAACATGACACAAAAGAAAATTTATTCTTATTTATTCTTATGTTTCTTGTTTAGGAAGAGGCCTGAATGCCCGTGTTTATACATATAATAAAAGCATAAAATAGTGGAAAACGATATGTAGGTCACTAAGAAAATGCAAGATCTACAGAGAATATTAGTGGGAATTTTTTTTTCCTCTCTTTTTATTGGGCCATTCATCTAAGTAAGACTACTGGAACAAAGGCTGTTGAAGTAGCAAACTGGCCTCAAGAATCCATCAATTTAACTGGAGTGCACAGTCTCTTCCCAATGAATCAAACCAGAAAAAAGAAAAAATAATTAAGTGATACACATTTTCTTACCTCTGAATACTCCAACTCTGCATTTGAGCAATGCTTGAGGTAAGGATAGTCTTTGCCACTTCCTGATCAGGGTCAGCTCCTTAGCTCTCATAGATCACATTAGGTCTTCACTTCCTCTTTCTGTTCTTTCATGTTCAACAGATACCATAGTGTCCCAGGATGTGGTGCAGGCTGATGTGTTTCTGCCATGTGTCACTTCACATTTCTCTGGTGGAGTTCTGAGAGAGTTAAGTAAAATCTGGTTTTGCTGGCCCCACATCAACATAGCAAAATGTATCCAATTTCTGGTGTCTTTGCCCAGTCAGATTGACTCAAACAGAGAAGAGACCATGACCTTTCCATTTCATTCTTTCTCTACATTTCATTCCTTCTACTGCTATGATGTAGCCAAGCTGTCCTATTCATCAGAGCAAAGTGTGTGTTTTTAGTTATATGCAGGCTTTGCTAAGTCCTAGACTCTATAATTATGGAAAAAAATCAACAATTCAACAATTGCTAAGAATACAGTTGTATTTTTCATAAATGTCAAAGGCATTTCCAACCCTGGATGACTGCTCTTTAAAGTGTCAAATAAATCTAAAATAAACACACAGTATTAGAACCCACCCCCCAAAAAAAAAATAAAAAAAGAAAAAAAAATTGTCTTCAACTAGAGCAGTTAGTCCAATAAAATAAACGTTCTGGTCCTTTGACTTGTTTTCAGAAAGAGATTCTTTTTCACCTGTGCAAACTTAGGAAATTAGCAGAAAAGGAAACATTCTTATGTAAATCTTACATTGTATCTTCTTTCCTCACATTCTTAGTCCACAAATGTAACACAAAATAGGTCATTGAATGGACACAAAGGGCTATGCAGGACAGGGAGTGAACTGTGCTTTACAAAAGAAATAATACTCTTTTACATCTATTACCTATTCCTACAGGGGGAAAAAACCCAAACTCTCCCCACCCAGTCTCCCCTAATATAAGCAAGAAACCCAAAACAAAACTAAACAAAAACCAATACCCAAATGAACTAGTGAACAGCTTTTGTTTACATCTCAAAGGAAAAAAATAAAAGCAGAAAGGTTCCACACCGTTCAGCCTTTAAATGCATTCTATGTGAAGTCACTACGGTCAATTTTGTGCTACAGTTTCACTGACCTAGTGAAAACTCATGCTTTTAGATTTAAAATATCTTCCATTTCCATATTTCCAATTTTCTTTTTTCCACCCAAGGACAGTCTATTACACAAAACATGGAAATCATTGCTTTCAACAGTTGAAACTCAGAGAAATGAAGTTGTTGGTTACGCTCATCCATTGGTGTTAAGAAGTCATATTGTGGCTATCCATTACTTCTCTTTTAGAAGCACTTAGCAACGTAATCCTCATTAGACACATAATCAGATTTTTTTTTTCTTGCATAAGCACTGTATTCATTCTACAGTTCAAAAGATCATTGCAGTGAACAAACACTTTCAAATATTTTTAATTATCTCTGACTTCCAGAGGATTTCAAATGAATCAATAAATTTAAGCAGTGTGTAAAAGTGCTGGAAGTTCTATAGGCAAAAATAGTTATTAGAGAGAAGCTAGCTTACATAAATGACACGTAATTTTCATATACCTAATGGAAATAGCCTTCAGGCAAAAATATTCTTATGTTATTCCATAAAGAGTACTTAAACTAAAGGTAGGGATCATTAGGTGACAACTAAAAATAATTTTTTCTTAAAGTGATATTTCATTATGCCTAGTCACAGTAATATATTACATCTGTGAATTTACTTTCAAAGAAACCTCTTGAAAAGGAAAAATGTGCAATAGTATCGCATTAATAAAGGTCATTCACTTCTCCATAAAGATAAATTTAGCAAATCAAGGGAAGCCTTATCTTCTCTTACATGCACAACTACAAGGAGTTAATGACAACTAAGAAGAAATATATAGACTCAGCTGTGTTTAGTTGATTCAACAGAACCATGTGACATGATTTTAAAGGTACCAGAAACCAGGAGCTCAAGAAATCTTAGAGGGTGCCAGGAACATGAAATATATTCACTCTGCTGCAAAAGCTTATTGATGAAAAAAGTCTCAAGAGTTTTCCCAGCAAAAATTTCAGATCTTATTGTAGTAGAGACATACTGCCACATAAATTACTGAGATTAAGCAATAATCAAATGGTGTTTCCGCCTTATGAGAGCAGGGGAGAAATGGTCTTCAATCAAGGCAAAATCAGTAAATAAGCAGATTTTCAATTACACCAAACAATGCAGCAACAAAGTATCAGCAGGGTGGTTACTTCAAGAGCCAGACTTCCCCTGAAGCATGCTGGACAAGGCAGGCACTTTGAACATGCACAAAAGCCATGAGATAACCAGAAGCCAAGCTCCTCTACCAGCTTAAAATGTATCAGGCCCTTAACCACCAGAGGAATCAGCTGCAACCTGGTGCTGGTCTGTTAAAAACTGATGGGAGATAGGGAACCAGCTGTAAAACTGGGCATATTCTTTACATGCACTGAGAACTGGGTGTCTGAGTCATTTTGTGGAATGATCTCATTTGCCACTAGAACCTCAATCACAGTAAAATAAAAATTACAAAGTGAAAAATTTCCTTCAACCCTTCAGTAAAAGCTTGGGAGGGGCCCATCTGCTACCACAAGCAAATGACAGTTTTGCCCTCATGTTTCACTATGATTCCCACCAGTCAAAGTGACTCAGGTGTAAAAAAAGGGAACAATGGTAATGATAGTCATTTAACAATCTAAATCCAGATGCACCAGCTTGGAAATGATAAAACGTTGGCTACCATGTCAAAAGCAATGACAAGGCTGTTTGCACCACAGAAAGGTAGGTGGTGGGCTGGTGGGGATACTAAGAAAACTAAGCAGAGGTACACTCCACTTACCTCAGTGCTCTTCTCAGCTGCAGCTTTTAATCTTAGTTTTGTTGCTATATTATAGGGTTTTTTTTCCCTCCCGAATATAGCAAAACATGCAGCAAATAATGTCAGGTCATTCAGATCAAACAACTTCTGTAGGGTTGCACAGCGTCTGAGGATACTCAGATCCTGACTGTAATGGATCTAGTGCCCTAAGAATAACCTGTACAGTCAATCTGACATCTTGAGCCAGAAGTAAAGAAGACTTTCCCTTTACCAAATGATGCTCCAGAATCACTTAGGTATGTCATGTGGTAAACTACTGGCCTGGTTACTACTTGTGGCTTAAAATTTAGTGAATATTTGTAATAAAATGTTCCTTTTTATCACAAAATACTAAAAAACCAAAAAAAATAAAACAAACAAACACAAACAGAAGGCTACCTCTAAATCATGGCAACATTACATTTAAAAAAATGTGAAAAAAGTTACTTAGTTCTGCAGTGAATACCACTCTTCAGGACAATCCATTTGTCAGACTGGCAAAAGATAAAAACAAATGGTGCAAACAGTACCCTCGGTAATGTTTTCAGAAGAGTTTCTATTTGCTAGGATATTTATTTGTATGCACTGTTATTTATTTCCCTTTGAAAACAGCATCCATTGCCTCACCTACCAAGGCTTCTGCATTAACTTCAGAAACAGCATGAAAAAATTCAGAATACAGATCTGAAGAGACTAAAACCTAGTAGTTTCATATGTCTCAAAAAAAATCATTTTGGCAGAAGGGAGTTATTTTCAGGAAGGTTTGGAGACTGTTTTCTGAAAGGCACATTGAATTGCTAACTAATTGCAGTCACATTATTTGCCATATCATCAGTGGCGAGCATTTTATGGCTGGATGCAACTAGATTAATATCAATTAAAAAGATGAGGGCTTCCTTATCATGTATTTTTATTTAGTCTGACAGCTGCTTTCTGAATGGCACAGAAGAGTGCCTATGAAATAATAAACCAAGTGAATAAATAATAATAATAATCAGTACCCTCTCATATATTCTTTAGCTCTTTTATAGGTGATGTACTTCATAAAGGAGGCAGTTCAATGATGGAGTTTAAGTTCTGCCAGTTGTCATGCTTGAAGATCCATCCCAAAACTAAGCAATCTGTACTGTCTGTACTGAAATGCCATATTGAAAGCAAAAGAGTGAGGAAATATTACTAGAAATTACCAGGTATGAGTACAGAGATATCACTAAAAAGCTGAAAACAGGTTAAAAAAAGAAAGCAACAGAGAACTGAAAGGAAGAATAGGAAATACTAGAGGAAGGCTGAAACTGCCTCTGCCTTTTTCATCTAGCATTTTCCTGTTTTTTCTTTCCTATGATTGCTGTACCTTTTGAGACCTTTAGGATAAATAATAGCCACTTACACAGCTTCTTTGTGTCCTGAAAAGTAAATAGACATTTAATCAACTCCAAATTTGTCACAAAACATTAATATTGCTTAAATGATTAGGGCTGCACTTCAAAACACTTTCAGCAACTGAGACATTAAAGCACTACTGCCACTCACTAAACAAGACACTTCAGCCTTGCATGAAGCTTCATCCCAACTCATGTCATGCAGAGCTTGCCAATATGCCTATGCTGGATTGCTTCACTAGGCAGGAATTCTTACACTTTTGTTCCCACATTTTTCTGTTGAACTTTCAATTCAGGTTAACCTTGTTACTGACACCAACAATACAACACTGGCAAGACAAGGAAGATGAACTACAAAGTATTTATGAGATAGATAACAAACAAGGGAAGTTGTAGAATTCCCTTAGCTTGCACAGACACCTTCTATATCAATTCCTAAACACAAATGAAGTTGACAAGATTGATTCTTTGGCTGTCAATTAAATTTGTGGTTGTGGCTGCCTACTGAAATCCCCAGTAGAACACACCAGTCTCTTGACAAGCAACCCAGAAGTCACGACGTGAAAATCTTTTAAACTCAATGGTTTTCTATGGTTTTGGTCAGTTGATGTTTTAGGTTTGTTCTTTGTGTGTTTTTTGTTGGTTTTTTTTTTTGATGGGGTTCAGGGTGGGGTTTTTTTGTTGTTTTGTTTTGTTTTGTTTTTTAACTGAAGGTGAGGACATTTTTGCTGTTGGGTTTCTGGCAATATTAAAAGTATATTCTACATGGAAAAAAGCTGAAGAACTAACTCCAATACTCCAATAACAGTAAAAAAGCCTCCTTGGGTTAGTGCTAAAAAGGCAACCTTCCAGTACAGGTGGAATATCAAATAAAATTATGTCTACTCAAGATATAAAAGAAACAAAGATTTTCCTCTTCATAAAACTAAGCAATGTGGTATGCAATTACTGAAGGAAAAGAGCTATGGAATGCAAAAAAATAAGTCATTGTAAAATTTTGGTGCTGCTATTGCCATATTTTTTATGTGACTTTGCTTGTTTATTTATAGAAAGCAACTGTGAAAATGCACTACCCATTTATCAATGTGCAGATTGTTTTATGACTCCCAAATAAAAGAACATCCTAAGCTTAGCTAGTTAACAAATAAGCAAGCCTGGATTTCTTAGGGTCCATCATTTTAACTGTCAGAATAATTTAGGAAAGGTACTGTGACTTTCTTTCATACTTATCGTACCTCTACCTCTTCAAAAATATGAACAAGTCTCCAACAAGCTGCTTCATTTCTTTCTCAGTATAAGTTTCATCTGCAGAAAGCAGCTTTAGGGCCTCCACCCTTAGCTGTTGCATATTTCACTTTATTAATTACAAATATTTTGGAGGCCATCACATGAACAAAACTACTGTTTGGTGACAAATCTTTTGACAAAGCTCTCTATCTTCATATGCTTTGACAGTTAGCTCCCTGAAAGAATAAAAGAACTACAAAATCTCTTTCAGAATCTTTTATTAAAGGGTAATTAATAAGTGAGATATGCATGCATGCATGATGGTTCTCATCCTTCCTTCTTACAGGGTGTGTTTCCATCCTACACAGGATCCCTACATCTCTTTTGAATGTAAGGTGTCCCAACAGCTAACTCACATTCAGTGTTTTGGTTCTCCTTCAACCCTTCCTCTCAGTTCTCTCACTATAGTAACATTATCTTACAATAATATGGTACTTGCAATTTCAAGATTGGTCAAACACTGCTTCCAGAAATTAATCACACATTTTTAAGGAAATTTCAAATGCTGGGCCTGCCTAACCTGCAGCTAAGGAAATGTTTTTCAGTTCCTGGTTAAACTGGGGTTTTTTGTTTGTTTGTTTGTTTGTTTTAACAAGCATTCCTGCAGTTTGGTTTAGTCTTCTGAAAACTTTCAGTGACAAATTATGAACTTGGAAGTAGGGCTCAAGAATACAATGATTCTGCCTAAATTAAACAGTGATAGGTTAGCTAAGACTAGCTGAGCTCTAGTCTAGTTAATACTCTCTAATGAATGAGAGAAATAGGCACATATTAAATGTGTTTCATTTCATCATGAGGATGTGAGATGTTTGCTATTACTTGATGGAACTGCTTCTCTCCATTGGATAAAAGAAGTCAGTGAGCCTCTTGGGATGAGATGATTAGCTTTTAGCACTTCATTGGTGAAAATAATCTCCATTTACATGTCTGAAAAGAGAGAAAGTGTGACTCCAGCTGACAGAAATATGGTGCAGGAAAACCTGAATCTAAAATATGAACTTCTTTCTCAATGCCATTCCGTGCCATCAGGAGTGAGAGTTTGAAACACATATTACATTAATTAAAAAATTAATTAATAACTCATAACTGTAGAGATCAAGTTGCCCTTTTTAAACATCAAAGAATTACTGAACAAAAACCCATAATGTCACTTGTGGTGCTGGCACATCTAAGTCTGCTGTGTACGAGCTCCATCTCGAACAGTCCACCCTGTGCTGTAACTCACACTGATACCTTCAGTGGTTTCTCCTGACAGCTAGATCTCTTGCCAGTTAGCTCTCTTCCACAAATTTGACATTAATTTAGCTCTATTCCAGAAGTGCTGTGACATGATACAATGTATTACTAAGTCTTCTAAAAGACAGTAATAAATAACATAACAGCAATTAATTCAAATCTGTGATCTTAACACTGAAAAGGGCAATGATTACTTTTGGCATCAGTAATGTGTGCTGAAAATCAAACATTTGGAAAAGACAACAACGAACTAAAACCAGGCAAGAGCTACAACATTTATTTAGCAATTTTGAACATCAGAGAAAATAAAACCAATGTGAAACAAACAGACAGAATATCACATATGAGAAAACAAGTCTAAATAAAAAAAAAAAAAATTAAATATTATTAATTCTCTCTTCTTTGTGTTTGCAGGAAACTGCATTATCTAAAAGGAAAGGCTCTCCAGGTGAAAAGACTTATAAAATATGTAACCTCATGGATGTCACATGGTAATCACAAAAATCAACACCAATAAAGAACAAACCTATTACCTTATGGTCTGCAATTTAGATTTTGCATTTCCTGTAATCCTTTTGAACTGACTTTCAATTAGTGTTCAGTAACCTGTACTGAAATATCAGTAATTTAAGAATGCTGAAAGGCTCTCAGACATGCACCTGGTCAGACACCTCCCCTCCTTCTCTTTAGAAATCCATAAAATTATGTGAAATTACCATTATAAAGCAATACACATTAAACTGAAGGTTTGGAGCAATATGGGGGGAGCTCAGCTACATTTTTAGTCTAAGAAATACTTCCAAAATCACAAAAAGTAGAATTTTGACAGGAACTGAAAGAAGTTGGTACTTAAGGCTGTAAGTAAGTAAGACTGATGATTTCAACTGCCTGCACCATATTCCCTATACATAAGTTTATTTGATGGAAGATAACAAACTGGGTCCAAATCCCAGTTAAGAAAATAGCACAAGAAAAACCCCACCTCTACAACTCTTTACCATCACTACAGGCACAGCAAAATTGTCCAAGATTAAACAAATCTTTGAGCATCATGGTTAAATAGGACTCCTTGAGACTGAAGGTAAGTATGCTGACAAAGTAATGCTAGGGAAGGAAAGCAGTTATTCAAGTTGTATCTCTTCTCTGACACAGACGTGCAGTCTGAAAGGCTACTCTTCTATTAAGGTTATGCTCAGTAACAGCAAGAATACATAAATACACAGCAAGCCTGCTCTAGAGCACGAAATTGAGCTAAAAAATTAAACCACAACACATTCCCTTTCTTTTGCTGAAAAATCGGGGAAAGTCATGGTGAAATAATATTATCAAAGCCAGATCTAATGTGAAACAGAATCTGTCAGATCTGAAATGATACATCAAGGCAAAGCAGAAACTAAATGGAATTTCTTTGAAAACTGATGAAAATGTACAGTAGTTTTTAGTGATAGTGGTTGGTCTTCAAAGGTATCACCAGAAGCTACCAAGCAATTCTGGTCTTATTCCATTCCCTGGTCCCCTCTCTCAGATGTGTGATTTCTGTGTCAGAGGGAGAGCTGACAAGACCAGACGAGGATTGAATCACCAATACTTTGTACTCCAGCACTCTCACACAGGCTGAGATCGTGTCCTCAGCAGTAACAGTGGGGGTTGTGCCTGCTCTGCTTCCTGTGGTCCTCAACAACTGACCTCTCCCTGACAAAAGCTGCCAAAGTGGTGCTCAGTACAGACCTCAATTCATTCTCTCTTTAATTGTCTCTGCTTCAGTCTTTGAAGTAGCTCACACCTCAGGGGCTGTACACAGACTCACAGTACTGCACTCTCTGCTCTGGCTCAAGGCTACTTCTTGTACACACAGATTGTTTCTGTGACCATCAGGTTCCTTTATACTAGGAGGGCAACCTAAAGAAACCTTCATGTAACTGAATCATGATGGCTTCCTCCTACTTGCCTTTTTCAGAAGTAGATTTATTTAGTTATTTGTCCTTCAGCTCCCCAAAGCAGGACATTAACCACTGAACATGTTCCCAAAACCTTGTCTGACTCATCATGAAGAAAGGGATGGACTGTACTTCCACAGGCTTCGTTCCATAAATGAGGCATCACAGCACCTAAAGGGGAGGAAACCTCTATTCTGCATGACTCAGACCAATCAGAGTAACTTTGAAGAGTTCATTATTGTGTTTGGTACTTTCAAATGTCACAGTGGATGATTTGAGAGAATATTTCCAGCAGCCTCATCTACAGTCCTACCATGTCTTCTGTAATGCCTTTTCCTATTCTTGCTCATATCCTTCAAGGCTGTGGGATTCAGTATCTACCAAAGGGAAAGCTGATAAAGTTAGGACATTTTCAAAAAGCAACAAGGAATGTTCTTACAGCCTTGGTAATGGCAGGGAACCACAACATGGAAGATTTGAATTTAGATTTTGGGAAAGGATATCTTGCCTCTACCTGAGATAAAATCTCTGGATCTTTGAAAAGAACAACATGAATAATATTCTACTTTACAACAAAAATAAAGGCACAGCACCTCACTGTTCTTTTTAAGAAAGCTATCCAGCAGCAGTAGTGCAAATAGTAGAAATAGACTTGGTTAATAATTTATCAAGCTTTCAGAAAGAAGTCTGAAAATCTCCTGCTAATATCCTTATGATCTCAAGTTTTGGTAAGAGCAACGTTGTACCAACTACCCTGCTGCTTGCCACTGTAATTCAAAGAGTTTTAGTACTTGTGCTCAGTTGATGGGAAGTCTAGTTTTAATGTGAAACTTGCAGCAAATCAATATAATCTGCATTACAATACATGGTCTGATTCAAGTGACAGGATACTTTTTAATGATCTCCCACTGTGTATCACTTTTATGTTTTATTGCTGAAATGTTATTTCAGTACCAGTAATTTCACCTGGAAAAAAAAAAAAAAAGGAAAAAAAAAAAAAGAAGAAAAGATTGCTTTTGTTTCTACCAGTGTCAGCTGCTTTATTTCATCACTATGTAACTTTTCCAGTGAGTTCCACCTTCCCCACAGAGATAAAGGCAAGAATGTATGTTAAATTATGCTATTAATTTGATGTATGTTAGATTATGCTATTAATTTCATAAAGTATGCATCGAAAAACCACAAGGAGTCAAAGACATCCAAGCCCACAAAACAAAAAAACACATAGAGCAACCCACAGAGAGATGACAAAATTTCTGTCATTGCTACCTACATAGTACTCTCTCCCTTGGAACCAAAGCCTAATGACCAAGAAGCATCTACTTCTATTTCTTCTAGTAGAGTAGCAATCCCTTTCCAGACATTTTTATCAAGATGTTAATGTTTGGTATTACTCTGAAGCCATACCAGAACTGAATATATAATTTCCCTAATCTATCCTCACTGAAGACCAAAAACTGAAAATTAGAGAAGTGAGATAAATAAAACCATGTATTAAGTTCCCTACATTTCCTGTTTTTTTTTAATATTATGTATTTACTCAGGATTCTATGCAAAGTCACCTTCTTATATGATAAGTTTCTTCTTATACAGAGAAGAATATATTCTACAAAGTGGCTGAAAATTACTAGTTAAGACTTCAAGGTTTTGTCTTCACTTTAATTTATACACCTCAAAATTAACTAAATTTGGGCAAAAAAGTATTTCTTTCTCTCAGAGATTCATAAACAGCCACACAGGGCATTAGATAGTATGGTCAACCATGAGGCCCATGGTACACTCAAACCTAGAATGCAATTTTCTTGACTCTTAGATGTAGCCTACAATAGAGATGTTAAGAACATTAATGAAAGCCAAATGAGAGAAAAAAATCACTATGATTTAAAGGAGGGGAAAGCACTAGAGCCAGTAGATCCTTGACATCGCGTTACAGCCCTGCAATCTTTCTCACTACAAATAGTCTGCAATATCATGGAGAGTTATAACCTGCACAGAAAAAGATAACAGTAGTGTGAATACAGAGAAGAAACTTAAAGTACTTAAGAAATAAAAGGAAAAAAAGCACAGTCCGAGAATGAAAAGGCAAAAATACCCAAGCCCTTTGAAAGACTGGTAAATTCTTGTCATACAGGAAATTTTTGATTCACCTTCAACCTTCATAACTTACTTGGTGATTAACTATGAAAGAATATAGAATTAAACAAACTACCGGCTGACGTGTTACCAATAATGTCCTCATGTCATGAGCATCTACAAAAAATCATTTTGGAATCAAAGAATGAAACACCTACAGAATCCTGTGGGAAAATAGTATGAGTAGTCTGCAATCCTAACTTTTTCAGTGACCATGCCTTTCCAGCTGGCTGATCAGAAAGATGCACAGTTCATGAAAGAACTCATCTCTCTGAATCTTTCCTTTTCTGTCTTTCATGAGCAAATAATTTTTCCATTTTAGTTTCTGTAAGGGTGCTAATGGAAACCCATATTGGGCTAAACAGATGATTAAGGCTAATGGATTGCTAATGCACATTACTAGCAGAATTTTATGGAAGCCAAACTCTCAAATTCATATATGCACAAACAGTTTAATGTAGATGTGGAGAGAACATTAACAGTAGAGACTGATTTCTGTGCATGAATCTAAGTGAAGTTACTGGGGGGAAGAAAAGGAAGAGAGTGACAACGATGAAAACAGTCAAGATAGGTATGGCAAAAATGCAGCTTTGTCACATATTTAGAGCACTGTACTGCCAAGAAGTGACTTCTGTTTCTACATCTGCATTTATCTACTTCCACTGTAATAGTGACCAAAAAAATTAGTTATATCCTGCTGTAAATATTAGAAAACCATGAGATGATCTCTGGCGTCTGCTTGGAGCTGCAGAGATATTCTGCTGATTTGTCTTGAAAACCAGAATATATCATTCCTGTTCACTTCAGAAGGAGAAAAGTTAAAGAATCTGTAGGGATTTCAAGCACAGTATTTTGCAGAGAAAATACAGACTCACAGACAGCTCTGGGAGCTTTCAAATAAACTAGTTCTGCTTGGTAGTTAAAGTTGTGTTTAAATCAGTCCTAAAAAAGATTTACAAAAATTGAAAGAAGAGGCAACTCTGGAAAGGCCATATAAAGTGTTTATCACAGTAGCTTTTGAAAGATACCTATTGTTCTGTCACTGGAAAAAAAAATCACATTTATTGCTAAATCACCCCTCTGGATCAAGCATATGTTTTATGCTAACCACTTGTCCATTCTGAAGCAGTAATTAACCAAGAAATATAATTGACACCCTGTGTTAGTGTAATAGACGGAATAATTGAACAAAACAAATTACTTCAAAACTGGAAAAAGTAATTATCATTTCTGTACCATTTTTTCCTGACAAAAAGATAGCAGGAAGAGTTACTGACTACACAGGTGCCCTTTAATGGTTTGATTGTATGCTCCATACTTTATGCCTGTTTTGTCAGCTCCTGCTGAAATACCAACTGGGCATCCTTTTTTCTTTTTTTTTTTTTTTTTTTTTTTCTTTTTCTAATGTAACAAAATTCCCAGTGAAAGGTCCACACAATAAAGTTTTCAATCTGACAAAAGTGTATTGGAACTTTTACAAATGTTTCAACAGCATGCACTAAAATATATATATCACAAATGTTCTTTTGGCATATGCATACAATATCTGTTGAACCATACAATGTTTAACACACCCTAACTTTTTTTTTTTATATTGCTGCTGCTTTTAGACAATATGATGAAAGACATGAAAAAGATGAATTTCTATAATGTTATGCTTGTGTCATATTTTTATGCCATTAAGGTGTAGGTGGTTTATATTTAATTTATTGAGCACTTAAAAAAACAAATTCCAAGCAATTATTTGAAGCATGTAAAGAGAAAAGGAAAGACAGTCTTAATGAATAACACTCCTTTAGCGTTCTCTGTATGGTTCATGGATTTGACCCTTTTTTAGTTCCTTGGTGGTATAAAATCACTCTGCAAATGCAGGGTTCAATCTCTCAATAGAAGGACCATATTTTTGAGAATCAGAAGCAGCTCACTCTATATGTCAAATTCACCTTTGTCATCTTCACAAGGTGAGAATTTTCACCATCTTATTTTCCTAGTGCAAATGCCTTTGTGGCCTGTTTTCAAATTAATAACTCATTCTGGTTTTAGTACTCCCCAGAAATGACCCTTGGAATCACAGAACCAGAGGAAGGTTCAGTTTGATTTAGAAGGGACTTTTAAAGATAGTATAATTTTTAGCCCCCCTACCATGGGTAGGGAGACCTTTTACTTGTCCAGGATGCTCAGAGCCCCATCCAGTCTGGCCTTAAAACTTCCAGGACAGGTGTTCACTACTTCTCTGTGAAACTTTTTCCAGTGCCTCATCCCCCTCACAGTCAAGTATTTCTTCTTAAAATCCAATCTAAATCTACCCTCTTTCAGCTTAAAGCCATTAGTTTATCTTATGCTTAGAGCAATGCACAAATACTAGTCAGGTTTTACCCAGAGCAGATGAAAATCTCTGAAATGTGAGCTAGAAAGGCATTCCTTTGTTTTCTTAGGTGTAACTGTTCTAAGTGTAAGACATGTAACCTCTCCCTTATAATTTTCTATTACGATATGCTGCACAGTTCCTGAACATATCCTGCATTTATCAAAATTTTTTTCTTTTTTCTTTTTTCTTTTTTCTTTTTTCTTTTTTTTTTAATAATGATTAGAGCATAATCTTGCCTTCCATTTGGGAAAAATTCTATTGCCAAGTTACACAAATTGTTATGAAATTTTTATTAAACTCCTTGCATAATATATACGATATCTCATTAGATCATTTTAGCTCTGAGTAAAACAACAGTTTAAAGTGTTTCCTTCTAATTACCTTTTAACAGAGCAGCATCTTCTTATAGGATATCCAGTATCAGTAATAAGGTACAGGCTTTGTCCCAGCTGTGTCTTCTATAATAGCCATCATCTGTTTGGACACATAATCTTGTGTTTTTTCAGAAGTCTGTATTTGCTCCAGAGAGATACTTCTTTAACACATCTCTTCGCCCCTGACCCAGAGGCTGCTGTACTAGTGCCCATCTGACCTTCTTGCTGAGGTTTGTGCCATAATTCCCACAGCAGTGTTAAGCCCAGCAGCCATCAGATGTGATTTTATGTGGCTCAAGAATTTCACCTGAATACCCATGTGAGCAGTCTAACTAACACTTTGATGGCTGTCTACTGGTTTTGACTCCATGTTTCCCGGCAGGATGAAGTTATTTAACCTTATAGCTCCTGTGATTTGACACAAATGCCAAACCCAATCACTTAGTTCTAAAACCCAGTCCTAATTACGGAGATGGATAGTTGAGGAAGAGGGTGAAATCATACTATGACTACTGGAAGAATGATCAGACTATGAGATTTTAAAACATGATGCTTTTCTTTCACCAGAAAATGCTTAATGATTGGTACAACAACTTTCCCAAAAGAAGAAGATGGTGTTTCCAGACACTGGGCACACTAATGTCTTTTGGACAGGGTGGATTAACTGAAGCCTATTAAAGGAGAGCTTGGGTCATGTTAATTGAACCTTCCGTAAAGTTTTATTGAACTTTTGGGAGCTTGGGTATTTTTCCTTTCTCTGTAGGTAAATGTTTTCTTGTCAGATTCTGAAACATCTGAAAGGATAAAAGATCTACAAAGCAAAAGGAATGTAAACTTTATAACTGAAGATGAGGGTAGAAATTTTCATCTTTCACTGGATTAATATAATTTGTTTTTATTTTAAAAAGATTCATGATTGAATGTGCCACAAAGAGAAAAAAAAAGTAAAAAGTTGTTGACTTCATAAATTCTACTGTAGCTATAACAAAGATGGAGAAAATAGATGAGATGAAACTGAATAAAGGGTCTTAAAGAAATTCTGGCATGATCAGTCAGAAGTCAATCAGTTCCTTCCCCAGATGTCTTGCACATATGAGAATCTGATCTCTGCCAACATGAAGACTAAGAACCCAACATAAAACTTGCAAAATAGCATTTCCACATGTTCCTGTGCAGGTTTTCTTTCTTTCTATCTTGTATCTATCTATCTATCTATCTATCTATCTATCCATCCATCCATCCATCCATCCATCCATCATCTAACTCGTGCTCCTGTCTCTGCTGGAGGCAAGAGCAAATCTTGTAGAGAACCACTACAAAGCTTATGAATCTCTTGAGTCCTACTTGAAACAGTGTAAGGATAAAACTCATTCCACTTTAATGACAGGAATTTTGGTAAGAAAATGCAGACCAGAATGCACATTAGTGGTAAGTTACGTGGTTCAATAATTGCAATAGTTCCATTTCTACATATTGCTAGTGGAAGATTAAGGCCACAACACTCTATCCTGTTTCTATCCTGTTTTTACAGATCACTTTTAGAAAAGAATAAAAAAAACAAACCTCAACAAAAACACTGTGGCTGCCCTAGAATATTGACAAATTTCTCAGGTGGAAAATCTGAAGACAGGGTTCTGTGTGCTGCTCAGCAACATTGTACAAGTATTTTATGTCAAAAGTTCATTATTTGCCAACTCTTCCCTACTCCAAGCTCTGAAGTTTCCTGACAAGCTTGTTAAAGCATACCAATAAATTAAGCAACATTTTCAAATGTGTCCATGCCCCAGTACACCATGCGTAGAACTGAACTATCACCTCCCTGAGCCAAAATGTTACAACCATTCTAGGTACATTGCTCAAAAGCAAATTGCTGTTCCCCTGTCAAATTGAATGATATCACCACCCCTTGCTCTTCTTTTTAATAATCATTTTCTTCACTTCAGTAGTAATTACAACTTCTTTTGGTCTCATACAATCTCAAAACACAATTAACAAAATTGTATGCCTCTTCAAGAGCATTAACAACAGTGTTGGCAGATACGTGCAGTCCCTAGGTTCCAGGTGGCACAGGAGAAGGGAGGGACTGCTGAAATCTGTCTTTTCAACTGGCAAATTGCATGTACAGCTTTGGGATCACTCTGCTGTACACCAGCTGGCAAATACAGAATGAGAGAGAAGCAGAGCTTTACTCTACAAAAATATCAAGATTTCAAAATCTTTCTACATTCAGCATCGAAACTAACCCAAAATCTTAAAATAAACTAAGGCAAAAATACTGAGCAGAAAATAGTCTTGAGACCTGCATACCTTCTTGAGACCTGTGAGTCCAAGCTTTAAATTAAGCACAGCAGAGACAATAACCTGGGTTTCGTCTCCTATGGAAGTGTTTCAGCACAAGCCATCCCAGGAAGATGTATCTTGGTAAGACAGTATGGGTACTTGCATATGGTTCACTCTACAAATTCCACCAAAAATGTAATTCTGACAAAGCCTTTTTGTCAGAAAACAAAAAGGGTTTGTTGTTTTTTTTTTTCTGAAAAACCATTTTGACAGAAAAGGACTGTACAAATTTATTGCTGATACTACCAAGTCAGTGCTGCTGGACACATTGCCGGAATTCACAACCATTCCCTCAAGTAGTCTGGGTTATAAAGTAACATTTTGCAAATATCTCCCTTTTTCATTCCTAGCCAAGTACTCAGAGGATGCACTAACTTTTCCTACAATGTCTTCATCACTGTTTTTTTTCTCCATTGTAGAAAATTGCATTGTTCATTTTGCAGGTCATCCTGAGACACACTGATACCATTAATGGCAATTTCAAAATGCCTTTCAAATGTGACTGGAAGCCCAGTTTTGCCTCCTTTTTAACCAATCCATACTTCATGTCTTTTCCCTCAAGACTCTCAAAGTACGTGAAGATGCTGATTAACTTCTTTTTTTTTTTTTAATTTACTGGGGACTGGGTTTAATCTCAGTATTTTGTGAACAAGTTCAGATTTCTTTGTCTTGCATTTTAAGTAAGTTCATAAAACTGCCAATATGTGCTGATGAGAATTATACTCCAGAAGCTAATGGTGACTTGATTCAATTATCTTCTTGGCAGCTCTGGGTGAGTCATACGACTGTAATTCATGAACAGGGAGAAAAAAAATCTGATGTATGGCTGGAGCTCAGTAGCATGCTGCCATTTTCAAAATCAATAGGTCTGGAAAGACAAGGATGAATCAGAGAAAGAATAAAGTAATGATCAGTAATTCTTAAACTAAAATAAGAATGAACACAAACTACTCTGTATAAGTCAAGTTTGGGCTTGTGGCAGAATGGAAACAGAATCACCTCAGCAAAGAGCTGAAAGAAGAAAAGTTCTTCAGACTTCACTTGTATAAAATGTAGTGACTCATTGTGATGCTGAATCTCTACTCACTGTGAACTGACTGACTCTCTTCAACTGCTTCTTCCAATCCATTCTCCACTTGACTATAGTGGGAGAGGAATAGATGAAGAGAAACAGAGTGGAGGCAGAGGAAAGTATGAACAGGAAGGAGGAATGATAAAAATGTCTCCAGCTTACACACTTCTGACCATTTGGCATGCTTAATGACAGTCCCTCTTCCCACCACATCAGTCTATCTGACTGAATCACTTATAATTTCAACATGTGCAGCTCTACCTACAAGTCTCCAGCATTTTCCTGTGGTCCCCTGTGGCCTGTTCCAAGGAGAGCTCCAGCCACCAGCTCTTCTTTAGGTGCTGTCCAATATCTACTTTCCAGGCCACCTGCATTCCCTGCTCAATGAACCTTACTCATGACAGTATTTTAGAAAGTGCACTGCAAAGGGTGTTTCACCTGTCTGCTTCTAGAGCTGCAGACAGCAAAGATTATGTCTAAGAGAAGTTTTTTCCCTCTGCAAAAAAAATATTCCGTAAAATGACACAAAACTTCAGACGAAGAATTTAGAGGTAATTTTGGTGTTTTTATATGCTATAGGAGTACACAAACAAAAGTATTTTGAAACTAGGTGCA
Organism: Cyanistes caeruleus; assembly: GCF_971803275.1. Lineage (NCBI taxonomy): Eukaryota > Metazoa > Chordata > Aves > Passeriformes > Paridae > Cyanistes > Cyanistes caeruleus. The sequence goes on along the minus strand of NC_141702.1, from coordinate 51,420,528 downwards.
GCCTGAGGACTTGGAATGTGAGCTTCCTGCACGTTTTAGTTTTTTGGAGGTTTTTTTCTTTTTCTTTTTCTTTTTTTTTCTGTTTTTAATAGAGACTCCTCAAACAGCCATTCTAAAGAGGGATTGATTTAAGCTATACTGGAAAACAACTCCATCTCTTTTATTGGAGGTGTTTACAAAACAATAGGGGATTAACAGAGTTAGGAGATGGGGTACAGAGTATGATTTTATCCATGCAGTTAAAGGAAGAATCAGTGTTGGAATAAACAGCAGATTAGCAGAATGTACACTGCTAGGATGAAAGGTTCTCCATGCACTTTCTTGTGATGTGTGCTCTGCTGAGAGGCATTTTGAAATGTTGCTTACTTTTTACACGGTAGGCCTCATACTGAACACACAATGACTTTCTTTGTTTGCCTTACAAATGGCAATAGAATTAACTTCTAAAAGTTGCTGTGCACAAGATTACGGAGATTTCTCAGCAATACATTCAATATACATTGAATGAAAGTGACGCACAAGGGCTTTCACAGTTAACAAAGTCATGGTGAAAACTGTGTCATCTGACTTCAAGACTCTATAAATAATTTGGCTACATCTGAACTAGAAATTCCATGCTTCCTATGGTGAGTGGAAACAAATAGTTTTATCCTGTGGACAATTCATTTTAACATAAGTCTGAACTGAACAAACACTTCCAAAAGGGAAGTGTCCAATTCCAAAAGACAACAATTTGCTTTTTCATCTTCCATTGCACCTGTAAGTAATTCTATTTTGATGGGTCATCTTTAAATATGAAGCCCTATTTCCCGTGCCTAGGGAAAGGGACATTTTTACTTTTTCTCCAGCCTCTCTTCACAAAATCTTTGTAACAACGCACTTCAGAATGAAAGTGTCATCTCAAAGATATGAATTTATCTACCCACCTGTCCCTGTGAGATACAGAGTTAGAATGCTGATAACTAAAGTCATTATTTTTACCTCTTTCAGTGACTTTCAGTTCATTTTAGAGGGGAAAATCCCCAATATAGGAGGAACTGTCCTCTTTTATTTATTTTCTTTTTGTTTTTTGCATAGATTATTTTGTTATATATTTTTAAATAGGGTAATTCTGTAAACCTCTAGACAGTAAGGGCTTGATGTAGTGCAACAGTTTCAATAAAGGTAAAATCAGTGCAGCCTGTGGCTGATTTGATGGTTCTGGAAAAGCCTGTTAGAGAGCTGAGAAGAGACAACATTATTCATCTCTACCAAGTCAATGCCCATTAGTGCCACTAGTAACAAACTACTAACTGGATTAGGAACCAATCAGATATTTACAATGTTGACTTTTAATAAACTCTTCTGTGAATGACTGATAGAGAAGGTTTTTATGTTGGTGCATCTAATGGCCCTTCTGTATACAGTGGAACATCAACAAATTAGTCAGCTAACGAAACATCATTACACTACATCATGAAAACAAAATGAAAAGCATACATAAAGTCTGACAGTGTTGTTATTCCCAGCTGATGGTGCTGTATCTAACTTTGACATCCATGCTGAAATTACAGCAAACTCTTCATTTGCAACATACTCATCTCAAATTTCTTAACATATTGTTGCATTTTAAGAACTCTTAATTAAATTCTCCAACTTGAATGATTGCTTTCTTATTTAGCCACAGTTACTGTCCAAATTCATCCATTCTTCATTTATGAAAAACATTTTTCTTTGAACTTGCACATGAAATTCAGGTATTTACAATCCACTCATTGAAATCACCCACCTCTTTACCCTTGCAAAAAGATTTGGCTTGTGATGGAGTTTGATTTTGCTTTCAGGCACTTGGTAGACATAAGGTCTTATTAAAGAACAGAACAATACCCTCTTCTCAGTCATCAGAATATATGCTGTTTTTTAGCTCATTAGTCTTGTCAGACTCAGAATTTTTATCACTTTTACTCTTCAGATATAATTCCTTGTACGTCTGGATGTAGTTAATTAAATACAAGAGAAGTTAAATAAAATTATGAAAATGGAAGCTTTGATCTTCTGCTCCCGCACTACTGAGGTCTGTGCATTTTCACCCCATTTTACTGGAGAAATAACTTCTTTAACTTCTATTTGATGCCAGCTTTTAGAACTCAGAAACAACCATGCAGTCACTTCTGAAGAACTAATAAAAGATTTCATTTCTCCCATTCTTGTCTCCACAGCACCTGCCAGATGCTTTGCTTCACCACCATGGACTGCCAGCTAGATTCACCTTCCATTTCAGCATGGTCCTTCTTGATGCCCTGCTTTTCCTGCATATTAACACTGCATTTTTCTCCCCCATTAATGCAGAAAATTGGTCCTGCCCTCTCCCTGTTCACCTCTGACCTGGAAAGAGGTGAAAGAGGATTATTAAGAACATGACCCTAGTGGTTTGCATGTCAGGCACCTCAGTGATCAGTCCAGGACTGAAACTGGGAAGTTAAGCAGAAGACAAACAGTGCTGACTATTACCAGTAATTACAGGCAAAACAAACTCCCTCCCAATACCATTCCTGTCCTTTCTGATCCCCAGCTTGGAAACTTTCCTCTATCAGCACTTGAAAGCCTAGTAGCATCAGATTCCCAAAGTTTATCATGAAATCATAGAATATGCTGACTTTGAAGAGACCCACAAGGATCATCCTAGTTCAACTCCTGGCTCTGTTCAGAACACCCCAAGAGGGCCTGAGAGCATTGTGCAAGTGCTTGTTGAACTCTCTCAGGCTTGGTGCTGTGACCACTTCCCTGGGGAGTCTGTTCAAGTGCCCAACCCTCTCCTCTCGGTGAAAAAACCTTTCCCTGATATCCAGTGTAAACCTCCCCCACCTCAGCTTCATGCCATTTCCTCAAGTCCTGTCACAGGACTAAAGAGATTGGCACCTGCCCCTCTGCTTCCCCTCATGAGAATGTTGAAGACCATAATGAGGTCTCCCCTCAGCCTCCTCCAAGCTGAAGATTGTCCTCATCCATGCCTCATAAGGCTTCTTCTCCTCCAGACGCTGCACTAGCTTCATAACCCTCTTTTGGACACTCTCATATAGCTCAATGTCTTCTTTTCATATTGTGGCACCCAAACCAGCCCCCAGCACTTGAGGTGAGGCTGCCCCAGCTCAGAGCAGAGCAGGACAATTCCCTCCCTTGCCCAGCTGGCCATGCTGTGCCTGATGCCCCCAGGACAGAGTTGGCCCTTCTGGCTGCCAGGGCACTGCTGGCTCATGTTCAACTTGTCACTGACCAGGACCCACAGGTCCCTTTCACTGGGGCTGCTCTCCAGCCTCTCATTTCCCAGTTTATAAACACAGTCAGGGCTGCCCCATCCTGGTGCAGAATCCAGCACTCATCCTTGTTAAACTTCATATGGTTGGTAATTGCTCTACTTTGTCAAGGTCTCTCTGCAGGGATTTATTCATGTTCGAAATGATAAATCATGTAAATTTTTTCTTTCATGAAGCTATATATGCAGTTAGTCATATTTAGCTACAAAAATGTCTAACTGGGTCACACATCCTAAAAAAAAAACCAAAAAACAAACACAAAATACCTAACAAAAACCTAAACTCTATCTGCCTAAATCAGTAAGGGTTTCTGAACTCCAAAACAACCATTTGAAGTCTCCCATAGTGTGAAGCAACTGCTTTTTCTATTAAGAGAAGATCATTTTACTATTCCTTCTTTAAAATGGGATGCAGGCATGTGGACTCCACACAGCACCCACATTAAAACAGCACATGTTGGCTTCAAAGGAGCTATTATGTAGTCTATAAGTCCAATGATCTGCAAAGCAATAAAGAGCTTTTTCTGTAGCCCTCACGGCCTATTGAGTAAATAGTAAGCATTTAAGAAAACTCCATAATTACATGTTTACACACTGGAGCCATTATGGGCAATCTACAAAAAGTGCATGTAGTTTTCAAAAAAAAATCCTTAATCAATTTTTTTACATGATTATAACTCCCTTACAGCTACTAAGGACCACCAGCTACAGAACAGACAGACTGAAAAAATCACAGTTACAGTCTGTGTTTATATGCAGTGATGACATAGTAAGATGTCAGCTGAATTCTTTGATATTAAATTCTAATATTTTAAATTAAATACATTCTGTATTTCAGATGTGCCAAATTGTAAAGAAATGGTAAAGAATTAAAATATCATGATGTTTTTAGCTAAGTCAAAAGGGAGTCCCAATGGTTGTATTCTTGGAGACTTGTGTCTTAGACTCATTTCCCTGTCTGTGAAGCACATGTCCAGAGCTACAGCTGCTCTACCTTGGTCAAACAGAAACCTTGGCTGCAAAATCAGCCTGCTTAATCCCTGCCTTATGTAGAAAATTAAATGTGATGATTTAGGAGACTGTATCATATAGATGGAATATGCCCTGAAACTGAATTTGTATTAGCTTGACATAGTGATCCATGGGTAAACACAGTGTAAAAAAAGAACAGCATCCATTAAGAATGGGACTGACCTTGTATATTTCATATGTTGAAGACATGTAGGGCAGATAAGAAATTTGGAGTTGATACTCATCACTCACATGCCTTCAAAGAACCATTTGTAAACAATCTGCATCAGACAAAATGCCTCTTATACAGGCTTATACACTGCATACTGTAAAAGTGACAGATTATTCAGTTAAGAATAATTTAAAGTATCATTTCTCTTCTTCATGTTTTGTATTCTATTAAAACTATCATTTTTCATATTTGTAAAACAACAACGAAAGCCTGTTTACCAGCTGAAGAGAACATTTCATGTTTTATAGGAACACAGAAAAATCGTGAAGAAAACATGAGTGAAATGCTCCTAGAACAACTGTGGTTTGGGATCAAAGACATCCTTTTAACTTGCAAATACTACCATGCATACTGGAGAGAATTCAGTTTGATCTTCATGAGTAAAAAAAAAAAAAAAAAAAAAAAGATTTTCCCACTTTTTTTTTTCCCAACAATTAATGGTTAAATTATGGGTTATTTGACATTACAATAATTCAGGTACTTTGGTGATCCTAGCATACTTCTACCTAAACTTCGAACATGATGCATCTTTGGAAATTGCTTAGGAACACGTTTACAGTCACAGGTTACAGGCAGTGCATTCAACCTACTGCTCCTCTGCAACAATACAATAGCCTTCATAATTTTGACAGAAGTCTATGCAGACCAATTAAAGTAATGACATTCAAAGGAACACCTACTTAGGATAGCTTCACATTAATTTAAGACATTGAATAGCAACATTTGCATTCCAGATGCAGAGAGACCTAGAATGTCAGGCAGTAGTGATGTTTAATGCACAACACAAATGCATGTGCCTACCATCACATCAGATATTGTGTCATAATTACCACACGCCATTAAATAACAGAACCCTGTAACAACCCTGGATAATCTATAAGAGACTGAAAACAAAGATTGATGGAAAATGTAGAATTCTAGCCAGGGCACTGACGCTTAACAACAAAATTCTCTGCCATTGAGTAGTACTGTCAGATGTACATCCCTGCTTGACAAACACACAGGAGAAGTAGGAATAAAACTCATGTTGGTATTAAAATGCAATTTAACCAGAATTTCTGTTTAAATTGGTGTCTAGCATGGGTGTAGTAGGTCATATTACCTTGACAGCAATTTTTTTAATACATCATGTATTTTCCAAAGGTCATTTTTATAATGAATGAGGATATTCTCTTCTAGTACATCTTTATTTGCACAGCTCTTCTTACCATTTAGATGCCTATGTAGATAACAGTAGCACACAAGACAGCAAAGATATCAATGTGCATTAAATAACAGAGACGTGTTATTTAAGCATTTAACTCAGTAAATCAGTAGTAGGTCAGCATTTAAACACCTTTAAAAAGTGATTGTGAGAAAGTTGTCCTTACTCAACAGGTCCATTCTGCTTAAGAAGTCAGCATCATGACTGCTCTCTCTGGGAACAAACTGCAGTCTGAACCACAGTGCAGCCTCGTGAATTCTGGAAAGACGTTTGTTTTTACTCTGTCTTTCGATCATCCTACCATTTTCTACACTCTCTTTACCAAACTCCTCCAGCACAATCATTCTACCAATAGCTTCATGCTCCTTGATGCCTTTTTCAGGTAGGAATCAGTTGCAATGATCCCAGCCCAGTTTCTGGCAGCAAACAGACAATAAGGCCACAGCTTCCCACTGGAAATTTTTAAAGAAATACCGCTGCAGAACCAAGGTGAAGCATAGTATTACATATCACATGCACTAGTGCAGCATATAGTCAACTGATATGAAAATGAAAACTGCACTTTAGTCCTGTGAAAACTCCCAAGCTAACACAGACAGCACAAACTGGAGTTTTTCATTCTTGAGTCAATAGGACAGCTTGCTAACTCTGATCTGATGCAAATATAAAGGCCCTGAACACATGAGTCACCTAGAAAACCTTCTAGTAATATAAATTAGTGGTCAGAATCTCAGTCCTCAATCCCAGATATGCTGGTAGTTAGTCAAAGATACATTACAAAAAATAATACTGACTTACTTGTAAAGAGTGCACTTACAAGAGGCAAAAAGATGATACAAAATGGAACCTTGTTATGTAATTTTCAGTGAATTGCTTTTCAAGTCAGAACCACATAAAATTCAACAGTCACATCACAGGAAGGCTAGAAGTAACACACAGAAGAGGTTTTATACTTTGATTTATTATAGTTATTTCAGAAAGTGGTTTGACTGTCAATAAAGTGGTGCTCTTGATCATAGAATCATAGAATATTTTGAGTTGGAAGGGACCCACAAGGATCATCAAGTCCAGCTCTTAGCCCTGCTCAGCACCATCCCCAATAATCACACCATGTGCCTGAGAGCGCTGTCCAAACTCTTGAACTCTACCAGGCTTGGTGCTGTGATCATTTCCCTGGAGAGCCTGTTGCAGTGCCCAACCACCTCCTGGGTGAAAAACATTTTTCAAATATCCAATCTAAACCTTCTCTGACCCAACTTCAAGCCATTTCCTCAGTTCCTGACACTGGTCACCACAGAGAAGAGATCAGTGCTTGCTCCACCTCTTCCCCTCACAAGGAAGTTATGACTGCAGTGAGGTCTCCCCGCCTCCTCCAGCCTCCTCCTCTCCAGGCCAAACATACCAAATAATTTCTGCCATTCCTTGTACAGCTTCCCCTTTGTTGCCCTCCTTTGGATGCTTTATAATAGGTTAATATGCTTTTTATACTGTGGTGCCAAAGAAACAAAATTCAAGGTGAAGCTGCCCCAGCTCAGAGCAGAGCAGGACAATCCCCTCCCTTGCCCAGCTGGCCATGATGTGCCTGATGCCTCCAGGACAGGGTTGGCCCTCCTGGCTGCCAGGGCACTGCTGGCTTGAGTTTAACTTGCCATGGACCAGGACCCACAGGTCCCTTTTCAGCATCTCATTCCCCAGTCTAAACACACAACCAGGGCTGCTCCATCCCAGGTCCAATTCATGCTATTAAACAATGAGTTCTATGTACACTCTTCAACCATCAATAACATCATATGTCTAGATTTGCACACATATTAGATGAAAAATCACACTTTTAGATGGCCAACACAGCCTATTTCCACCACTTTGTGCTGGATCCAAAGTTCAGTGAAGACTCAAACACAGTGTTTGACAAATGTGCACACACCCAAAATGAGACCAAATATTTATATTCCTCATACTAAATGGAAGTAGAATACCTGTGGGCCGTTTGCAAGAGGCTATGGTCTTTCCAGAAAATTGGCTTTTCTTTGTTATCCAGTTTAACCAAGTTACTTTCCTCTGGAAAAGAAAATCATTCTTCTCATAAAAAGATTTTATGTTATCTTTTTCTCTCTGGAACACCAAGCCAAAGGAAACACAGACATAGGTTATTTATATAAACCATAAATATATGAATAAAAAAAGTGACAAAGCAAAATTGAAGAGCAAGTAATTTCAGGCTATCAATTCAATCTACCTTGTATACCTTGCCCTTGCTTTCTTATACTACATAATATGTGACAATAATCACATGTTCACAATTAGTGCCAAATAGCAAGCTGACATTAAAACAGCCTGGAGGGAAATTACTTTCACAGATGTTAGGAGTAGCTAGTAACTCCATCAGTTAAATTATGTTTAGCTGTATTTTAGATAAAGTCATCTGCATTTCAGATTATATGTGCATTCACATATCCTATCGGTGATCTCACTGAGAAGCAAGAAAGCACTATCCATCCATCCATCCATCCATCCATCCATCCATCCATCCATCCATCCATGTTTAATTAAGAAGAATATTATTCTTATGGATTAACTTCACACATTCTCATAGAGCAGATACATTATAAATAGCCACAATCAAAACTTGAAAGCAAAACATAACAAAAATTTCATTAAACCTAAAACACAAGAGTTAAATACAGAATTCTCTGTGACAGACATTTACTTTGGAATGACAAATAATTAAGTATGGAAACTAGCATAATAAATTTGATGTTATAATTACACATTATAGTTGCTTTCTAAAATATAATCCCTCAAGAGGAAAATCTAACAGGGAGAAAGTGCCAAACTTCACATTTACATATATCAACTTTATTATGGATCAGAACTTATAAAAGTATATGTTTAAATTATCAACCACATTACACTGAGATGCTACCATTTCGTAACTTGTCAGTTACCTTTTTCCTAGATCTCAATCTTAAAATGTCACATACAAACACATGCAATCTGTCTCCCATCTTACTCTATGCATATGCCCTTACTGGTAATTAACTTTTCTGACTCCTTTGTTCTTGATATTTCAAATTACTCAGGGTCTGAGGATTTTATTTTTATTAAGGACAGATAACTAAGGTGTTGATCTGGTTTATTTCTGGCAATCAGTTGGTCTTATCAAAAAGTCATGCCTTTTGAAAAGTTGCAGCTAGGGGAAAATGACAGAATCAAATGGTGCTAGCTATGATGCACATTTAAGAAGGGGCCCCAATCCTCCTGCCTTCAAGACGCATGCCAAAATCATCCAGGCAGGAGATAAAAGTCAGACCTTACACCTCAGGGAGCCAAAAGAAACCGTTTCTAAGATGTGGATAAACCTTATCACCACTGCCACATCTCTGCTTCTCTGTGAGGTACAAATGGCACCTTGGGGTAAGTCAGCTTCTTTGTGCAGCTCTGCTTTCAGGTGACCAGATCAAACATAAGGGCTTGAACCAGGGGACAGAATCATGGACCAACTTATGAGCCCCTGCAAATCACAACTCATGGGAGTCACACACACAATCCTATGCCACGGCACTGAAGGCGTAAACAACCAAGATGGAAGTTAAATACTCCATCAGTGAAACACTGAGTGGCAGAAAAATTTCTTATACCATAAGGTTCATATTATGAGAAAAATCATTTGTCTTTGGTCTTCTTCCTGGAAGAGCTCTCCAAAACTCTAACAACTTCCCAACAATACAGGTCACCAGAGTTTGCTGTTCTGCTCAACCGCTGCTTTCCATGTTATGTTCTCATCCACTAATGGTGGGAATGACACAGTCATTAGCTGGAGTAGGTAGACTGGCCTCCCCCCACCCATTTCCTTGATCTTGTTACAAAACAACCAGGAAATTGATATTATTCTGAATGCAATCCTTCATTCCAGTGTCCCTTTGCAAAGAGAAAACAGAGCAAATAATAATATCTCTTCTTGTCTGTAGTACATGAGGACACACAACAAAAATGCTTCCATTGTAAGTTTGCTTAAAGATTTTATTTTAGTCCAGTGACAGGAGTATCATCATGAACAGTAGTAAGAGCACAAGGGCCAACAAAAAAACCCCAAAAACCCAACAAACAAACCAGCAAAACCCCCAGGTAACCCCAAAACATGCTATCTGGTTTCAGGTAAGACAATGTGAAATTCTATTCAACTAAACGTTTAAATAAATATCCAGAAAAGACAATGTGGAAGTACAGTTTTAAAATAATTTAAAAGGACAAGAGCCTGGAAAATACATGAAAATCAAACATTTGCACACCAGATTCAGGAATTAAAGGAAGAATATATAAAGAATAAGAGAGACTGAAAATCAGAGATATTGCAGTTACTTTACCAGAAGCTAATAGATGGATGACATTCTACATAGCTAAAAGATTCCGTGAAAAACAAATAAACAAACAAACAAGCCAAATTGAAAAAAAAACCCAACATATCAGTAATATCAGCTTCCTGGTTTAGAAATTTCACAAAATGTCTCAAACTCGTGAACATGAGTAGAACAGATAACTGTATAGGCCAGCTCAAAGGCTGTAAGTGTATTAATGAAGAGATCACCAACTTTTTAAGAATTTCACTTGATCCTTGTTTAAGTTTCCACTCTGAAAAACGGTAAACAAATCTCTAAAAGGTTGTTTCCCAGGAGGATGATATGGTGGTTTCCCAGGATTGTGCACTGAACAGATTTCTGCAATCATCAGAACCCACAGTACTACAGATTTTAATATAAATACTATTTGCTTCAGTCATTTGCAGACAACAGAGAATTAATTTAAAAGGGCAATGAAGGACAGGATTATTTTTTTCCCCAACAAGCCTGTCTGTCCCACAAACAAGATTGGGAAGGCAGGGGGAGGGAGGGAAGGAAGCAAAAGGCTGTGGAAATAAATCAGCTATGGAAGGAAATCTTTTATAAAACAGAAAGCTAGAGCTTGGTGTAATGATAATCCAGTTTGTACAGAGAAGTTCTGCATAATTTTGATTGCCTCTTTCTTGGCAGATAAGGAACTAATCTGCTAGAAACAAGGTGGCTAGGCTAGTCAGGGGTGGGAAATAAAAAAAAAAAAACAAACAAAACAGAAAGCCAGAAAGAGGGCAAAAACATCCATTCTTGCAACATAAAAACAGTCATGGTGAAAATGTTCAAATGTCAAATTAAAAAAAAGATAAATATTACAGACTTTCTGATATCCAGAAGCATAAGGGTAGGTGGGGAGGAGGAAAATATCATCATAAGATGATCAAAGAACCTGGGTTGAAGATCTGACATATGCAATCTGGCAAGGAGTTATCACAAACCAGTCAGAGCAGAAATAATAAGGCAGGTTCTGCAAAGCCGAAGAAAGCAATGTGCAACGGTTTCATGTCAAAATTCATTCTGTCCCTTTTGGTTTGCTCTGATATTGGAGGCTTCATGTGCCCACAGATAGCGTTGCTATGCACCTATACATCTATATTTGTGCATTACACTATTGATTACACTCTTGTTTTACAGAGCAAGAATGTTTCACCAGTTAGTTCTGTTACTGTTCAAGTGCTCCTATGCATGCCTCAAAAAAACATTAAACTGAATTCTGAGTCCCTTTGTACTGCTGATGTTGTATCTCCAAAACCCTGGTGACCAGTAGTAGTTCATCTGCACTAAGAGCAACGCCTTTTTCCTGCTATAAACCATGTGCTTTCAGTAGTACAGATGAACATTAGTCATTATTCAGGCTGGTGAAGAAATAACAGAAATTAAATACCAAGAAAAAAAATAAATTTAATGAATACTCAGATTGCTCACATTATGAAGCTAGGAGATGCACATGCAAAGAACATTCACCATCTTGTTCTTTACCCATCATGACGGTCCTTTCAGTTAATTAATTGCATTATAGTCTTTCCAGCAGGCTTCTGGAGTGTTCAAGATAAACCATGCCTACTACTCAAAGCAGGTCACTAGAAAATAGTGTGGCAAAACACTCATGTGTATTTGAACACAATAATATATTTTGAAAAAAAATGCATGTGTTCAGAAGACCGCTGGTCCCACTGAGATCCTGAGAGCACCAGCCAATTGGCTGGGGACAAAGCAGGCTCCAATTCTTACATCAAAGCATTTTGACTGGTAACATCTCACTCTGTGAAAAGTGTGTTCTCCTGCTGGAATTAGCCCCATGTCTGAACTTCTGCAGGATCTAAGAATTGCTATCGTGCTTGAAAACCCACAGAAGGGATGAGCCAGGAGAATCCACATCCTGCTAAAGACACCCGAAATATTTTTCTTCCCATTTTTAGTGCTAGCAATGCTTCAGGATCAGTGATTGTATGATGTAAGAGCTTTGAAAGCAGGCTAATTTCAAAGCATTAAATACTACAGTGTTGCTTTGAAAATTTAGTTTTAAAGAGAGAGATGATTACACCAACTCCCATATAAGGAAGAGTGGTGTTTCCTTATGGTAATAGTGGTGTTTCTGTAGTGTGTAAAATCCATGTCAGATCTCAGGACTCAGCATAATGAAAACACAATATATGATAGTAAATGAAGCAAAGAGCATATGGCATGTAAGGAAGGGTGCAGACAGTCAAGATACCTCAGTGAATCAAGACAGCTATAACCCCGGTCAGCACAGCAGACTGCAGCCTCAGCCTGCCTCCTGGCACACTAGCAACAACCTTGATGGTTTTATGGAAAGATATGGAAAAGACCAACTTAAATAAAAATTGTTCCAGTGAAATAACTTCCCTGTGCACGTGAGCTGCAAGAGCTTGTGTGTTCTTTTAGCAGAGGCAGGGCAAGAGCAGAATCTGCAACAGGGCAGGCGAGCACACAGGTCAGCAACACAGCCACCAGCAGTTCACTTGCAATACTTTATCTCCTGAGCAGCAGGCTGACTCCCTGATAAAGCATCCATCTTTCTAGGTCACTTGGCTGAAGTTTGCTTTGCCATACTCTGCTGAGAACAGCTGACAGCCTAATAGCAGTGCTTCTCCAGCTATTGATTCCCTGATTATTTTTTTCCCTGCAGACTCACTGTATATCTACTTTATTCTGCACATCTAATGAATACATACAGCACTGTAAATAAATGGTACAGCATTTCACTGACATTCCATCAGAGCAGCGAAAAGAAGGTAACAAAGTGAAAAAAGGAAGATGCAGTAAAGGATCCTTCCACCTCCTACTCAGGATCACACCCAGCAAGACACTAAGACATACATGTCCGAGCCACGGCACTCTGGTCTCAGGGCACTACAGACCTTCAGCTGAAATCATGCTCGGCAAGTTTTCAGGTCAAAAGTAGCAACACTTTGCTCTGTGGCCCTCCCACCCTCAGCAGTGGCAGCAGTCAGCCCCAATTTAGCTCTGAGCACTTAATCTCGCAGCAAAAATCAGGTACTTTAAACAGACATATGAAGGATGACACCAGCAAAGCTGTAGAAAATGCACATTATCATAAAATTATCACCAGATTCTTGCCAGGATTGCCACGTTGCCAATACTGTAGATGATCAGAGGTAGCGTTGGAGAATAGCAGCAAAACAGACCCCCAAAGGAATAGCAATCTGTGCTAATCCATGAGCTCCAGTATCTGATCCCTCATCTAATCTGCCTACAAATACCTATCTTTCAGATATAAACTCATCAACAGACTTGTTCCTTGAATGCTTTCAATGCTTGATTGTTACCCTAAGGTCCATTCTACACTCAGTTCTGTATTTCTAAATTCTTAATTCAATACTTCCTGTGCCATCCATTGCCTTCCTTTTTATCCCTGCTCAGAGGGAAAAAAAAGCCTGAATCTGAATCACATTCAGAAATTCAGTGAAACTTCTACTCTTGTTATTATCCATGACTCCCAATGAAAACCGCAAAGCTGTAATTCTTAACTTACTTCATAACTAAGTTACTTCGTACTTCATAAGTAAGCTACAAAATGTGTTTTAATTTTTATAAACTACAGTCCCATAATCACAACTTCTAAACTCCACTAGAATGAACTTTCAGTGATGTAAATTAGCATCATATGCCCTTCTTGTAGTGCATTTCTTTTACTTTCTTTCAGAATTGAATAAAATGCACAAATTGCATTCAGAAACTAGTAGGTTTTTTTTCCTAATGCCATCATATGGGGACTGGAAGTTCATTTTGAGCCAGGACTTTTGAAAGAGAACAACAACTTCATGGATCTTACAAAGTAAATCTGTTGTTTAAAATCAACTGTTGCCTCCAAAATTCAGAGTACAATAAAGATAAACTGTGTCTATAAACCCAAGTGAAATTACACCTTGGTGTCGTACATTTGAAATGGAGCTATCTGAAAGTAATGGCCACTTCTGAAAACATGGTCATTCACCCTTCAGAAACATTTTTCTAATGCTTACAAGTACATGTACCAAAAAAGGGTACCAGAAAGACAAAGGGATGTGTTTTTAAATATATAGAGCATACTATAATGCATCAGCTGACTTGCATGACCATAACTTGCTTGTGCTTTTGAAACACTTGAAATCCTCAATTGCTCTCAGCTACTTGTGAAAGTACCTGTGTCAACCACCTCCACCTGCCCCAAATACTGTCCCTATCCTGTTCCCACTTTCCCCCACACTAAGGACTCTCACTCTGTTTCTCCTGCATCTTCCATGCTCCCACTGTTCTTTTTTCCTTCCTACCTGGGAAGTCCCTCAAAGGATGAATGATATTTAATTATTCTAGGAACACTGAGAAGAATAGCATTGCCCTGAAGGGCTGCCAGAAAACCAGCATCAAACTTAATGTCAGGCCTTGTATTATTCAGCTGTTTAACTTACCAATTAATTATACAGTAAATAAAAACTATTTCCATGGGGAGTCAAAGTGCAGTCCTGACAATCTTGCTGGCAACTACACATCCCCAGATCAGGGACAATCACATTAAGACAAACTTTGTGATTAATAAATTCATGATATTCAGATAGCGTGACAGCTGCAGTATTGCCTGTGGCCATTGCTCTGTAATTCCATAGCTGCTTAAACCCCTGAGTGACTCATGGAAGGGACAGTGACTACAGACCTCGGGGCTGTTGATGAAATTTTGGACTCAGGATCTTCTTTGCCCAGAATTTAAACCAATCACTTCAACAATGAGACTGAACTACTTTTGTGTATCTGCTATGCTATTGGGCGGGTACCCCAGACAATGTCAGGACTGTTTCAGCAACAGCACCCTCAGGAACTCAGTAATTGCTTCATGAATCAACCTCCATTCCACCAGTATCAGTGAAGCACCAATCATATGGGGACCCCATAGCACATGTCTCACCCCCATTATGGGCACATTCCTTGTCACTTCCCTTGGCCTCAGCAGTGTTTAAGCACTTCCCTCCTCTGACATGGAAACAACCAGGGACCATGACAAATACTTGCTACATCTATCACTCCCATCCATTAAGAGATCCCGTTGGCATGATTGATAGTATTTTAGAAAATCCAGTGTTATTCTCATTTCTTTAGTGCAACCAGAGGTTTCTGCAGTAAAGAATGAACAGAACAAACAGGATGAGGTTCTCTGAATAAGGTGTACAGTAAGGCACACAGAGGTATTTTCAATATGAGTAAGAATGAAGTACTCTTCCAAAAGTTGTTATCCAAGACTGTACGACATAACATCACATAGTGATTCTATTAATCACTCTGTCAGCATAACAGACATAGGAACTACCAGAATTCAATACAGATTCTTTCAAAATTTACATTTGTCTTATTTAGAAAGTGACAAAGTAACCTTAATTTCAAAATGTGGGACTGGAAGGTTGCCTAACAGTTTGTAAAGTCAGATGAAAATACATTTAATTTTTCTCTAAAAGTTAATTATGCAATTAGAAGCGTAACAGCTTAAGTTCATGTTTGTTTTGTATTTTAAAAGAACTACATCTCATATATTGAATAAAATCACATGCCGGAGATTACAAGTACACATGAGAAATTACTCTTTTTTCCAAATCACCATTGCTCTCACCAGTCAAACCTTCTTCATTTACAACAGCATTATCAGGTAAGACATCAGGCATTTTTCACTCCAAGGCTGTTGATTTATGAGGAAAAGTTGGACTCCTGACATGGTTTCTGCTTCACTAGCCACATCTTTCTTCCGTACATGAGCTGGTAACCCAGGGAGGATGTCAGACCTCACTTGAAACAGTACCAGGATCTTTACAACACACATCCCACCTGATGTGCCTACACACAATGAAGTTCAGGACCTGCTTCAAACGTGTCTCTGAGGTAGAAGAGCAATATCCAGAAGAGGCTGACAGATGACAGCACCACATGACTTCAATCCACCTGGGTTTTTTCTGTGTCGATGCAATAAAATGTTGTTTTAACTTGCTTTCAGTCATGCCAAATGATACCAAATGAAGAAGAGGCAGCCTGACACCCACAAAGCAGAACAAGCAACAGGGAAGAAAAAACACTGTAAGAAGAAAAATCAGGCAGGACTGATATGCAGAAGGAGGCCTGGAAGAATGGGAGGGATCATGGTGGGTGGGAATGGGGAAAGTAGAAAAAGAACAGATACAGTGCGGTATGAAAAAGGGCTCAGATGAAGTGGTCCAGATAGACTAAATTGATACTATGAGAGAGAGACATCATAATTAATCATTTCTAATACTGAACCATATACTGGAGCAGAGCTCTTTGCCTTTTTATTTTAAGGGGGCCAAATTAGGAAAGCAAGTGAGTTAAGAGTAGGTGGGTTGCAAGGATACAACAGATGGGACGTGGACAAACCTAGTACAGAAGTGGGAAGGGGAAAATGACACCCTGTGCAGCACAGAGAGATGAAGGAGGGAGACATTTGGTGCAGTATGAGGCAGAATACATGGTCCAGATACTGTAAATCTCATGATGTCATAGGAGATGCTGGTGTTGAAGTAAGCCCTGCTGTCCTTCAGCATGTTTACAATACACTGAGCACTGTTCTAGACCCTGAAAATGCTGAAGACTCAGGAAATTGAAATCATAACTAATAATAAAGCCCATCCAGGAAATGGAAGCTTTCTTTCCCACTCCAAGTTTCCACTCAGCCCCTCAGTTCATAAGAGAGGTTATAAGGTTACTAATAGCAGATCATATGACAGCCAGAAGAATGGACAGAGCATTCTTGCCATCAGTGGCAAGAACCTGCTATTTTGAGCAACTATTTCTGGAGGTAGGACATTTTGACAAAAGGATTCTCAACTGCCTGATGAGAGCAGGAAATGCTGAAGACTTACAGCTCCACAGTCAAGTTCCATGCTTCACAGGAAGCATCCTTTGGTTTGGGATGGACATCTCTGCACGACACAGAGTCAATGAATCCATACATCTTGCATGTTTCAGTGCTCCTCAGCTGTCAGCACACAGCTGTGAAATTCATCCACAGAGCACTCTGCAGGCACTGGACACCACTAATGACTGACGTGAGGGAGGACAAACAGCACACAACAGCTATTACAGACTCTGCACGCTCCACTAACAGCTAACAAGGGTTGAAATGGAGGAATTTCATGTCAGTGGTCAGTGCGTAACATGTAATGTACACTTCTTGATAATAATAATAATTTAAGAAAGCTAAAAACTTGATAAGAAAGTCTGAAGAAAATGCACATGCAAATTTTAGAAAAATGTCAAGAGGCAGCCTCTGCAGAATTAATTTCCTGAGATTATGATATTGTCCTTAATCATATGATCACATGATTCCCAGTACACATTTAAAACATACTAAAAGTAGGTGGAAAAAACCTGCATAAAAAAAAAAAAAAGCGCCAAAATAATTGGACAGAATTTTGGATTGCTTCAGAAGCCTGTTATTCTTGTATCCCTGTGTATCAAAAGCTCTGGCTACCTTTTCAAGTCAGAATCTTGTTAGGGAAAAAATTAGAGTGAAAAAAAAAAAAATCAAGATTTTTTTTTCATAGTTGGGCACTTGTTAGTAATAAATTTGAAAGCCATCTTTGACAGAAGAGAAAACTTGAGGAATCACTTTTTTCTTTTTTTTGTCCTGAGTGTTCTGCCATTTTTTAGTCAGAGATGTAATTTATATGTAAATTTTTCCTGAATATCACTTCAACCACTGAGAAAAAGTAAATATTTTAAGAACAGTATATAATAATTTGGTAAGAATACCTAAAGAGTAATTGAAAAGAATATAGTATTAATCAATTAGAACTTTTACAGTATATGCTATAATTTCTAGGTCAAAGTCAAAGAATAAATGAAATACTGAAAATATTTGAAGCTAAGCATACATTTAGGTGAAGCAAAATAAAGTACATTAAAATTAAAATTTATTCTACCAATTGCAATTTTTATCTTTATTTAGAATCTGAGCACTAAACTCTGAGAGATTCCTTGAAATAGATAGACTGAATAGCCCAAAATAAAGGTGTTAACTCAGACTGTGTTTTACTACCAGAATAGCTACTGGTTTGATCACTGTTGCTCTAGATTAAACATGCCTGTATATTTTTTGGAAATTAATATATCAGACCAAATTCACATATAGCTTAGTAATGAGTATTTCCAAACATTTGTTTTAACTGGAAAACATTGGTGATTTACTTTATTCATTCCAACAATATCTATTTCTGCATTTTGATAATAACGTTGAAGGAAAAAATTCTCAGATGAATGTTTTGCATTTAGAAATCAGCTGACACCATACTTCAGTACAATTATTTATTACAGCTTAATCAATGACAGCATTGCAACTTCAGATTTTCAGTTCATATGAAATGCAGAGAGAGTTGTCCTTTAAGTATTGTAATGAGTTAGATTAGCACTGAAAAGAGTCTGAAGATGCAATGCACAGTAAGGGTATACATATATAACACGACCAAGAGTGTTTGTGAGCAACAGAAACTTACACTTTTCTAGATTGGCCCTGAGAGGCTAAACTCTACAAGTCAGTTACAACATCACATAGATGGTAGTAAAACAAAGCCATTTTACACTATCATAGAGCCTAGAGATAAGAAGCTGGCCCTCGTCAACAGATTTCTAAAGTGAAAAGGCATGATGACTTGTTCCCTCAACTTTCAGTTAAACAATCACCACTTCAAAGCCAATTCACCTTCCCATCTCTGTTTTTAAGACTGCTGTCAATTGAACCTCTGTCTCAGCAAGCATCATCACTGGCAGCAAGCTACAGTATTTAAGAAACTTTTAAAATTTATAACAGCAGATCCTTAATACTTTATTGTTTGCCATAAACCCTTCATGTAGTAGGCTGCAAAAGATAAGGCAACATGAAGGGCAGAGGACCATTTTGCTTTCCAACCAGTTATCAATAGTAGGGGTGGTGCAGCTGAGATACTACACGTAAGAAGATAAAATTAAAAAAAATAAAATTAAAAAAACAACAACAAAAATAACCAACCAACTAAAAAAAAAAACAACAAACCTGAGTAACTCCTGAGTAACTCTGACTAAAGAGAGAGAGAGAGAGAGACAGAAAGAATATGCAAGACCAACAACGCTGCAGATCCCAAGATCCACAAAGAAGAGTAAGGAAGCACTCCAAGCACCAGAGCAGAGATCCCTCTGCAGCCCATGGTGCAAACTATGGTGAAGCAGCTGTGCCCCTGCAGCCCACGGAGGTCCATGTGGCAGCAGAACAGTGCAGTCCCTGCAGTGAAGCAGTCCCTGAAGACCCCAGAAGTGCCAAAGGAGGTTGTAATTATGTGGAAACTCTCACCAGGCTCTTAGCAGAACTTGTGGACCCATGGAGAGAGGAGCCCACAACAGAGCAGGCTTGCTGGAAGGACTTGTGGCCCCATGGGTCATCCCCACTGGAGCAGGGGTCCTGAGGTCCTGCAGGACTCCACCCCACAGAAGGGACCCACTGGCACAGCTTGTAAAGAACTGCAGCCTGTGGGAAGGACTCACATTTGAGAAGTTGGTGAAGGACTGCCTCTCAGGGGAGGGACCCCATGCTGGAGCAGAGGAAGAGTGTAAGGAGTCCCTGTAGAGGAAGGAGCAGCAGAGACAATATATGGTGAACTGAATGCAGCCACCATTCCCTATCCTGCTGTGCCACAAGAGGGAGAGGAGAAGTAGAGAATTTGTGAGTCTTGGAAAAGGGAAGGGGTGGGGGAAAAGTGTTTTTATGATTTGCTTTTCATTTCTCATTATCCTACTCTGATTTGATTGGTAATAAATTGAACTAATTTCCCCAAGTCAGCCTGTTTTGCTCATGACAGTAACTGATGAGTTATGATCAGCTGATTAGCTCAGCTTGTCCTGATCTAAACTAACAAGGCTTTTGTTACATTTTCTCCCCCATGTCCAGAAAAGGAGACAAATAAAGATACTTTGGTGGGCAGCAGTCATCCACATATTATTACTTATCAGTGTTTCTTACAGAGAGAATAACTTGTACATGAGTAAACAATCCTGTAAGGATATATTTTAAAGATACTGAGATAGCATCTCCCATGCATATAATTACCCATCTGTTTCTACAAATTACATTTAACATAATATTTAATCCCTTCATATAGAAAAGGAAGTCAGATAGGCATGCATACTTTAAAATTTTATTGCGAGATGGTATAGAAGAAAAAAGGAAGAAATTAAAAAATAGTCAGGAAATTGTTCTCTACCACATTTCTTCATTTTTTGACAATATTTACACATGCTAATATAGGTGAGCAAGGGGAAGTGAAAAAAAAAATCAAAATTGGAAAAGATCCCTGATTGAGATGTTTGCTAAATATAAGGTGCAGTCTAAATTTTACAAAGGCCAAACATCACCTTCTGAATAATTTTTATTTGTATAATAAGAGAAATAAAACTAAAATAAGGAAAAGAAAATGAAACAGATGTGATTACAGGAATGATAGCAAGCAGCACATTTCCAATGAAGTAATCATACTTTGTATTACCAGTAGTCGGGATGAAAAATCGAGGCAAGACAGCAAAGCTACTACACTCATGTTTTTGCCAAAGAAAACAAAACCATAATGGTAGCTACCAATAATTTCCTTTAATCACTTGTCAGGCTTCATGGACTGTTAACTCTGCCAATTGCAACAGAGACCCCAAAAGCTAAGACTTTCAAAGCTGTCAGAAAGACATTTGGGTGTCCATTTATATTCAAATTTTAGAAGATCTGAGTGACTGAAAACAGAGGAAGCTTTCAAAAACTTGAGTCTTGCTTTCACAAACTCGGAACTAGTCTGCTGAAAGCACACCTGCTTGGATTAAGACACAGGAAACATGACAATCACTGACGACTGATAAGACCAGAAAGCACAACACCTATCTGACAGTACTTAGGAAGACTGTAGGTCATAAAGAGATAGATTTCAGCTGTAAGGGTTTGAATACAAGGGTTTGTGGTGTTGGTGGTGGTTTGGGTTTTTCCCTTTTCCATCTGGCAGACAGCAGTAAGTTTAATACAAAGTAATCAGATGGGCAGGCAAGAAATAAACCACATTCTTTTTTCTTCCTCTCAGATTCAAAGAAAAGTGCAGCTAAAGAGACGGATGGGTTAGGAAATGAACTGCTCAGTTCTGTCTGTGGGACACCAGGGATAGAATCATAGAATACCTCACACTAGAAAGAACCCACAAGAATCATGTAAAACCTGAGATCATGGTCAACAAAAACACCATTCTGTGCAAAACACTGTCTAAGAACTATATAGAAGCACATATAGAAGAACACCTAGGAAAGATGACTCTAAGAAAAAAAATCTTAATTTAAACATCAGAGTATTTTCATCAGTTCTGGACATTGATGGGAAACAAAACAGCCAAAGAGATATACTCAAAGGCAAAAGGCCATATTCTGGTGAGGACTGACAGTGCTCTAGGTGCTGCCACCAGGCCCTCCCATGTGGCACTCTACATATGAAGGACTCTCACAGTCTGTGGCAGGCAACACACTCACGGCACTGCCCTGCACAGGGGATGCAAAGCAAAGAGCATGAACAGAAAGGAACAATGTTATGACAATTATCATCCTGTCTATATGCAAACTTTTTCAGTTTTTCTCCTAGGCACAGAGAACTCCAAGTATACACATTTGTTGTTACTGATGAAACTGACTTAATGTCTCACTGAATAAAATCAGACCATGAGCAGTAACCCAGCAGAAGAAAGCAAGCTTAAGATATTTCCTGCTGTAAAGCTTTTTTTAGATAACTATTGATGATGATAGAAACAACTATAATTTACAGTGTAAGGAAAAAAAAAAAAAAGAAAAACGTTAAGCTTAGGTTTTTTTTACTGTAATCTTGGTTTCCCTGACAAAATAAATTGGTGTTGTAGCAATAGTAGTTTTTATAAGGGATCTTCCAGGGACTTCAGCTAATATTTTAACAAGACCTTTCGCTTCATAAAGAGGCTTTTGTCCTGGAGCCTGAATCCACTTTTTCAGTAACAGAGATGATTAACATAGCTAATCTTTGAACCACTTTACTGACGAAGAAATTAAAGAAGATCAGTCCTGAAATGGAAAGCATCAAGGGTTAAAGACTCAGATCCAGTTCCCACCCCTTGATGTCATGACTCTGGGTGAATGACTAAGATTATTTCTACCTGACTCTATACCACACTAAACAAATTCCCAGTAGAAAGCTGCTTTTAATACTGTTTTATGCATCTTATAACTCTATCACAGACAACTAGTAGAGTGGTCCAAAGAGCTGAGTCCAGGTACATTTCTTTAGGGAACTCTACTATTTTACATCGAGGGAGCTCAGGCATCTTCTTTCTCTGTGCTGTTCTTGGTCTAGACTGAGAAAGAGCTGGATAGTTCCCATTGGTCCTGGGCTGTTGACAAGGGTACTCACTCTGAAAAGGGCTGAGAAATGAAGGCTTCAGCATACAAACTAACAAGTCTCTTACTACGTGAAAACTGGGCAGCACTACAGCTACCACTACTCCTCCTCCAGAAACATCATGACAGAAAGGACCAAGCCATATCTTGGGGATGACAGAGCAGCCTCAGTTCCTGCCTCAAGCACAGGTTGCAATTGTGGATCTTAACCCCATGGAGGCATCTAATGTGTGCAGTGGGTGGTCACTCAAAGCCAGCCAGGAAGGGGAATGAGAAGCCTTCCACACCCTGAAAATGACCCACTTCTGCCTGATTTGCATGCCCTGTTCATAGCAGACAAACCAAGCAAGCAGCCCATGTCAGGACCTAAGGCACATCCATGGAACTGACCTAAACAACCTCCGCTATACTGACTATTTCTTAGCTTGCCAAGTAGCTACAGCAGGAAAGTATCCAATCCTTAGGTCTGAGTAGCAGCTAAAATAAGTAAGGACAAGTACAGGAAAGACAATTAAGGGGAAATTATCTAGCCTAGAAGCATCAGTAAAGATACCAGTAAAGCTTCAAAGGAGTTTAGTACATACTTAAATTTTGATCAAATTTTTTTGGAGGTGATTGATAAACTCCAGGAAACAAACACAAATATAAAGGAGTACAGAAATCCAGTTAGGAAAAAGGAATATTAAAAGCTCATATCAGCCAGAATTAACCCCCCCCACTAAATCAAAACAACATTAATTATTATACATTCAGCAACCACAAAGCATGTACTACTTGAGAAAAAGAGAAAGGAAAAATGGAAAAGGACACTTATTTTACGTTTTTGGAGGCTGAGTGAAAAAGCAAAAAAGAGCAGGTTTCGTAAGTAGAAGAAACCTGCAAACTATTACCTTGTCTTAGCCAACTGTTCCCTCACTGTGGGTAGTCTTAAAAATACCATAGTTGTCCAACTGTAATGCATTCTTTCCTCTATCATGTGTCTTGTTAGTGTGGGCTTTAAAAATCAACATTTATACAATTTTTGAATAAAACTGTCTAACTGAACTTACACAGGGTGCCTAATTTATGTTGATTCCTTCATTGTAAAATCTGAAGCTTAAATTTTAGTAGACTTTCTAAATGTATTCAATATAACCCATAGTCTTTATCACAACTTTCATACTACTGGGCTAAGTACTTTTAAGGTTTTTTGGGTTTTTTTTACAAAATGAAGTTTAAATGTGTGTACTTGGCACATAAGCTAAAAGTACGGGGTTTTGCTACTCCCACTCCTCAAATGCTTGAACTGATTTCTCTGTTAGGTGAATAAGCCATGGGTAATTGGGATGAACTGAAATGCAGAATATCTCTCCACCAAAAGGAACATCATTTCTGATGGTCAGCAATACTGGTTACTGGCATAATAAAGCCAACTCAGTGGGCATGCAACAACTTGTCCATCCCTCTACCAATAAACCTCTCCTTTCCCTGGACTGCAGTCCTAATGCCTCTAAAGGCATTCTAAAGAATGTCTAGAGATCCCGGGTAAGAAAGATCCATCAGCAGAAGCTCTTCATCTGCGTTTGCTCCTGGAGATTATACCACCTCTGAAGAGCAGTTCTACATTTCTTTGTTCTCAGAATGGCCCTGAGTCTTGACACCTTCACTCATCACCCAGGTTATTTTTTTTCTTCTGTTCTCCTTCCTTTTTCTCCCAAATTAGCAGTCCAACACTGATGATAATAATAGCAGAAAGTGGCTGAATGAAGGACCTTTCCCATTTAATTCAATGACATAAATATGAAACATTCATCATATACTCCACTCATAGGTCTGCTAAAGACAAATTCACTTGTGACACATGCAAGATAAATTCATATCTCTTTCTAATAGACCTCCATTAGTATCAGACTTATCATCCATTCCCCTAAAGTCTTGAGTACCACCCATGCAGCGTAGGAGATTATGATTCTATTCAATGCAACAGGATTCTATTTTAAAAACTCACAGCACACACATTCAGAGCTGTGACTTCATTCAGGCATATTTTCTTAAGCTGCTGTCTCCTTTGTTGCAACACTGAGCCGAAAATGGATATGTAATCCACTGCTTATATGCACCCTCTATTCAACATATTAAGACTCAGCCTGTGCCTAAGCTTCATCTACTTTTCCCCAGAAGTCAAATTTCCCAGCTCAAGTGGTAAAGTTATGTGAGTTTTTCTTTGAAAGCCCCCAATTCTATGACACATTCAGTGTCATCATATATGCTCTGCAGCAAACCTGCAGTACCTGACACATCACTGCTTAAATCATTAAATGTCAAGTATATCTTCACACATCACTGAGACATACACATTTTTTCCTGTTAGATGAACACATAAACATACATTTCCTGTATATATATACATACACTGAATAAATGTTTCAAACTGACTTGCTTCCTTCAACCTCTTCATCTCATCTGAACCATGAATCCCTAAAAAACTGTTGTCCTTTTTGATTTCAGACCAGTATAAAAAGAGGTTGGTCTAGAAAGTCCTCTGAGAACAAATTCCTCAAATTAAAAAAGGAATTCCATTAATGATGTATTTCCTTTCTTTTCTCTTCCCTCTATCTCTTCTCCCCATTCCTTCACTCCCACATCTCATGGTACCTGTTACTACAGCACAGACCAGCTCTTATTTTTTCCTACCTGCACTTCTTGAACACAATAAGCCTTACTGTCATTTCATTCACTTTTTATCAAGGAGTTTTCTTTCACTAAAGGTACATTTCCTCAAGATGCACAGTATTTGGGGAAACAGCTCTGCCTCTTTTTCTCCTGTCATGCTACAACAGAACTGATATTCCCTCACATTTTTAAGCACTATTACCTATGGGAATAAAGAAGATAGTCCAGTGAAATACAGGCAGGTGTATTTGGCTACACATTGCCTTGTCACCAAAGAGATCACTGACTGACTGCAACCAAGAAAATTCATGCAGACTGAGTAACCTACGAAAGAACCAGAAGTGATTCCATCCAGAAATATTTAACATTTATTAGTAGCTACTTAGTAAGCAATCCTTGCTGTCTATATAGCTTAGCTTATAGCTCACGGCAGAACGAGAAGGCAAGCTAAGAAGTGGCTCCTTGTAACTTTTCTTCCAAGACATTTCAAGGAACTAAAACAAGTAGGACTTGAGTAGTGAAAAGATATGAACTGTGACAAAAAGAAGGTATGAAAAAAACCCAGTCATGTACTCCATTAGCTCATGCCAGCTCTTGGAAAGCAGAGACTCAGACACCATTATGCGAGGATGAACTTTATTAACTCTATTTTACAGTTTTCCTGTTTACAATTACATCCATCTTACTGCATGATCAAACCTCAAGAAACAGTGAAATAACCTCACTTTTGTTTGGTTTTTTTTCCTTGATGTGTTCTGCAGATCCATGAGATGATCTAACTTTAAAAAAATCTGGTCATGGCAGAGCATGTGCACATCAAGAAGATAGGGCCTGACTCTTTTCAGTGGCACCCAGTGATAGGACAAGGGGCAACAGGAACAAACTGAAACATAGGAAGTTCCACCTGAACATGAAGAAAAACTTCTTTACTTTGAGGGTGTCAGAGCACTGGAACAGGCAGCCCAGACAGGTTATGAAACCCCGCCTGTATATGATCCTGTGCAAGCTGCTCTAGGTGAGGCTGCTTTAGCAGGAAGGTTGGACTATGCAGATGGAGAGATCATCTCCAGAGATCCCTTCAATCCCAAACATGCTGTGATTCTGTGGAATATAAAAGGGGGTAAAGAGAAAGGGAAAAAAAAGGAAAATAATTATCCATATTTTAACTTAATTTATATTCAGCACAAAGTATACATCAGATGTGCATGGGAGCAGAAAAAGCACAAGTATTCTGTGTATTCCAGACACCTAATTTATGACTCAATATTCCAGACCAAGTTCATGGAGATTCTTGTTCTTTCAGAGCGTGATTTAAAGCACTTAAGTTTCTAAATGCTAACAAAGAGTAGTGAATTCCCCCCCTAGTGGCCCCTGCCTGCCTCCATCCTCCTGAAAGGCAGCTTAGGTACTGAGGTAGGTACCTGGTGGGAATTCCTCTCAGGTGCTTGCATGCACGGGAGAGTATGGCAGCAAATAAAGCAAGCAGTACAGAAAATGACACAGATCTCCAAAAAGGTGCACTAGAAATACTTTATACCAACTGACTGGTGAAAGACTGTGATGACCCACCCTTAAGAGGAAGGAAGCACCTTGTATTGCTTCTGCAAGCATAGGGAGAGTGGAATGTAGACACAAGAAGAAAGGTTTTAGAAAATACCCGTATGACATTTTCCAAATATGAGTACTCTTCTTATAGAAGGTCTCCACAGGTGCATCTTCCTACCTATCATTTTGAAAATGCTTCCCTTTCCAAGGCCAGCTTCCTTACAGTAGCAGTACTCACTCTGTCAGGTATCCAGTAAAACCACTACAGAGTAAAAAATTCTTCTTCAATAAATTAGTAAGCTAATAATGTCCATGCAAATATTTATTTTCTTACACTGCAGGAACATTAATCTAAAGACAGAACTTTCTAACACGTTTTTACTCAAAAATAAGGATGGTCTAACATTCTTAAAAACAAGAATGCGGAGACAATGTGTGGAACAGAAATCTAGGGTAAAGCTATGTACAACTATGTGCATGATGTAACAATCAGAAATATTTATGTAAATTTGTAAACAAATTTTCAGCTCACCATCAGCTCCTGCTGAGAAAATTATTGATTAATATTCTGTCAAGTATAAAATAATCTAGAGATTTATTTTCTTTATCCCTCACTTTAACCTAAGACCTGCTGAATTTCAATTGAAGTAAATACATGATCTTTACCTTTCTGACCTTTTAAAAAAAATTCACTGAGCGCATTTTATCTCTATCAAATTTGATGTTCTAAAGAGATTTTGGTGGCTGTGTTTGTATAGTGACCTTATGTAAGTCCTAGGATGGCTATGCTGTAGAGGTTCCTCATAAAGGCAATTTGATGCTTTATATGGAAACACTCCTGGAAGATTAATCATTCGATCACTCAGCAAGCATGTCTCAGCACACTCCTTAACAAATTTCACATCTTCAAGATAAATGGGATAAAAGCTCTAAGTTACAACACTCCACTAAAGAAGACCAAAGACAATCCAGTGCAAGAGTCTCAGATCTCTGCGTAAGCACAAACTTTCTCCTTCACCTTCCCACTGAATTATGTGCGAACAAAATGGACATAATTCACTGTGAAATAATTTTACACTGTAAGAATGCAATTCAGTGGCTATCATTGCACTGAAGTATGAACAGTGCCAGCATGGCTCGGTCCCCTGGGGACATCACCCACAGCTTACATTGAGTATGTCCTCACCACAGGGCACTAACAACACAGAGAGACATCTATGAGAGCAGAAAAAAAACTTGTCCTAAGTTGTGCAGGTGGGCCTAGGATGCAGAGATTAGAATCATGTTCTCATGAAATCCACAGAAGCAAAAAAATTGGGTTGGCATCTCATTATGAGAGCCATACCTTCTAAACTGCCTCAAAGAGGGTTGTTCTAAAGTACTCCTCTGGCACCTGTTGGTATCACCAGCTTTCACTCTTTAATATATCTCATACTATTATTAAAAAAAAAAAAGTTTATCAAGTTTTTAAAGTTTATTACTGGCATACAGCTTCATGCCATTCCCTTGGGTCCTGTCACTGGTCACCACAGAGAAGAGATCAACACCTGCTTCTCCTCTTCCCCTCACAAGGAAGCTGTAGACTGCTATGAGGTCTCCCCTTAGCCTCCGCCAGGCTGAACAGACCAAGTGGCCTCAGCTGCTCCTCATACGGCTTCACCTCAATGCCCTTCACCATCTTTGGTGCCCTCCTTTGGATGCTCTCTAATTGCTTTATATCCTTCTTATACTGTGGTGCCAAAAATACAATATTCAAGGCGAGGCCAGCCCTGTGCAGAGCAGAGTGGGACAATCTGCTCCCTGGACAATCTGGTCATGATGTGCCTGATGCACCCCAGGACAGGATTGGCCCTCCTGGCTGCCAGGGCACTGCTAGCTCATGTTCAACTTGCCATTGACCAGGACCCCCAGTTCTCTTTCTTTGGGGCTACTCTTCAGTGTCTCATCCCCCACCCTGTACATATATCCAGGGTTGCCCCATCGCACGTTTAGAATTTGGCACTTGCACTTGTTAAACTTCACATGGTTGGTGAGTGCCCAGCCCTCTAATTTGTCAAGGTCTCTCTGCAGGGCCTCTCTGCTTTCAAGGGAGTCAACAGCTTCACCCAATTTAGTATCATTGTGCTCATGCTGAACATCAAAGCAGCAGGAACCTTTAGCACAGCCATTTTCCAGAGAGCTCCAAATGAAAGGTAGCAGTGAACTTACTGTAAGTCTAGGTTTTCTAATTCATATAAAAACGTACTAGCAGTTTGTCAAAAGTCAGCTATTTTTAAATGGCATAAGCATAAAAGGAAATGTCAAATATTAACTGTTCAATCCATTCATCACTGTAGCTTTGTATCTTGTCTGAAATTAGTAAGGAAACTGTCTGGATTAGATGCTGCAGTTTCAAGATGAATAATTTTCACCTTCAAAAAAAATTCAGGACTTGTGCTCACCAAGAAATCTAATTAGTCACCCCAAGTAGTGCAGAATTTCCAATTAATTCAAATTTTGAAAAGCAAACAAAAAACAAAAGAAAAACTTACATGAACATAGAGGCATGTGTTTACATTCCCTAGGCCAGCCTGGGTTACCCACCAGGCAGCTCTGAGCCGAGAAAAGCAAGTGTTTACAGATTTACATATGCAGCTCATTACAACAGCTAAAATGCCAAGAGGTGGTTCTTGAGTATATGCTCTTGGGCTTGCCATGGTCAATAAACCTTGCTGTTCACTGCAAATGGTTTTCTCCAGCTGAGTTTACATTAGTTCTTAACAGCATTATGATGGCACTGTGCCACTTCTATGTTCTCCTTTGTTCTGATTCAGCCCAGTTCTCAGCAGAGGTGACAGCAGCCAAAGCATCACAACAGCATATGAGTAACTTCAGAAAAATCTGCCTTCCAGCAGTCACTCCTTTTTTTTAATCCTGATGGGTATAAAGAGATACTGAGGAGATACCACAAAAAGCTTACAGATTGGAAATATCTCCTGCACACCAAGCTTCCTTGGATTGCTCTTGGGCTGATGGGGTCCTGAATACCTGGCTTTCTAGTGAAGACACTCAGCATGCATTGAAAGACTCAGATGTTGTGCATTTGCATAGTGCCTTTACTCACCTTGTTAAAAAGTTCAGCTAATAATTCCTGGAAGTTCAAAACCTCCTTACAGACACTGAACTCTGAACAAGCACCTGAACAGCCACAGATCCATCATTATTTCATTCCTGGCTTTATATCTAAGTTATTTAACTGAAATCATGAGCACTCCAGCATCCCCTGTTGGAGATATGAAGAGGAGGGTTACACTCACGACTTCTGTTATCATCAGTGGTAGTTACATGTATGTGCTAGGCAGAGAAGAACAGCTGTCCTCTAACAAGGTGCTAGTCATGACAAATATAATACTGACATGGGACCCACAAAAATTGACTTTACAAGCACACTGCAAAGCAAGAATGACTGCAAATGCCAGGAAGCAGGAAAAAAAACCCAACATTCTCCCATGTTTTTTTAATTTCAATTTGCAAAGAACAGCACATCTCTGCGGCAAACAGCTGCCTTTTGTTATCGTCCTTATGCGTATCTGTGATATTATACAACAGATACCACTATCAGTGTCCATAAATAACTTTTATTTTGCATCTGAAAAAGCACAGTTTAGCACAATGCAGAACAGACATTTCTTTCAGTTGTAGAGGCCAAAAACTTTACTTCTGTACCTGCCACTATGACCCCACCACTGGGTTATGGCTTTCATTTACAAAAATGAAAGAAAAAACAAGAAAATATTGCACCAGACATTAGGCCCTCTAAATATTCTGAGAGGTTACCAGGACTAGAAATAGGCATTATTAGGAATATTGCAGAATACTGCATCTAACTCCAGTTTGTTGTAGGTTTCCTTCTAGAAGTACAAAATTTACTGCCAGCTCCACACTCAGGAAAGCCCATCTGATAAAATCCAAGACAGTGAACTCTGTTTTCAGGATACACTGAAGCCCATATCTTATGTTAACACAACCAGTGCCATCATCTGGCTTGTTACCAAGCTGCTGTCACTGCCTGTGACTGCTGCAAGTGTCAAGAAAATAAAAGCTAACTGGCCTCAAGGGCATGAAATGGGTGTGGACAAGGATTTAAAAGTAAATTAAAAATAAAAGACAGGAAAAAGTTAACTTTATAACTTATGACAAAAAATAACATCTGAATTCCACATTATATTTTTTTTCAGTCAAGCCTTTTACTGTTTTGCATTCCTTTAGCTGTTAATGTTTTCATTTGTTTTAATGCTATTTGCTCTGCCAATTTGAACAGTGATGTAATGACATATGACTCCCTCATATTCAGTGGTACTCACAGCACCTTTGTCACTGGTGGCTCAAGAGCACAATGAACAGTATCTTGAGTTTAATGTATTTGTGGCTTTGTGAAGGCAGCAATGACACACAACGGGTTTTTTTCTCCTTTTGTTTCTGTGCTCTGTAATAGAACACCCTGCCACAAAGACTGTGACCAGAGTATAATGAAAAATGCTAAGCCATTGTCGATCATGGCAAAAATTTGCAAACTTTACATTTTGTTTAATTATTGAAGACTGGCTTTTCAAAGAGGCATGCATTGTTCTAAAGAGGCATCGCAGCATCTATCTCCCTCGCCTCACAAAAGCTTTTTATCTTCAAACAAGAAGAATATACTTGTTGAAGGCCAATTACTAGTCTGTCTATGAAGAAGTTTAAAGGAATTTTTAATTAGTAAATTGACCACACTGAGTCACCTGGAGAGGAATGACATCATTTCCTAAGACAGTTAAGCTTTCTTAAACCAATATTAGTTCAGTATCTTAGATTCAAGACCCTCTAGCTCTTAATACTATCTTGTTCTTGTACACCAATTTAATTCACTACTGCAGCATCACTCAGAGTGACAGTAAATGCTACTCAAGGTGAACAGGGGCAGCCCTCTGACCCTTGTTCTAGTCCTCTAGCATGACTTCCATTCATCTAGAAGAAATGTTATGTATCACTCAATTACGTTCTGCTTGAATTCTAAAAAGAGTTTGACAGTCTATCTAATCTTCTTTGGTATAAAGATATCATCAAAAATAAGTAGGCTTAACTGTATGACGAGGTTAATAAAGGTGCATGCAGAATAGAGGCCTAAACAGTCGATGAAAAGAGGCAGCCACTTCCAGAAGGTGGCTCAGAGCCTACTCATTACATGTTTGAATGAGACAGCATGAGTCTCTCTCCCTCTACCTGCGAATGGTCCCCCATTTTTTGCCTTCTGAAAGGTGATGTAACGTATAAACATAGTGGGCATCATCATTTAAATATACCTCTTAGAAATAACAGAATTAACCTCACATGCTGCTTTCTGTGCAAAACTCCACTAATGAGAATACCTTCATAAGAAAGGAAGGGTGAGGAGGAATCCAGAACTCAATCTGTTATGGTATGAATATAGAATATGACAGACTTTTCTTATTCCTATTCACACAACTGGTAACTTGCTAGTTACATATAACTGCTGACTTGCCACTAGAGATACTGCCCAACATCCCAAATAAAAAAAAAATTAAAAAAAAGGAAAAACACTCCCCACACACACTGCCACCTCAAACTCTAATATTAGAAAGCTATTTCTTCAAACAGCATAGAAAAATATGAGGTTCATTTATGTCAAATAAATGGGGTTTTTCACTGTTTTCAGCAATCAGTATAATAATCAGCATTTCCTACATACTTTACGTCATTATGTAGGCAGCAGAGAAGCAAGTTGTCTATAAAATTCACCTTAATCCGAGCATCAAGTGAGAGATATTTTCAATGTATCCAGATATATGTAAACATTTAAGTGGGAATCAGCGGATCTCCAAACTGATAAACAGTTCTCATAAGTTATGTATGAGTTAAAATCAAGTTTTTATTAAAAATGCATAAGTATGATCTGTGGTGAATAGAACCATTAGCTATGCATGTTTACTCTTTAGTGAACACAGAAATCAGTAATTTTTCTTCTAAATGTCATTTCC
This sequence comes from Cyanistes caeruleus, assembly GCF_971803275.1. Taxonomy (NCBI): domain Eukaryota; kingdom Metazoa; phylum Chordata; class Aves; order Passeriformes; family Paridae; genus Cyanistes; species Cyanistes caeruleus. The sequence continues at coordinate 51,387,758 of NC_141702.1, read as the reverse complement.
ATCAGAAGGTTATAGAACGATAAAATGCTTAAATGATTCTCAGATACCATCCAGCTGGTACATGTACAACTGGGGAGAGGACATAAAATAATGAACTGTGAAATGTTTATTTGCCACAGGGGCAAGAAAATGTCATTTCAACTATTGCACCCATTCTACTTTACAAATCAGGTAGCACTCAACAGTCACTCACTTTCATTCACCATGATAAAACAAATAAATGAAGACTGATCTGGATGATAATAAACTATGTGATTCTTTAAAGTTATTACCTTTTCAGCACACTCTTTTTTGATCACATGTTATTTACAATGCTCCCTATCTTCTTCACTCCTGTTGGAAGCTACAGAAAAATCATCCAAACCCCAAAGTGAGCATAAATTGGTTTTACCAATGTGATTTTGGCATCATATTTTAGAGGCTCATAAGGGAGTATGCAAAAAGGCTGGTATTGTCCTAGTGAAAGCAGGCTCCTTAGTTTCTCTTGATAGCCAATGAAGACACAAATATCTTTCCAAAACAGCATTTCTCCATCTGTAGATCACAGTTGTCCTTAAAATCAAACATTACTCACTAAAATAACAAGTGCAAATGCAAGAGAAAGGAAAATACAAATAATAAGTCCTGTGTACTTATAATAAGTACTAACATCATATAATGGGTCTGTGATTTTTCTTCTCTCTCCCACTCCCAAAAAGCCTACGTTAGTTGAAAGACCACTTTACTTAAGGCACAACTCTAATGGTCAGTTTTAGCCAAGAAACTGACCTATCCCCCTGATGGACTCCTTCTTCTGATTGCAGGGAAGCCCAGAGAGATTATTCCAATTTAGTCTGATCATCAATACTCTTGTCCTCATACAAATCTGAAAATATTCACTATTGTTATTCTCCATAAAATGTCATTTGGAATCAGAACCTTAAATGAAATCCTCTAAAAATTCAAAATTTCTGACATACCTTTTATAAAACACCATTGGAATCAGCTGTCTCATCTGGTATTTTATACCTGGGATAATTTCGAGCTCAGTGGGACCATGGGACCAAAACTGAAGTTTGGAGAGTACTGGGATACAGAAATAGTTCATGGACATCAGCCTCCAGAGCAAACACTGCCTGAATCTCACCAGTCCCTAAGCTCAGGGGAGTTTCTAAAAATGTCATGCTAAATGAAACTGGATGTTGACATCTGTGTCATCAAATGCACCAAAATATTGAGAAGACCCCATATGGATTTAGATTAATTTCTGGAACAACTCACCAAGTACTTGTTTTCACACCTTATCTGGTGCACTTTGCACTGTGTACATTCTCACAGCCCAGCCTGGGACAGTAGTCACTACCAACTTAAAACATTATGTTTCTGTTTTCAACCACAGAAGCTGCTGCTTTCTGTTAACTAAAAAATGAAATATTTCCCTTCATTTACTACAGACTGACTAGGGAGAACCTTTTTAAAATGCTTAGTGCTTTTTGTAAAGCAACAGAAAAAAAACACTAAAAATAAAACCACAACACCACTCGTTGTTCAAGGCGCTAGCTCAAGTCTCTGTCAATACAAAATTAATTCCTACTGTCACAAATTTTGCCCATGGCTATACAATAAGAGTAACTTTGCTAGATATTCTAGGTGCCTATAATCAGGTAGTTCATTCAACTTCTCTCAATCTATTTAAACCTTTCCTTCCTACCAAACACTACAGTAGTGGAATGTTGAGTCTGCTAACTGAACTCTAAAGGAGCTTCAAAATGCAGTGATTTAAAACTGTTATTCAGCTGGTCTTAATTTTTTTACCCCTGTAACTTAACACAACACACTGCTTTTCTTGAAGTGCATAACTGGTTACTCATTATTATTATTAATTCACACTTCTACAAAAACTAATACTGTCCCATTCACAGCAAATGTCAAGCCACTAAAATTAAATTGTATGATGGACTATTACCTCAGACATTCATTTTTTGCATTCATCACCCCTTTTGAGCTCAAGTTAAAAGGAAAAAAAAAAAAAAAAAGTTTGGTTATGAATCATTGGTATTTTATCTCAAAACCAGAATTTTAAAAAAGTGCTTATTTTTCTACCAAGATCTCACAAACTTAGAAACATTGCTACATATTTTCTCATGACAAGAGATGCTAGCTCTCTGAATTCATAATCAAGTTTCTGGTTTATCTATTTCCAGCAACACCTCAAAATCTACTCCTTAATGTTATACAATAGCTCTCAAACACACATCTGGTGAAAGTCTGCTATTCACAGACCATTTCCTCTTCATTGCTAGTAGAATCACATGTTTTTTGATACAATGAAACTTCCACTTTCCTATCAAATTTGAAACAAAGCAAGAAGCAGGGCTTTAAAGAATGGACAGACACAAGGTGTTGACATAGTCACAATTTCAAAGGCAGCACTTATATTTAAGTACTATCCAAAACACCGCAACCAATTCTTTCTGTTCTTTGCAGATTGATAAAACGACAGATCCACAGGTTAAGCACAGTAACAACATCACTTTCATCGCTTTCCATTCCACGTGAAAAGCCCACGTTTTTCATTTCCCTTTTGCTAGCAGAAAATGTAGGAACATGTACATGTCATCAGAATTTTCCACTGCAGACACTTCTCTCCTAAAGCTGCCATAGAAAACAATTGGCAGGAGTGACAATAAAACACAATCTAAGCACACATGCAAAAAGAAAAAACTCTTCCCCAAACCCAGCAATTAAAAGCAAAGTCCCAAAATTTCATGACAAAACATGAAATTTCATTAACAAAAATGAAAAATAAAGACATTCTGCATTCACTAGTTATGTAGTTTGGTGTGCTGTGGCAAAGTACTCTGCCACTATGCATGGTGTAAGATCCTATATTAACAAAAATATGTCCTTTATTGCATAATACTTCAGGATAGCTAATTCTAGAGAATATCCACTGTGATTGCCTTTGCTTTGCTCTCAGTAGGAACTGAGCTCTAATCCAGCAACTTCACTCTCTGAAAGTCAACCTCCAAACTGCTAAAACATGAGGTTTTCTCCAAGTAAGGATATTCATGATATTAAACTATATTAAACCTTGTAGCTAGATTTGTGATACAGAACAGAGCCTGTCACGATCACCATTCCTGAAGTGTTTGAATGAGCATAAGAATGTTTGTTATTCATATTTTAATAAGACAAACCTAAACTTTACAGGACCAATGACTAAGGCAGACTTTCCCCCCCTGAGTATCACACTGCTCTCTTAGTTACATGCACTGATTTTTAATAATGCAAGGGAGAACTGGAAGACTACAAGAAACTCTTCAGTCTTCTATCAAGCGTGCAATATAGATTATGGACATCTCTCGTGACACCTTTTGTCATACTTTCCATACTAGTTTGTATGTAATTAATTTCGTGGGTTGCACCACTTTACCTGCAGCAGTTCAAATATGTATCTTCACGTCCAACAGGCAATTAAATATGTGTTTATGGACACCAGTATCACAGTTAAGTGTAGAAGTAAGTTAAGGATAGAAATTACCTCAGCTGAAACAGTGTTTGAAACAAAGTATTTTCATTGTCTCTTAATTAGCATTATTCATCTGTGGAAAAGTACAAAATGAGGACATTCTATACAAACCATTTGCATTTTGCTCATTTTTTTCATTAGCACAAAAGATATGGCCTCTCAGCAAACCAATCAAATCTGGGTGTCTTTTTCGTTCTGCTTGGCCAGCATGACAGACTTGGACAGCAGCTTCAGCCAGTCCAAGTAATAGGATGTTATTGTTACAGACCAACTGTAACAGGATGAGTTCAGAAAGAGTCACCATGAGGTTGTGTGCACTCATAGCCCCAGCTGTGAGGTGTCAGCAAGAGAAAGGAGAGACTACAAGCATCATGCATTTATGCTTGATTCAGGAATATGTACATTATAACACACACTTCTTTAGAGCATCAGATCGAGTACCTCAGAATCACTAACTGACCCTTTGCATATATATCTATGGCTTTTTTACAAATTTCCTGTGGCTTTTAATACTTAGTTGGAATATGTGAACTGCAGTACAGTTTACTTAAAAAAAAAAAAAAAAGGAAAAAAGAAAAACAACAGGCAGAGCAGGCAAATTTTACAGAAGTATTTATATAAATGAATTCAGTAAACTCAGATGGAAACTGAGAGAAGAGAGTGCAGAAGCTGAATTGTGTTATCTAATTAGCCTTTGGGAGTACAGCAATCTTCGTACGGTGGTGAGAAACAATAAGGCAATGATTACTAGGGACTTAAAGTTTCCTTATGAAAAACTGTCCTTCCTCACCACTGCACTTGCGGGGGACACCTTCTAATCTGAAAACATGCTGTGCTTTTTACTCTTTTGTCATGCTCCAAGTTTTCCCAAGCAGCAACAATGGGAAAGAAGAAAGTTTCAAACTGGTTTCTGTGGGGCTCTTTAAGACTTCCAGAAAACAAAATAATCTTGGCAGTTTACCTTTGCTGCTCTTGCTATTAAAAAGACTAGGCAACAAGATATTAGGTGCTATCGATGCAAGCTATTAATAGAAAAAGAAACACCCAAAAATAAAGAGGTTTAAAGGACAAAATGAAATAGCAGAGAAGTCTTTTATTGCAACCAGGATAGTTACAATACAACAAAAACCACCAGAGCCCCTGTGCTCAGGGTCCTCTTCAGAAGGTAAATGACCAAAAGAGACCAAAAGCTGTATCTTAACATATATATATATATATATATATATATAATATATAGTTCATATATATATAGAGAGAGAGCGAAAGATAACTAATTTTGCATACAGAAGGCAATGCCTTGCTCCTTACATGAGCAAAATTAGCTTTTACTTGCTACTAATTTTTCTCATTGGCTACAAATGCAGAGGAAAATGAGCTGTCAAAGGTTGTTTTCCATAGTACAAATGAGAGTGCAAACAGCAAGGTATATGTATGTTAATAAGCAGAGAGCAATGATCAGTATGCCCTTGAGAGCAGGAGCATTCCTTGAGGTTTCTGATAAACTGATAGTATACAGTATGTTACCTTAACTATGAGCACTTAAAATGCATTTATGAAAATAATTCTGCTTGTGCAGGGTCTCTCAAGCTAATGCAGCTCTACTCCTGCACGAGTATTTGAAACAATCCCCTTTTCTGCCCATTTGTGACATCTATATACAGACTTCTCTAATGAATTGCAGTATTCCACAATACTGCTTATTGTGCAGTGCCTACAAAGACCAATTAGATCACCACACCCTTGCTCTGTAGAGATGGAAGAACATATTTACATTAAAAAAAAGAAAGAAACCTTTCTTTTTATCAACTTTTTTCCCCAAAAGAAAAGTATACTTTCTACTCAAACATGACCATTCTAAAAATGAATCCCAGGTACCAGTAACACATAATCTTCACATTTTAAGTTTTACACTTTTTTCCTTTTAAGTATGGTTATCAGTGTGGAAATGCTTCCCACACCCATCTCCTCAGGACAGTTAACTATTAGATCCTTTGGTTTTGATTTGCATCTGCATTAATGTGGCTCTTAATTCCAGGATGAATCTTGACAGCATTTGCTCCTTTAAGTAGTCTTTACCTAAAAAAGTACTGACAACCGATTAATCACCCATGGGCCTACTGAGGAGAGTTAAATCTCCTTGACTTAAAACTCATAACCTATTCTCATCTGATGGTATATGGACATGAAGGAATATGACACATGATTTTAATAAAATGCATCTTTTTTTTCCATTCAATCTCCTTTTTCTCATTTAAATGATTACTCCTGCTTTTAACATATCTAAATGTTATGACACAGGCCAAGTGTGATTCAGAAGTTTGTGCTGTGTTGAACATCCTTTTCTTGCTCAATAAAAAAAAATTAAAGTTAGCTTTCAGTTTATGATTCTCTTAAAGATTTTCTTAAGCTACTCCAGAAAACTGTATTTATTTTTAAAGAATACGTTTATTTGACCCTTTAGTTTAGAGTCACTGATAGGAAGGTTCATGTAGAAAGTAATGCTACCGTTCTGCATTTGCTTACCTGCTGCTCATCCACCTGCTGGTACATTCCTACAGGGCATTTCTCTTTTGTTTTTATGAGTTCTGCATGTATTTTTGTCACCATGAGTTAGCAAGTATGCTTTCCTTCACAGACTTTCAAAAAAATAACAGTTTAATATCTTAGCACATTCTATAGTCATCATGACCTCCTGGTTGATAAATGCATTTAAAAAAAAAACAAAAAACAAACAGCTCTGTAAGAGGCACAATTTAAACCATTCTTTGTTCCCTTTGGAGGAAAAAAAAAAAAAAAAAAAAAAGTATGCCTCTGAAACTCAAATGGATCTGAAGAACTTCAGTCATTAATTTTGTTTCCAAATTGCTGGAAAAGGCTATATTCCTACCGTTCCACTCAAGAATCACTCTACTATTTCTACTATTCAAGATTCTTTTTTAGACAACATACATGAATAAATCACTTCTGATAAGATACATCCAGTTACAAAGAATTAAATAACTTAGGTGGGGAACAGCATATAGAAATAAAATGTTTTCCAGAATACGAAAGGATTAAGGGTTGATGATAACTGATTAAAAGATCACAGGCATTTCAAATTTCTGATCTGCTAACACATCTTCCTTTCTTACGTACTGTTTTACTGATTTGGTTCCTGAAATTTATTATTTTTTCTTCTTCTGTAGTTCTCTTAGTACCTGCCTGGAGGAAAGAAATTGGCAACAATGCTGGTTGCTATTGACACTGACTTACACTTTCTCAGCAAAACTATTCAGTAAGAGGTAGAGGGATGGAGTAACATGAAATATTTCTTTTCTGCCATAAGGTTAACTGCTTAACAAAGGTGCTTCCAGCACCTGCTCTGCCAGCACGTAAACGTTCAATATAATGAGAATAAGAAATGGGGCATATTCCATTGATAGGTCTTTATATGTATGGCACTGCATCCAAATCCACAGGAATTCTTATAGCATATATCTGATTTCACAACAATGAAATAACCCATGTATACATAACAGGAAGGGATATGAGTTTCTTAACTTTAACCCCAGTCTCTTTCAAAGTGCCACAATACAATTGTACAGCCTAACCATCTTGCTAAGCAGATCTATTTTTAGGCAGCTTCTTTGTTATTGTATCTCAGTGCCTACTTTTTAAACTCAGTCTAGTTTCGCTGGTAGCTGAGCACACAAGTGCTGCCACATGTCTCCTCCAAAGGTAAATATAAATATATTGCTGAGTTCTGTAGCAACATAATGATACAGTGTTAAAATACACTGGACAACAAGTCTTTCAGAAAACAAAAAAAAAAACCAAAAAAACCCCAAAAAAACCCGCATCTGCAGAACAGCTCAGGCGTGACAACTTCACACAGACACACACCTGTATGGCAAACTGTTTGCAAGCTGCGCATCACCCCTGACACGCGTCTCAGCCTTACACAGGGCCAGTCAAAGGAAACCAGGCACCAACTTGACTCTACGCTTGGGAGAACTGCCCGAGTTTATTAACTCCGCCGTGCGCCCACCGCAGCCGCCCTGGCAGAGCCCCCGCCAAACTACCTGTAACACAGCCCCTACTTCCCACCCTGCCGCCGCGCTCGGATCCCCACCCCGGCCCCTCCTCGCCCAAGGCGGGGGCGCTGCCTTCCCACCCTGCCCCTCCCCGGGCCCCCACTCCGGGCAGCGGGGGAGCCGCCCCGCCGCCCCCTCCTTCCCTCCCGCCTTCTTTCCCCCCTCCTCCGCGGGCCGCCCCCGCCGCCACTCACCAGCTGAGCGCCGCACACGGCCACCAGCGTGCACCGGCCGCTGCAATAGCCCATGGCTCCCGGCACCCCGCGCCGCCGTCCCGCGCCGCGCCCACTCAGGCGGCGGGAGAGCACCGCCCGGCCGCCGCCCGGCTCCCGCCTGCCGCCGGCGCGCCCCAGCCCGGGACCCGCATGGGGGCGCGCCCGCCGCCCGCCCGCCCGCCCTCAGCCGCGGCCGCAGCGCCCGCCGCCTCGGCGGTCGCGGGCAGCGGGGCCGGCCGCCCCCGCGGAGGGCGGCAGCGCCGAGGGGAGGGCGGCGGCAGGTGCCTGCAGGAGCAGCCGCGCTCTGCCGCGCAGCCCCAGAGGCATCTGGGCTTCAAAGTTTGCCCCCTCAACTCCGCTCGCAAACCATCCGGGCTCGCAGCCGTCTGCGGCGGGGGGAGGCGGGGGGAGGAGGGGAGAAGGGAGGGAGGGACGGACGGACGGGGAGGCGAGGCAGGCGGCGGCGCTAAGCTCGGTTCACGCTCGCAGAGCGGCTTCCCTCCTGCCCACGGCATAGCTGCTCCCCCGCCCGCCTTCCTCCTCCTCCTCCTCCTCCTCCCGGTGGGGCTCAGGCAGCCCCAGCTGTGGGAACCCCTCGGGAGGGCGCAGAGGGAGGGGGGGCGCCTCCGCTTTGTCTGCGCGGGTGCGGCGAGCGCGGCTGCACCTTCCCCCGGGCGCCTTTGTCTCGGCGGGACACCTCTCCGCGCCCACCCCGCGCGGGGCTCACCCGCACCGCACGGCGCCCGCCGCAGCCCCGCCGCCGCTCCCTGCCGGAGGGCCCGAGCCCGTGCGGCAGCGGGGCCCGGCCCGGCCCGCGCTCACGGCAGGGCAGGGAGGGGAGCGCGGCCCCGCCGCGGGCGCGGAGCGGAGCCGGCGCGGGCGCAGCCCCGCGGTGACGCGCGCTGCTGCCGCCTGGCGGGCCGCGCGGGGCGGTGCAGGGGAAACCGCCCCTGCCGCGCTTCCTCCGCCGCCGCCGGCACCGGGGAGAGCTCCCCGGGACCGCCGGGGACCCGCCTGCCCGCCGCACCGGTGTCACTCCCACCCTGCGCACAGGTCACAGGCGGAGGCTGTGAGAAGAGTCTGACCTGGGAGACTGGGAGAGATCCGAGGCAGAGTCTAGGAGGTAGAGGGTGAGGGCAGGAAAAGAAGGAAAAGACTGGTCCAATTTAGAAAAGAAATTAATTGGTGTCAGGGAAATGGTTCTTCCCACCATTATGATGAGGAATGTTTGCACTTAGTGACTTGATCCGGCCTTCCTCTGCTGCTAAATGCATTCAGAATACATCAATTTGGTGGGAAATGGTGTCAAGATCTGGTGTGCCAATCAGCCTCCAAAGGCTGTTAATTGCTGTGTCATCAGCAACCACCTTGACACTGCATTTGGACCAGGTCACTCTTACTGAGCTGCCCATTAACAGAAGTAGTTTATATCGGTGACACCAACAATTAAGAACTGGTTGAACATCACTGGGTTTCATGAGCACATGTGGATGGATATTTGTTTGCAGCAGAAATACCCTGTAAAACTGGAAGCTCTCTGGAAGCTTAGAACCCCATGTAGTTTGCTCTTACTTTGTAAGCAAGTTTGTCAAAATAGTTGGCAAACCATCAAATGATCAGTTATGACTCCTAAAATTCTTATAATGTAATGAGCATTCCACAGGGAAGCAAAACATGCACAAAAGTGACAGTGTTTGTCCTCTGCTCCATAAGTACATTCTTCTGATTGTGAGCTTCTGTGCTGTCAGACACAGAATGGACCAGTCAAATCACTGGTCACGAGGAATGCCAAACACAACATACTCACTTCAGGATGTAAGGAGGCAACTACTAGGGATAGCAATAACTAAGAACAAATAAGGCTATGGAACAGTTGAGGCTCAGAAAGCAGAGATGTCCAGCAAGTGTCAGACTAGTTCAGGTACCTCTGAATTCAAACAGTCTTTCTTGACTTCTTCAGCATATCATGCTTACACTTACACGATCACGGAATGGGTAGAGTTGGAAGGGTCTACAGTGGGTCATCTGGTCCAACCTCCCTGCTCAAGCACGGTCATCCTATGGCACGTGGCAGTAGCAAGAACAGTGTATCTCATTATCTGAGATTGGGAGCTGGGAAGCAAACAGAAAGGGCAGCTTGTACTCATTTGGAATCTTGTGAGGAAGAAAACAGTTTTCTCTTTGTGCCTCTCAACTGATCTGGTTGTTTATTACAGTGGGAGTTTCCTAAGGAAAATGTAGACAGTAGTGAAAGCATCCTAAATGACAGTCTCTGTGGACTCCAATAGCTTCCCAGAGCTGATCCTTTTCTTCTTAACACCTTGTCCTATAGCTTTGCATTGTACTAAGAATCTCAACTCATTTGCTTTCTCCCAAGTACCTTTAAAGTAAATGTGTTCATTTCTGTACTGTTACCACTTCCCCCTGGTTTGTGGCTTCCTTTCTTCATGTCACTTTTATCTGTTTAATCTCTTCTATCTAGAGGATTCGAAGTGAGCCACAGGACTGAGCTCTCGTTGGGTCAAATGCTCTGGCCAGGGCCTTTTTGGGTCCAGTCTAAGCCTGCTCTAGGGGCCCTGCAGCTTCAGCATGCAGCAAAATCAGCTGTGTACACACAGCAATACTGGCTTTTTGGTTCCTAGTTAGACTTAACAAAAGGCCTGTTATGTGTGCTCAGTGAGTAATTTCCAAACGTTCATAACTTTGTCAAAACAAAACCAATTTTCTTCGAAGGCAGGCTGTGCAGTGCTCTTCACTGAAGATTACTCCATGCAAAACGTTGACTTTTAGTTAACAGTGGTTTCACCAGTTGATTTGTATAAAAAGAGGAAAAAATAAAACAACAACAACAAAAAAATAAAAAAAAAAAACCAGATACAAATAGGTTTCCCTGTTTCCCTTCAGTCTTCTCAATCAAGTGTAATTTTATTCCTATTTCTATAATTCACACGTGGGAGGAGATCAGTTCCAAAATCTGCTACTGTCACTAATGACTGGAAAAAGGAGGCTACAGATTCATTTTTCACTTCCAGTTATAGGAACTCATTGCTAGTGCCTGTACGTCCAGGATGTCTGCTCTTTGGAGACAAGAGGGGAACACGCCTTTTGGCTGCATAATGGTGAAACCTGTGTCCCCCAGAGTGCCTTCCCTGTGATTTGACAGGACTTACTAACTGGTTTTAAGCTAACCCTAGCCTGCTCTTTCCCTGAGCCTGGGGGAGCACCTGGGGAAAAAGGAAGCCCAAGGAGAGCTGCGGCTGCCAGCCTGCTGCATCAAACCAGCAGCCACAGGGGAGAACAAGGACTTGCGAGAACAAGCCGCAGGCCAAACAGACCGGCAGGAAGGGCCACTAGCGGCTTATGGACCGTAGCTTTTGTATCCCTTTCCTCTAATAAAACTTTCATGTGAAATCCGTTAAGCAGTGTGTGTTCAGCAGCGCGTCATCCCAAGCATTCCAGCCATGTAGGAGCTTGCTAACCCCAGTATCACCTCCCCAGGCTGTCCCCGGTGCCAGGAAATCAGCACGGGCATCCTACCTACTGTATCCATTCTCATATCAAACCAGTCTGAAAATGCTTCATACTTGATAATGTTGTCATCAATAGTAAAGGGAAAATACTGTTTCAATTGAACCAATACCTTGTAAACAGGGAAGACCTTGCTGTGTCACGTGCATGTTGATTTTTTGGGGAAAGAATCAATTAGGGGGAAAAAGGAAGTGATTAAAACATAATACAAAATTATTGCAGGCTTAAGCACACTGCAATAAAAATTCTATTCAAACCTCTAAGACTGTAGCAGAATTACACAATTTTTTTTAACATCATCTCTACCATGAAGATTGAGTGTCAGGTACTTTTTTTTACCTCCTGCAGGATTTCAAGACTTGATTGCCCAAATGACAGTTTACTTATTTTACTGTCACATACTTTTGTGAAATGCCATAACAAGTTGATTACAGGTTTCACATTTTGCATAGTGACAAAATCATCTGTCATATAATAGTCTGATGCCTGAAAACCATTTAACTAAGAAGCAGTTGCTACTGAAAATAATGATATTTTAAACATTAAGTGGGTTTAAATGTGTACATTTTCTAAGTAAGTCTTTGTTTTAACTGAATGAGAAGAGCAGTGTTATCCCTTTCAGGCATGAATTTAAGACTTGTAAAATTCACCAGTCAACAACTAGCCAGAGGGTGAGATAAATTAGGAGGGGCTTCATTTCATGAATGAAATGAAAGATAGAAATGCAAAGCCTAGTGATACATCATAGCTTCTACAAAGATGAAAGAGTCCTTGGATCCTATTTCCAAAACCTGTTATTCCTACCAGCCTATGTTGGAGATCTGAGGACATGTTGTGAACTCTGGCTACTGGAAAGAAAAACAGTCTCCCTTATGGAGAGAAATATTGGGACACTGGAACTGGTGTGAAGAAAAGAATAAGATTTTACTTTCTTATTCAACAATATCCATACCTTAGATGAGATATAGGTAATAACAGTAATAAGAATAATCCATTCATTCATTTAATGTATTCAGTTTCTTGACTGATTCTAAGTGATTAGATTTTGGAAATAATGTGATGTGTCATTTCTACTTTGCAATACTAACCAGTTAGCGAATTTTCTGGGCATTTTATTACTGATAATGAGTGGCTGAAGTAATGGTAGTAGCAATCTGACTTCTCATGTGCAGGCAAAGGACAAGCCAGTTTTTAAAATGTGAAGGGAATAGGATGGGGAAGCTCAGCAAGCTGTTAGATTGAAGAAGAGAATGATGTGTCCCTGGCACTCTGTCATGTACTGACTTCATAGACAGTGAAGTCACCGCATACCTGCCATTAAGAATGCTGGTAGAAAATCATAGTGAATTATACGTAAGGATGAACCTATCTGGAGGGGTGCTGCACCCAGGTGCTCAGCTGACCTCCTACAGTGGGCTGCAGCACAGAGTATGACCAGAGATCAGCAGAGTAATGTCCAAGGGTGGCTGACCTTCCTGGGCCACCAGCTGCAGCATACCACAAGTGACAAAAACCCTGGTCGGGGGCCACAGATCAGTGGCAGCCAAGCGCTGTCACTGCATCCTTGCTGCTGAGTTTGTTTTCCACCAAGGCTGGAGAAACATTAAGGATGCAATAGCTTTGGCATTTTTCAGACTGCTCCACCTTCTGTGGGAGAATGGGAAAAATAGGAATCAGAGGTGAGGAGGAATTCCTTGCCATGTTGTCTTGCTTCACAAAGGAGCATGGTTAACAAAATTTTCAACCTGAAGGGTTATCATTGCTCTCTGTGGACACAGTTTCTACAATGTTTTTATTAACTAACACTGTAATTTTCTATGCACTTATTAGCTCTTTCTGGGGAAAAAAAAAAAAAAAAGTCTAAGATTGCTGTCACTACTTTATTTTTAGTCAATGTTTTCTCACTTGTGGACATTAAAGCATTGTATAGGTAATTTAATATTATTGATCCTACATTTCAGTAGATCTGCGTACAGAGATTTGAAACACTTCATATGTTATGTACTTTGGACATCCACACAGTAGATTTTTCTCATCTGTCTCCTATAAACTTGTGTAACCTTTAGCAAGTCGATTAAGCATTCTGCCTCTTATATACCTCATCTGGAAAATAAATGTGTTCTCATTTTGCCTAGGGCAAGGTAACACAAGGGAGAAATCATTTTCATAGCATTGGAATTTTTTCTCACATTTAAAATTGGCCAATGAGGAGGTCAGATTATTCTTTGTGACCATTGTTTTTTCTATTTGCTTCTTTGTCATGAAATCATGGATGCATATCCATTAACATTATATTTTTAAGCATTCTGCTATTAATATTATTGAAAGTTGTTTTTTTCCTTAAGTCACTGTCAAATCAAATTTTCATTTATCAAGTTTGTATTTGATGTAATCTATTTAACAAATTATTTTAACATATTTTAATTCTGAAATAAACAGGCTCTGTTTTCAACAAATGTTTTGATTGCTAGTGAAACTAGAATTATGACATTTGACAAACAGAAGGATGCTTTCTTCTGTGACAGAAATGTAACTATGATCTTTGAAATGGAGAAAAATGGAAAGAGGCGTAAAACTATGGCTTGTATTCAAAAAGGAGATTTGACAGGCAATTAGAAGAAGTAGAATGAACCATCGTACTGCTAGTCTCCAAAGCTCTGGGCAGTTGGAAGAGCTCTGGTAGCGCTCAGCTGCATCTGATCCTTGATATTCTTTGTGAACTGAAACCCGTCAAAAGAGGGCACTGCGTTCATGCACAGACACGACACCCATCGCCGGCCGCTCTTGTGGATACCTGTGGATGCAGATTGCCAGCCCGCACTGCTCTCGTCTGCCCTTTCCTGTCCTGTCCTGTCCTGTCCTGCCCTTCCCTTCCCTGCCCTTTCCTGCCCTGCCCTTCCCTGCCCTGTTCTGCCCTTCCCTTTCCTGTCCTGCCCTGCCCTTCCTTGTCCTGCCCTGCCCTTCTCTGCCCTTCTCTGCCCTTTCCTGCCCTGCCCTTTCCTGCCCTGTCCTTCTCTGCCCTGCCCTTTCCTTTCCTTTCCTGCCCTGCCCTTCTCTGCCCTTCTCTGCCCTTTCCTGCCCTGTCCTTCCCTTCCCTGCCCTGTTCTGCCCTTCCCTTTCCTGTCCTGCCCTGCCCTTTCTTGTCCTTCCCTGTCCTTCCCTGCCCTTCCCTGCCCTTCTCTGCCCTGTCCTGCCCTGCCCTTTCCTTTCCTGCCCTGTCCTGCCCTGCCCTTTCCTTTCCTGCCCTTCTCTGCCCTTCTCTGCCCTTTCCTGCCCTTTCCTTTCCTTCCCTTCCCTGCCCTGCCCTGCCCTGCCCTGCCCTGCCCTGCCCTGCCCTGCCCTGCCCTGCCCATGCCACTGGCACTGCCCCACTCCGGCCACCGAGGGACGGAGGAAGGGGCTGTGGATGCCAAGGCACAGGAGGCAGCCGTGCCTAACGCCATCTCACTTTGCTGTGAGCTTCATGAAAAGTGAGCTGTAAGAAGGAAAAGGTGTGCAGCGGGTCTAATGATCTCTTCTGGACTCTGATCTTGGAAAACCCGATTGTTTTCCTGAGATCATGGGTGGCCTCGTAACTCACACAACACATCAGAGAGAAGAATAACCCAAGTTATGTTTGTTTATAATCTTTTGATGGCTTTCTAGGTGGAATGGAGTCCCTTTATTTACCCAGACTGACCTTCTGCAATAGGTGATAGGTCTTCCTGATTCTGATTTCTGATTGAACTAAATTTGGGAAATACTGTTCCAGACATTATTTAGAATTTCCTAAAAATAAGGAATACATACATAAAGCGTTCTGTAATAAATCCTAGAGTTCCAGTAGAAGAAATAATATAAAAAAATTACATTTTATCTCTAGTCTAAACCCTATTTTTAAAGACCTACTTCTTGCTCAACACTGAAAAGTTCCCTTTAGAAATCAAAAAGGTTGTTTCCTTCTCTATAAGCTTGTCTTGACTGTTGTCATTTTAGTATATAATCTTCTTTCTGATAAGATAAAGACCTTCATGTCCCCATGCGTTATACTACCTGGTAGATTTTTCAGTCCTTCAATCATTTTCACAGATTTTTTTTTTTCTTTTAAATCCTCCCTAGCAGTTCAATATTTTCTAGAAATTTGGGCTGTGGAAGTGAACACAGTATGTTATTAAGGAATGTGGCATTTTCGAATGCAAAAAGCCTTATATCAGATTTCCTTTCACCATCCTCATGAAATGTCCTGTCCATCTTGTTCATTTCCTATGGCCTCTAGAGCTCCTTCCCTGGTTCTGTTTCCTGAGATAGGCTTCTCCATGGATTGATTCCCTCTGAATTGCCTCGTCTTTTCCAGGCTGTAGGACTTTGTGTTCTGCCCTGCTCAGATAAATGTTCCTTTATGTTCAGCTTGCCAAAGTTTCCTAAGTCACATAAAACAACCAGTCCTCTTCACAACATGCCACTGAAGGTATTTGCTCATCTTCAAACTATATTGATAAAAATTTCCTCTGTTTTCCCTTTTATGTAGAAATATTTAAAATGGTAGATCGTACAAGGTGCTATTGACTTGCTCAGAAGTTGTTTTCCATTTAAAGTTCTAATTTGAGATGTATCATTAGCTACGTTTTTTACTAATTTGATATGTTCTATGTTGAAATTTCATCCTTCTAGTTTTCCTCATTAGTCATCAAAATGAGCTCAAAAAACCTAAAGTATTTGTACCAGCATGGCTACCATCATCGTCCAGACTTGTAATCTCATCAATAAAAGCCATCAAGTTAGCTTGATAAGATCTGTTTTCCATAAACTCATGTGGATCAGCATTAATTATCCACCTTTAATTCTTTATTAATTGAGTCTTATATCAGCTGTTTCATCATTTTGCCTCAGATCAATGTTAGACTGTCAGGTCATGTCATTTACACCTTTAAAAATATTGGCACAACATTATCTTTACTCCTTTTCACTCTGCCTTTTATGGTGCTCCAGTTCTTATTGAGAATCAACATTAATGGTTCAGAGAATTTCTGATTTTTCAAAACTTCTCAATGAATATTACCTGGATATTTTTTATTTTGAAATATGTGCTGTTACAACTGCTTTTTAATTCTCTGTAGTGATCACTGGAATGGAAAGTACTTCAGCCTTACTTTATAAAATTTCTACTTTCTTCCCTCCTAAACAGAGAATGGGGCCATGAAATGAGCATGCAAGGTTTGTCTGCATTATTATTCTTTATTCTGCATTTCCCATCTGCTAGTGTAAAACCAATATTGTTCTTCTGTTTTATTTGCTTTTAATATCCTTTTTAAAAAGTCCAAATAGTGTCTCTTCTTATTGACCTTAGCAGCCATGGCAGGTCTTATTCCCTTTTCAATTTTGTAATTGATTAATCTTGATTTACTTGAACCTGGTGAATCCATGTCTTGGTTTGAAAGACAGGTGTCTGTTAGAGAAGGCAGGAGCCTCCCTTGGAATGAAAAATATATTTTCCTCTGAATTATTATAATTTTGAAATCAAGGGGCTCTCAGGCAGAGATCTGGGGATAGGAATAACAGTTCTTTATTAGTATGTATAACAAGGCAAACAAACAACAATAACTACAGCGTTAGCAAGGAAACAGAAACAGGGACCCTGTGACAGCTTTCTCGGCCGAGACAGGAAGGGATGGAGGAGAGGCTTTGCTTCACAAACCCCTCGGGCAGTCAGTCCTGGTGCTCCTGCAGGGCTCTGAGGAACACTCAGCTGGAACAGCAGGGATGAGCTGAGACCCTGGGCTGGTGGATGAGGTGTATCAGCAGGGATGAGCTGAGACCCTGGGCTGGTGGATGAGGTGTATCAGCAGGGATGAGCTGAGACCCTGGGCTGGTGGATGAGGTGGAACAGCAGGGATGAGCTGAGATCCTGGGCCGGTGGATGAGGTGGAACAGCAGGGATGAGCTGAGACCCTGGGCTGGTGGATGAGGTGGAACAGCAGGGATGAGCTGAGACCCTGGGCTGGTGGCTGAGGTGTATCAGCAGCTCCGCGGTGCCTGGCACGTCCCGGCAGGGCAGGGGGTATGGAGAAGGAGGAAAAGGAGAAGACAGCTGCCCCTGCTTTTAGCTGCCCCCCTTCCCCCTGGGGCCAGCCAAACTCTGTCTTCTCAAGCACCCAGTAAGTACCAGCAGTCAGGTTTCCCCCCATCTAAAGGGGAAAATTCTACAGGTGAGAAGGAACAAAAGGAAGGACACATAACCCCCTAAGCCCCAACAGTCTATTATTAAATGATTGTGTATTCTTTTTCTATTATTTCCTTTATCTATTTTCTCTGGTTCCTACTTCAATGTAGGCTTATTACGTTGTGATACTATTTTCCCCCTCTTCCATTTAATTTGGTTCTTAATTGCTATAAATTCACTGAAACCAACACATTAAAAGCAATACAGGATCACGGCTGACTGGGCTCTGTTTTCTGTGCAAAAGGCAAATCTAAGAATTTGTACAAATATAACCATGATTTTTACCTAGTAATACGTAAGAAATATTTACCTATAACTTGGGAGTGCTAGAAGAATGTTAACTTTGGCATCAGAATTTCTTCAGCCTATGTCGCTCAGGCTGAAGTTCCTGTGATTACAATGCCATTTAACTCTCCTACACTATAGACAGGTACTCACCTGAGCCCGGGGCTTCCTGCTGTGATACAGAAACTTGCAGCCAATCTCAGCTGGTACTTTGCCAGTAAAATATTCACACCCAAACTTCCAATATTCGTCACTTCTACACTGTCAGCACTTAGAGCCATTTCTGACATGAAGTGTCTTTTTGCACTCTTTTTCCCAACTTCTTTCCTAAATAGATTACAGCCAGTGATTTCAGTATTCCAATCATGCAGATCACCCAATCAAGTCTCAGTAATGCCAACGAGGAAAAATTCATGCTCATAAATGAGCCATTCCAGCTCTTGTTTACTAAAAAGGCTCCTAGTCTTGCAATATAGGCAATTAAAGTTTTTTTCTTCCTGATATCCTTTGGATTTTTGATTAAATTTGTTCTAAGTGTCTTCATTTTTTGTTAAATTTGATGGTTCTCTTTGCCTCATCCCTTCATCATTCCCTCTTGTTATTGGTTTGTCATCCGCAGACAACACTTGCAAAAGGGCCCTGGATGTCTTGCTGCTTGATAAAATGTGCAGTGGAAGTTCCCAATGCAATGTATGTCAAGAGGCAAAAATTGAATTTACAACAGCAAGTGCAGAGTGCTGCCAAAGATGGTATGTATGAACTGAAGAAGACAGTATGAATTTTTCCAGAATCTGGCATCTTCTTTGGCCGTGATTCACATTCATTCACAAGTCTTAGGATATAATTTCCCACTATGTTTCTGCTAGTAGTAAGATCAGTGGAAGAAGTTCCTGGTTTTCCCTCTCAATAAGGCATCCCCCATGACAGACCACCTTCCCAGAGACACTGTACAACTCTGCATGGGATTGGGCTGTAAATCAGAGCTGAGAAGAAATTCAGGTTTCCAAAAGCCCTCCTCTGTGCAGGCTGGGGTGTTGGAGAAGTGTGCTGAAGAGCCAGACAGCAAGCTTGCATGTGGGAGTGGGGCCTCTGATAGTCCTTGTCCCAGCCCTGCTGTGGCAGGTTAGCTGCTCAAAGTTCGTTCAGAGGCACAGAGGCAGGAGAAATACCTTTACTTCTGCACATTTCTCTTCTGTGCTGGGGAAAGCAGGGGTGGCCATCTGAATTTTCAGGTCCTTCTGGCTCTTAGGAAGAAATCCTCGGCATGGTTGATGGGGATGATGTAAGCAAAGGGGTCTCACTTGTGGTGCTCCTCTCCTGTGCCTGGAAAGCTGGTACAAACAGCACAGGAGCAGCTTCCAGCTCTGTGGTTAACACAATTCACAGAGCCGGGAAAGCACTTTAATGGATCAAGTTTTGCTGACTGTCTTAAAACATTTATGAAATAGCAATGTTGCATTTTGTGTCTCATTTGGATAACAGCAAACCAGTTTGTATTTACTTGAAGATGATCCTTTCTATTTATTTTTCATGAATGGTGATTTTCTTCAACTATATAGCCAATACGGAGATTTGAGATACATTTAATATGTGAAGATGATAGTGCAAGATGTTATTGTGCTAAAAGGAGATACATGTTGGAAAATTATTAACCTTTCAGACCACTAAACGTATATTAGTTTAGTTATAATAATGACTCCCAAACAGTTTGAGTTTGGTTTGGATTGTGGTTTTTTTTCTTGGTAGGATTGTTTTGGTTTATTTGTTCAGATTTATTTTCTTTTTCTGCCAAAGTGAAATAAAGGAAGTTCAGTCCAAACACCACCTCCAGACAAGAGTTAGATTTTTTGGTAGAAGAAGACGTAAAAAACTTATCATCCTATCATAAAAAACATCATAAGAAATAAACTTCTTCCCTGCTGTCACCCAGCTATCAGAGACCTGTAGAGCTAATTTAAGCCTTGGGTTTAATTATGTTTTTTTTTCTTTTTAATAACAGGCTTCTGAAGTGTCCACCAATCTGATTATTTAGAAGTAATATTGTCTGATTATTTTTAGAAATTTAGGGTTTATTTTGTTCTCTCTCACACATTTCATTATCTTCTCCTTCTTTAAATCTTTATTTAAAATTAATCTCTGATATGTTTTTTCCAACGTGAAATATAGGTCTCACATACTCCTGAGACACCTGTAAGCTTAACAAGCAACCAGCTGAACAGTGAAGCCTGAAACTACCAGTTCAATTCTTTTTATGAAATACTTTTTTTTTTTTTCCCTAAGCTGTGCTTTAAATATAAATTGAATTCTTCAGGACAGAGTTTGGACCTTTAACTGTATCATAAAATGTTTAATACATTTGGGCATTTAAGAAATGGCATTAAATAGGCAAGGCCATTAAAACCTGTGTTCTTTAAGCTCCTATTTTCTGTATCCTGTTAAGATTTATTGCAGAATTTTTCAGTTGCTCTTAAATTCACTGAGTATTTCAAAGGAATCCAATTTAGGTTTTTTTCTTTAGCTGTGGCAGATGTCAGCTCTCTCAGTTTTCTTCCAATTAATGCTTTTACTAATTTTTCATGTTCTGCCTTGAGGTTAGATTTGAACAAGAAGGGTTTGTCAGTTCCTGCAGCCACCAGATCTGGGGTTTTATTGTTGTTGTTTCTATACTTTTTTCCATTTGTTTTATATCTTTTTATTTAAGATTTGTTGTTGCTCCCTTCTCCATGTGTAGTTTACTGATGGTCCAGAGTGTTTCTTTATCTCTGGGCAAAGCCTTCCTGCTTGAGAGACCTATTTTATTTGTTTTGTGGATGCAAAACACTCATGTCCGTTCTTCAATTTAGGAAAATATGTGTGTTGTTTCTTCTTTGGTACTGAAGTTCATGTGGTACATTTCAGTTTATGCCCTCACCTAACAATACATATGTGCCTCCCATGTGTTTCCTGTTCATCCCTCCAGCCAGCTACTGAGTATTCCTATCCCATGCACCTGTTCTAGAAGCACACAAAGGTAGACTAATTTGACTTTATCATTTCTGAGAAAATGCTAATTTTGCTAGCATTTTTTCTGCAGTTCTTTGGAAATAATAATTTTTTTTGGAAATAATAAAAGCAAAAGTTTTTTCATTTTTACTGACCCCCAAGAAATAGAGCAGTAGATGATAGGGAATAAGATGGTAAATAATGTAAAAGACTTTATTTCTGAGGGTAAGAGTTCAGTACCATTTCTACCATTATATTCAGTGAAAGGCCAAAATAAATTTTCCCTTCAGTCTGTTTCTCAGGATTATTTTGCCTAAGAAGTTTTAACCAGCCTGGAGTAATCTTTCACTGTATGTTAGGAAGATTTCAAATAAATAAATCATCCAGAGTAAAACTGTAGTCTACAATTACAGTGTATTCCTGTTTCTCTTTTTTCTTTCTTCATCATTTTTATTTGGTTGTTTTACTCCCTGATACTCTTGAATGTGTTTTTTGCTCATATATTGACTACTTTCTCTTTGGTCTCACCACCTCTAGGTCTTGCTCTGTCACCAAGCTTTCTTCCTTTCACTGAAGTTCTTTCTTCACTTGCTAAAATCCCTTCCATACCCTAAAGTTTCTTAAGAACTCTGAGATTCATTTGCAGATAATTCAGCAGGAAACTCTCAAACTGATCTTTTTTTCTAGTCCTGGGGCTCTCTTTCCCACTTATTTGTTTTTCTTGACTCTCAAAACATTAGTCAGAGTAGTCTGATTATTGCTCAAGCACCACTAAGGGGAAAAATCACATGAGCTGCACGTTCAACATCTGTCTACAGGGTAAAAGAAAGGAAGACTCAGAGATATTGGATATTCTTCCCACTTCTGCTGTTTGTTGATTATACCAATTTGATCAAAAACACTGAAAACTATCTAGAAATGAAGGTGCTTCAGACATGCAGGTTTTGACATTGCCAAAGTTCCCTATTACAAATGAATCTTCAACTTGGTTCTATTTGTAGCTTTCTTTTTTAATTATCTAAGAATGAGATGGGAAATGAAATCTAAGTGAAAAAAAACCCCAAATATCAGAAGTGAATACCCAAGCTATAAACCTTCATTTTTCTTCTTACAGTAAGCAACTTCTGCTGCAAATATGCAGAGTAATAAAGTTATAACATAGGAATAAACAATCTTGTTCTCCATGCCCTCTGCAAACTATATTACTAAAGCGATTTTCATTTCATCAAACAGGATTCTACGAGTAGATAGAGCTGACTGGGATAATGCAAATCATCACAAATAAAAGAATATGATCAGTGTTAGCTTTTTTTTTTTTTTTAACACCCGCCAATATGAGGAGAATTTATTTTTCCCCACATTTGTCTGTTTTTTCTCTCCTTGATGCATTTATTTTGGATGATTCATTCAAGGTGATCTTTTTAGAGCACACATGTGGCAGTCACCATCTCAGTCAACATAGTGGGACAGTTTAAAGAACTGCTCCTCACCAGAGGCACAGTCAGTCTGTAAGAGCATAGGCTTTCCTTCCCTCCCTGATATCTCTGCACATCCACCCCACACACCATGCAATCGGCTTATGGATACATCAATTGCAGAGCAATAATCTGCTCCCCTGTGGGCTGTGGCGTTTGCAAAGGAGTAAGGCCCTCTTTTTTACATTTTACAGATCTGTGGAGCTCAGCCTCAGAACCCTTTTTGGTCTTGATTATTCCTTTCATGCAGGCCCACACAATTTCTAACAACGTTGCAGCTGACTGAAACTTCTGATTAAGAGTTTTGCCTTCATGTGCCAGGAAGCAGAAAGTAACTCTTCACTGGTGAGCTCAGTTTCTGGGCTAACCCATCTGAAGCTGCACAGAGATAGCAGCTAGCATCTGGTTTTCCTTGGTTCACAGGCTTTTTTATTAGAGCAGATGAGCAACCAGCAGAGGGGGAAAGTGCCTTCTTGGTTGTATAGGCTAACATTTGCTGTTAGCCTGTTCTACCTATGGATTCTAGGGCTGCAGAGAGTGTAAATGAGTGTAAAACAGGGTCTCAAAGAAGAATGCTGTCTTTGGGGGCTATTCATGAGGTGTTTGGGCTTCAAAGGGTGTACCTCACCTGAACTGAAAATCCTAATTCTGCCTGCAATAATGATAATAGTCTGTGTATGATTCTTTTTTCCTTCTTGTTCATGCAAATGGAGTAAATAGATACAGGTGAGAGAGCAGAAACACAGAACAGTCAAGGTGTAAGTATTAGAAAGTTACCTGGATTTCTTCAGTTGGAAGACCTGAGATTCATAGACGTTTGAGATTTACTGCATCTATTTCCTTATATTCAGTTGGTCTGTCTTAAATCTGGGTGGTCAACAGAGAATAAATATGTTGTGCATGTGCATTCTGACAGCACACGTATCAGAAGAAAATCTCGCTAAAAAGCACATAAAACAATTGTCACAGAAACATTTTTTTTTTATATCACAGCTATTCATCTGCCAGCAAGATGCCAGAAAGAGTGTTAAAAATACTGTAAATATTCAGCTCAAAGTGTGTTTACATTTGCAATATGTTCTTTTATGTGAAAGAACAGAGACAGAATGAAAGGAGAATCCTCCCCTTGGTAATGACTATTTTAATGTCTGCTCAAAGCTTTGTAAATAATGCAGCACTATAAAATTTAGTCATAAGAAGTAATCATTATCTCTCAATGAAAGAGAATAATTTTTCCATTTGACCTGACATATAAATGTCTATAAACATTATATTTATCTTTAAGAGTGTTCCTTCTATTCATATGGTAATACAAGCAATGTGAAGATTTGTAACATCTCAGAAAATTACCCCATAGTACACCCAGTTGCCTGTATTTTCCAAAAAATGAAGTCTTGAACAGGGATTTTTATGCTTCCAACAGACTGGGTCAAAGTCAGAACAGGCACTGGAATCTTCTTTTGATTGCTTTTAAACTTCCTTCATCAGTGGCGGCTAAAAGATATATTAGTGGAACATTCTCTTGTTCAAATAGGCCAAAACCTCTTTTCACAAGATTCTCAGATGTTTCCTTGAGTCATGATGAGAAAGTTTTGGAGGATTACATTATATCTTAATAGAGAACTTTTAAATATGGCTTATTAATTGGTAGAGGGAAAAAAAAAAAAAAGCAGGTGATTATTAAGCAATTTTATGTTCCACTGTCTTGAGAGGGAGGTGGTACTTGATGACTCATCTATTGCCAAGGGATTTTATCTTCTTGTTTATATGTAGTGTTCTGCTGTTATGTGGTCACAAGATGTGACAAATGCCCTGTGTGCCAAACTGGGAAATATTTTCATTCTATTTGTTGTGAATAAAAGTGCATTTTGTGTGATACATTGTTTACAGTTAGATAAGATTAAAAGGTTTAATGCAGCAAACAGCATGATACAACACACAAAATCAGTGTAACAAAGGACGCACCTGAGGCTTCCAAGTTTTTAATTCTCAGATCAGTCTTGAAGTACATATTTAAAAGCTTTAAGTTTTCCATTTGCAGAAGGAAATGAAAGATGAGTCATGAATGCTGCATTATGACTCAGGCTTGGAGTCCTGATTTGTAGAAAGAAAAGCCCAGGCATAGATGCATCAGGTTATCCTGACAGGAAAAGAGAAGGCCATGTGCCACCTCTTCTCCAAACTTTCCGTCTCCCCACACTTCCACACACGCTCCAGTTTCTCTGCAAACAAAATGAATGCAATTTCCAGATAGGATTTCTGATGCATTCCAAGCAATACCAGCCAGCATGCTGCAGGCCTAAGGGCTGCACATGCTGTGCAGCAGAAGACAGCAGAGCAACACCCCAGAGAAGTCATTAAGTCATGCCTGCGTATATATGAATGCTTTAGGGAGTTGCAAGTTTAGGTGAGACAGCACACTGAAAAGTCTTGCTTCACTCTTATTATCTGAAGATTTTGCAGCTCTATTTTGTGTAAATGTTGGTAACCAGAGGGAACAGCCTGGGCTGCTAATCAAGATTTTTTTCCTTTTCAATGCCCTACCTTCAGAGCAGAGCACTGATAGTCTCAAAAAGAGCCTCAATAAAACGTCTGAAAGAAGCAGTTTCTGTACAGATCACAAAATATAGTTATAATCAACAGTTTCTTAGATCTTTAATATGAATAAAAAATAAACAGGAAATACTACAGAGTGGATTATCTGAAATCTTGCAAATAGCCATTTCCTCACAGTCTTCAGTTGGTATATGAAAATGGAAACAATAAAAAAATATCCTTCTGCAATTAGTCTTTTATGAATTTCATTTAGGAAGGTATAATTGGTCATCATTGTCTTATAAAGTGTGAGCCAATGAGGAAAATGTGATTTCATGTCTCTTGCATATAGCCTGGGTAAATAAACTTTTTCACCTCTGTTAATCACATAATTTCATATTTTGCTTGTAGCTACTAGGTCTTGTGAGACTAATCTGGAGAAGCAGCTACACACTGCTCTGTTGTCAAGGAAACTCTCCTAATCACCAGTTAAACCATAGTAGTAAGATGTTTCTCATGTTCGTGGTAAAAATGGGACATTCTGCAAAGATGTGGGAGAAAGGGGAAAACCAGTTTTCACAAACCACTGAAAAAGGTCCTTACCTGGGAAAGAATTCTGGTTCCTGCTCCAAATAATTTTGGTGTACCTTATGATGTTATTAATAAATAAATAAATAATAATAATAAATAATAAATAAAATCTTGGAAGCAGAGAGGTCTAAATTTCCAGCTCTATCTTGAGAACTCTGCTGGATTTCTAGAATTTTACATTAGGGACCATAAACCCTACTTAAATAGTGTGAAAATAACTTGAATATAATCACAGATGTGTTTTATTTTTTCTTAATAGTTATGATACAATTACTTTTAAAGAAAGAGATATAAAATGGTATGATGATTTTATAAGAGAAATGTCATATAACCGTGAATTGAAAAAGTTACCTAAATACAGCTAATGTTACTGAGATGATTCTTACTGAATCAAATATATTTGGTTTTGTTTATAAAATAAAATCTTAGAAAAAGGGGAATAAACGGCGTATTCATGATCTAGGAGACAGTGCACTGCATTTTGAAGGAGAACAAATATTTGCTTGACATATGTAAAGAGCATGCATTAACATGGAACAGAATTACTCCTCTTCTGGTAGTACCTCAAATAACTAATTCCAGACATCTCTATATTAGGACTATATTGAAAAAAAAAAAAGAAAAAAATCAAGGCAGGTCTGAGAAGAATATTTTCAAGTTTTTTAGCAGCTTTGAAAAAAACTCACCAAGAAAAGCAATAGATTATGTGCAGAATGCATGCAGAAAACATGACACAGCCAGGTCATTCAGCAGCACTAAAAAATCTGACCAGTATAAATGCCCTATTTAATTCAGAATTCATTTTTCTCTCCCCAAAATTGTAAAAGAATCTAAATCAGTAGCCTAATCCAGTGATGTACATTCAGATGCCAATCTTTCAACAGATAGCTGTAGACTCAACATAAAACCCAAAGATGAAATTGAGTCTAATATTCCAGCTGTGGTTATTGCTGACTTTCATGGATGAGAACTTTACCTAGTCACTTGTCTATATTCTGACTTTGTAAATGAAGATCAAAAAGAATTCTGAGAATCGCTTGGATATGTAAAAGATGCTTAAAAGAAACAACCTTTCAGAGAAAAGTCAGAGGGACAAGATTATGTTTTCAATACTTTTTTCCAGATGTAACTACACTGAGCAATGGTGTCATTATTAAAATGGAAGTAATTCTAGAAATCGTCTGAAAAGTTGTCATGCATTATCTCTGTAGTCAACAGAGATCTGGTAATGACAATGAGGAGAGACTATAGATGCATTTACTTCTCAAGTAAACTCTGTGTTGACTACACAAGTCTGTTTCCTTTGACAATAAAGCCGGTTTGTTTAAAACATCAGTTTCATATATAGATATTTGCATTGCGGGCAAAAAGTTTGGGTCAGGGAAAGATGCCTGAATCTGGGAAAACAACATTTCTGTGTTAGGGTTATGTACATGGAATAAAGATGGCAACGTTTTTCATGTTCTCTGCTTTAAACTAGGAAAATGAAATGTCTAGAGAAAAAGCACAGGGAAATTATCCCAAATATAATGCCTTTCAGTCTGTAGAGCATCAATGGAACTAATATGGGAGCTTGGATGTTTTTCTTTCAGGTCAATTGGCTGCAATCTGGCCTCACTCAGCTTCTCCCCGTGTGCTGAGATCAGATATTTTCTCTGTGAATAGGCTCAGACCAGTCTTGTTGCTTTCCTCTATGCAAGCATATACTATGATGAGGGAGTCTTTGCATTACATCGTCATTGTACTAGGGGTGATGAGTACAGGAAAAAATACAGGTCACCTTTCCTCAGATGTACTGCCAAGTCTTGTGGTATACATGCTCCTGTAATATAGCCCAGAAGAAAATGTCTATTTTTTTGAGAAAGGAGTAGCCAAATTGTAAAAACCCTATGGGGATTCTGAGTCCAAAATCTGGAGTATTGATTTTAAGCTGGAACAGATAACTAAATAAGTTATGCCATAATGGCCCATTAGAGTATAACAATATGTTCCCTTTTAGATAACTTTCAGTTTGCTAATTTGAAAATTGCAACCATATGAAAGCTTTCAGAGTGACAGCACATTTGTTTGTAGTCTGGTATTTGAATATGCCAAATATTAGTTCTATTAAACTATTGTAAATCTAAACATCTACATCAGACACATTTTCTTTTTGCATGAACACAAAGGCATAATGTACCATGTTTTGCTGATATCTGCATGATTAACTGCATTTGTTTTCTATTTACCACAGAAAGCTGTGCTCTGGAAAATCTACTTAAAACATTCAAGCTTTCACTCAGGGACATTTCTCACCGTATAATGACCAAAGAGCAATAGAGGTCAGTAATCAGAAATCTCTAAGGACACCAATTTTTACAGCCTCATTAGTAGGGTCTTAATTAGTTGTCACCCAGGTTAGCCTTGACTTGTTAAACTCATGCAGAATGCACTGAGGGGCAGCTGATGTGTTCTCAAAATGTCACATCTTGTATCCAGGCTCCATTTTATGATACTCCTGTTTGAAAAGGTTGGTCTAAGTAAAAGACAAGTGTTTTTCTGACCCCTTTTATATCTCTTAGTAGGGTCTGTGGATTTGCCCTAATTTCATGAGGGAAAGAGTATTTAGTTTAGAACATTTCATATAAGAATATTCTTTTTACAAATGCAGTTTTATATATATATATATATATATATGCATATTTATACATTCTTTCCTTTATCTTTCCAACTTCCATGTTTCTATCTTTATATGTGGGGTGTGTGTGTATATATATACATCTGTGTAAAGAAAAACGTGTAGATATTAGAAAAGTAACTGAGAAATGGTGTTCTTTAAAGTATAAAATTGCAAGGTACTAGATTATTTTCTCATGTAAGCTCTTCTTTTCCATAGCTGTCCTCATGCCAATATAAATAAATAACTTGCTATTTCCAGCCTAATTAGTGAATGTATGTGTGCCTTGAGCAAGGATGGCTGGACAAGTTGACCTCCAGAAACGTCTCCCAATTTAAGTTATTCTGTGACCTTATTTATACACAAAAAAAAAAAAAAAAAGAAAAAAAAAAGAAAAGTGTGTGAACACACACATTTCCCAAGTAAAAATGGATTTAAAAAATGCCTTTATGATGAGTAATTGCCTGTTTAATTGCCTGTTTCCATGTCTCCAGGATCTTGGTAAAATGGAGATCAAAAAACTCACGTAAAGAAAAAATACATATGAGTTGTGGGTATGGTGGTGATTGGTTATCAGGCAGGTGGTGCCTTTTGTGGCTCTTATCTTTGGATTCCATGGTTTGGAAGAAGAAACTTCTGTACAGAGAGTAAGCTCTTCAAAAATCTACACAACAGTTGGAACAAACTGTTTTACTTTATATTATTATACACAAGCTTAATTATGATTATAATGGTATTATTATTGTTACTATTACCTCCTGATAGACTTGTGAATGACTTTGCATCCTGATTTTTGTATGTCAGCAGTGATCTTTTCATCTCTGTGGATGGATGATGAATTTGGAAGAAAGGCAAAATATATAATACATATGTTTAAATTATGTGGATTCATAAAAGAGTTATGGGTGACACCAGCTGTGTTATTTTTTCTCTTATAAATGTAATCTTGAACAACTAAAATGATGAAATCTCAAAAGATTTTCCAAAGAACGCTACCAAATTCATCTTGTAACTCACAAGATATAGAGATACGTTTAAAAAAGCTATATTTGAGATAACAGAGTTGTGGTGAAAGGATTTTTTTTGCTTGTTGCTTCTGAATAATGTTTGAATCTCACTGGACAAAAATGTCCCCAATGTATTTTCTGACTGTGTGTCAGCTGCCCCTAACATAAAGTGACCATACATTCCTTTAAACCTTTAACCAGTAAAACTACCTGAGAGATGAAAGAGCTACGCTACTTTAGGCAGTAAAATAGCTCCGACTATTACCAGCATATGACTCACACAAAAATATGTTACCCTCTCTCCTCTTCACTGACTTGCTAGACACCCTAATGGAGTGGGTTATAAAGGCAAGGAAGAGAAGTTCTAGGTGAAAGAATAGGTAGAAAATAAATCTCACTTAAAATAAATGAATATAAGAGCCCTCCACCTGCCTCATCATCATCTGCTGGAGTAACACATTGGGCACTTACATTCAGTGATGAAAAGTAGTCCCCTGGGTAGCTGAGTTTTAGGTGGAATAGTAGACAGTGCAATAATATGTATTTCTAGTAAAAAAGATTTTTTTTTTATTTCCTGGGGAACCCAGTGATGTGTTGCCAATATCTTGAAGGGATTCCACTCAAAAAAATATGCTCCTAACAGTATGACAAATTATTTCAGTAAGGATTTTGATTACGGAGTAAAGACAAGGTAGAAGGAGGTATTTTCATTTGCTTGCTTAGGCAGAAACACTTCATAAGAAAATAAAAGAAACAACAAAAGAAGGAGAGGACTCGATAGTTAGTAAATAAGAAACATTAAAAACATTAAGTTGATTTTTTTGTTCTTGGAAATACCTCTCGTGTATTTATCTTGTACAACAATTGACAGATGGTATGGTTCAAAAGGTCAGATACCTTAGGACAATTTTTAGGACAATGTATCAAGATCTATTTGGTCATAGGAGCCAAAAGAAAAGTATTCGTTTGTTCCATGGTAGTGATCTGAGTCTAGGGAGTGAAAGAGGTTCCTTTCTTCCTGCATCATGGAACTATCACGGCACTATTAAGTAATCTTATGTATTGTGCTCTGCTGTGAAAACACCCAGTGGTTGCTTCCCAATCAATCAAACATTTCTGTGGGTCATTATCTGACTCCTCTTCAAGAGCTGGCTGAGCTGCTGTTCTGTGGATCCTGCTAACAAATCTTGAGATAAAGCTTTTCTTGTCTTTTCAGATCATAGAAGGGCCACCAGCTATGGGAATGGTGTTTGCAGCCATGCACACTCACACCTATTCCCAGTGTTGAACAACCATCTGCTGCACATGCTGCTGCTACTGATTAGTCACCAATTATTCTGACAGATTTTCAAAATGTAGTTGATTTCTGAGGCTGGACTCTTGTCTCTGATGAACTCCTTCACTCCTGTGTCTAGCTCCTTCAGCTTCCTTTACAGTCATGAATTAATTCAGTTAAGCAGCAAATTGTAGTAATATACTTACTGAGAGTTATTGTTATTTTATAGCTTAATTAGTGTAGTTAATTATATTTTGTAATTGTACCATGTTTTGTTTCTATAAACATGGAGGTCATATTATGTGTAGTCAGATCAGCTGTAGAGTTTAAGCTAATGATTATTTAATTATGTGAACAATTTTTTTTTTCAGTTTTAAGACTACATACTGACAGTAAAAACTGGGGATTATATCCTATATTAACCCACTTTTCCATCTATTTTTTTATACAGGTTCTGTCCTTTAAGACTCACTATTTTGTTGCTCTTTTGCTGAAGATCAATACATTTAATGTTTAAGTTTTCTCCATGATCTCTAAAATCTCATACGGGAATTCAAAGGTACGAAATAATTGCATAATACGAGGAATTTTATTTACTCACCTGCTTACAGATGAAAAAATAAATGCGAGAATTGTTAGGGACATATATGGGGTTTTTTTGTACTGTGTTAATGTTCTATTAAAGTAATCTTTTATTACATTGTGTAGTGAGAGTTTTTAATGCTCAGATGTAGAAGTTAATATGCATGGAAGTTTGATAAAAGATGTTGCAAAAACTAATCAACTTTTAAAGTTATCTTTTATTTTATTAGTAGAACAAATCGTGCTTTTGCATCTAAATGCATGCTGATAAATACACCAGCATAAAAAAATCCATCTCCCTGAAAGAATCTCAGCATACAAATGTGACTTTGATTCAGTTTGGGGAGTAAGATTTTAATTATGCAGTTCTTCAAATTCAGCTGACATTTTTGATTGCTATTTCTGTTCTATTCTCTTGATGATTTTGATCGTGATAAGGTTTTTAATTTCATGACTATATAGCACTGGTGAATATGACACTTTATTCTTTTATGAGAAGAATTCTACAAAAAAGAAATGTACTCTGAAATCTCATAACACTGAATTCATCATATATGCTATGTAATCTTTTAAGAGAAGTTGTTATGATAATGTATGCTGATATAATCACATGAATGGATGAATCATTCAGAGAAGGTCTATCAGCATAATAGGCATAATATATTTTAAGAATCGACAAAAAACTTGTAAGCAAATTCACAGCTAGGATGGCTTTGCACTGCAGTTCAGTACACAGGCTTGCTGTAACAATGCTTGTCTAATAGCTTTCTTATCTAATGCCAGAGCATCTCACTTTGTTTGCAATATTGAAACTTTTTGCATTTTTATGCTTCTGAAGACAATAAACTTTACATTTAAAAGCAGAAAGAAAAAAAAACTTCTCATGAAAGATAAGCAGTGAAATAATTACAAAGTTCTAAGTCTCTTGAAAGTCTTTTGATGCTATTATGTCAGCACAGCTGAATAACTACTACAGAGAAAGTTCCAGAAAATATAGTAGATAATGCCCATGCTCTTTTCAGCCATTATGGGATAATTTTTAGCCTTCAAATGCAAAGAAACTATTAATCTATATTTTGTATTTTATGCATATGTTCATATTTAGTATTTCCTATGTTAATAAATTCTCTTTGCAGACTGTGAAACACAGATTTTTGTTAAAGTGTGTTAATACAGTCAACTCTATTTTTCAGTCACACATTTTGGTTTCAGTCAACTCAAAATTTTGTGGTTTGAGTTTATGACTCATGTATGAACAACAGTGACCTCATGTGGCTATTGCTTCAGGGATTCATGTGTCAGGCAGTAAAAAAGGAACACATTATATCCCTTCATGGCAGAAATATAAAAACATTAAATGATGCTGACTGTGGTTCATTATAGTTATTTTTCTTTTTCTCTTAGAACAATGTTAACTACAATATGTTCATTAAAGTACTTCTTGAGAAAGGAGCTTGATGAATGCAGCCATGAA
Source organism: Cyanistes caeruleus (assembly GCF_971803275.1). NCBI lineage: Eukaryota > Metazoa > Chordata > Aves > Passeriformes > Paridae > Cyanistes > Cyanistes caeruleus. Next base: position 51,355,369 of record NC_141702.1, on the reverse strand, counting down.
TTTGGCCAACAAACTCTTACACGTAGTTAAGATTTACCAAATATATGCTCAAGTCTTTCCAATTACTTCCCTGATAACTTTGGTGATTATTAATTAGTGAAAAAGTCCTTGCCTCGCCTTTATTCATGATGTGGGAGTATGTGTGTTTAACTATTTACTTTTTTTCTGAGAGGATATTGCATTAAAGGAAACTGATTCTTTTCCACAATTGATGTCAAAAATAGTTATTAGTTAGGGAAGCTTTTAGACAATACTGCCTGTTTTAAAGTATCAGAGTCATTCCACACACCATGTCTAAACAGAATTAATATTTTAGCATGAAAAGCACAGCAAAGTAGTTGCCAAGGTCTTCCATGCATCAGTGGATATAGAAGTCATGTTTAGTTCACATCTAATATCCTGCTTCTTTCAGCATTAAGAGCCACAGAGAAGCAATTCTGTGGTTTAGACTGGGAGGATTTTCGTGTTGGTAGATTTTTGCGTCTAGATTAACTGTATTCTATGGATGGATGGATGGATGGATGGATGGATGGATGGATAGATACAGAGTATGTGAATCCATGTATCTACAGAAAATTAGTATTGGACAGTGCAGAAATCAGAGATTCACCATCTGTGTAATAAATGCACCTGAAGTGACCGAGTGGAGAATGAGTAAAATTTCACGATTGATCAGCACATACAGCTTATGTAACCATTTCTTCAGAAGCCTAGGAATTAATAAGAAGAAACCAGCTCTAATTAGGAAGATCTAAGCAACTTCACTGTTTTGCAGACACTCAGATTAATGATATGGTGTTAGTTGAACCTATCTGTATCAACATCCTTAGCTGTTTTGGTGCCAGGAAGAAATATCAGCTCGAGAACTGCATGATGCAGTCCACACTACTTCCAGACCTGAAGTATTTCTATTTAAGTACACAAAAAAGAATGGCTGGCTTGTGGACGAGCAAGAAACAATACTTGTGATGTCCATTCTCAGGGACTTTCTTCATGATTGGCTTTCCAGCACACCACTGCTGCCAAAAAGACCTTGACTAATTGGAGTAAATTCAGCTGAGAAGCACAGTGATGATTAAAGACTGGAGCACATGACATATGAGAGGAGGCTGAGAGAACAGTGTTCTGAATGGGGTCCTTACTGCTGTCTTTCAACATCTAATGAGAGTGTGCAGAAAACAAAGGAGCCAGACTGTCCTTGGATGATAGTGGTGAAAGGACAGGAGTCCCAAGTTACAACAGGGGAAGCTCTCAATAGGTAATAGAAGGAGCAACACTAGAGTGCAATCAAACACTGGAATGGGTTTCCCAGAAAGGCTATGAAATCTTGCCCTGAACCACCTTCTCTAAAGCTGCTTGTACTTTGATCAAAGATGACCTCTAGAGGTGGAGAACAAAATGCAGGACTGTTTTAACTCTGTGTAACAAATTACAAGTTCACAAAATTTTCCTGATTTGAAGGAGGTCTTGATCATCTCCATAAAACTACTGGATTTGGATAGAACATTACTGAAACTGATGAGTTTAATGGTTTTGGTTTACCAGAAATAGTGAAAGTGCTTTCAAAGGAGACATCTGAGTAAATAACAGTCCCAAATCCTCAATGCATAGCACTCATTTTCACCCAGTTCGAAAACAGAAGGATATTTCTCAGTATATTCTCAGAATGGGTAGACATTTGCACACATATGTGTGTAAGGAAAGAGAGAGAAAAAGAGGGAAGCAAATAGAAAATCAAAAAAGGGGAATAGAATGTATCATGTCTACAATGTAAATCTACTTTAAAAATCAGTACTCTGAAAAAAGACTGAGGAATGCGAACAAGAAAACTTTATGGTTATTTAATTTTTCTTATATTCAAGTTAACATGATTGCATTCATATTAACGGAATATTGTAAAAGTTCTTGATTTCATCAATAGATAAACCTCAGAATTAAGACTACCAGGCTGATCTTTATCTTATGGTTAGTTAGGGAGGAAATAATAATGTGTATTTACATAAATTCTGCACCAGCTGTTTCCTCTGCTCCAACTCGGACAAGCGAATTCTGTCATTTTTATTCAAACTCTCTAATTTTAAGATTCTCACAGTATTTATCTAGAAAGTGCTTCTTTTAACAACACTCACAAAAGCTGTTGTGAGGCAGTGGCCTAGATTGTGCATCTGCTTTGGCAGACAGCTATGAGTTGCTGAATTCCAGCTGCAGAGGGAAAAATGCAAGTTGCCAAAAATATTAACCTGTCTTTTAGGCCAAAAAACATAATGAAATTTGTTTTAGATGAATGCTTGCTTTCCTTTTCTTTCTCTGCTTCTTGAGCTAATGCTCTTAAGCTGGGAAGGAAAGATTGTGTGTGATGACTGTGGGAAAAAAGGAATAATGTTTCTTTTTTTGTTCTTTCTGACTCACAGTACAAATCAGCCAAATCTGGCAACCATTGTTCTCCTAAATCACGAGATTTTGGTCTAACAAGGATTCCTGTAAATTAGTGGAATTTGGCCTTAATTAAGCATCTGTTTCCTTTCTAATATATGAGAAGTTTCACAAGCAAAAAGCCTTTTCTAGACCACAGTTTCCTGCAGATTTTTTTAGGTTTTTGTCCTCAGCTCAAAACTGTTTCTATATTTAGTACAACCTTTGCAGCAAGACAGCCATCTGAATTCTAAGATAACTGATATCAGTATACCTTGTTCTCTTAAGTGGTGAAATCTTCTGCTCGCCAAGTTTTCCATTTCAAAGCAGAGTTAATAGTCAGGTCCTTTAGTTAGGGAGGGTTCTACCTGATGATTAAGAGAAGCAGAATTTCACCTTGTGTTTTACAAAAGAGCTGCTACATACATTTACTAGCTGCTCAATTGTACTTCAAATGTATCAGAAGAGCATATGCATAAAAGATAGTTCTCTGAGAGAACATCTGTCTTATGGCCATAACCATCCATCCATTCATTGCAAGACTGCAGGTCTTTTCTATATGTGAAACTTTTAGAAATAAAATAAAATAAAATAAAATAAAATAAAATAAAATAAAATAAAATAAAATAAAATAAAATAAAATAAAATAAAATAAAATAAAATAAAATAAAATAAAATAAAATAAAATAAAATAAAATAAATTATAGAATATAGACAATGATTCATATCTAAGCAGGCTAACAGGAGGAAGGAATTGTTCTCATTTAGGCTTCCTTTCCCTTTCCCATGGAAGGCTAGACCTGATGGTCTTTGAGGTCCTGTCTAGACCAGGCTGTGATTCTATGATCCTGTGACTTCAAATTATCCTGAAAAACTACAAGGATACTTTTTTTAAGAATAAAGTCAATTGCAAAAACTTTTTGATGTCAAAAAGAAACACAAGGCCAGAAATTTATAAAAGTACATTTCCAGACATAATAGAATGTTAATATTGATAATGAGTTGGAACTTCTTCAGCTGCAGCTTTAGCCTTGAAAACAACTAATTCCTTCTGAAAGTCTTTGTAGCTGAACATGAAAATTCTTGCAACAGTAGAGCAAGCTGACATCACACAAGCATAAATAATGACTTATGCACTAAAGAAGCAAAGCATCTTCTGTTTGTTTTTGTTCTAGAACAGGGGGAAAAAAACAACAATCATCTTTGTCTAAGTGCTTTATGAATTAAAATTTATTTTTTATATTCTTATATGCTTTATATGCTTATATATTGCATTTTTTGTTTGCAAGTGCTTGTTTGATCCATAAAATTATCTGAAGAAAAATTGATCATACTCTTAGGACAGTACGCAAAAGTTACTTAAGAGGTGGGTTGATGCTAACAGTGAATGATTTGTTTCAATATTAAGAATATAGTAACCTTGAATCCAGATAATCCCTAATTTTCCTTTTTTCCTTCCAGTTTCATGGTTAAAAAAAAAAAAAAAAGAAGCAAGCAACTGCTGAGTGGAACAGATATGAATGAATCATGCTATGTCTGCTTACAAGGGAACGTAAATGTCATGGCATCCACTTGAGTTACCACAAGTAGGAACATAGAATTTGAAATAATGGGACAATTTGTCCATCAAGCCATATAAAGTATGTCTGGCTGAGGCCCGTAGCTGAAACATTGCAGAAAGAGGAATAGAAAGACAGGGAATATTCAAACAAATAATGTTTACCTTAATGCTGCCTAGGCTACAATAATCAGATGCTGAAGAAGCCAGCTACTTTCACAGGCAGCATCCATATCAATGGATCTCTTCTTGGATTGGGAGAAAATTCCACAATAATAATTCCATGGATTATTTTTTTTTTTTTCTGTATTATAAAGACAGTTGAGCCATCCAGTAAAATCTTAAACTTCAGAAATATACATCTGGCTGTGTTAAGACAGTTGATATGAAAAGGAACTTCTGTATCTTCAACATGACTGAAGTCACAATACCTGTCTATGAGGAAACCGGGTTTTTATTCTCATTACAAGGCTATCGCCTCATAGCATAATTTAGTAATAATAGTCTTCTTGTGTGTTTCTAGTGTGTTTTTCCAGTCTTGTCAGGACTCTGAAGATGGTGTCTGGTTAAGATTATTATCAAGTCTGCATAGAAGACATCAGGAAAGCTTATAAAGGAAAAGTATGGCTCAAGAATCCATATGATTAATGTCCAGTTCAGTGAAAACAAGAAGTGTTCACTCAAAGGCTTTGACTCACTGTTTATAATAAAAGTCTGAGTTGATGCTGAAGACAATAGTATAATTTTAAATACCAGTTAAAGAACATGTCATGACAATTCTTTGTTTAATATTACCAGTTGTGTGAAGGAAAACTCTACAGTTTTCACTTAGATTCTCAGTGTAATTGAACAGTTTTCTCATTAATTTTTGGGCAGTTCAAATATGCCTTGGGAAGAGAGGAATAAAAATTTTCAAAGAAGTAACTCTCCATGTCACTGTTTTGGAAGATGTTCTGTTAATGTACACTACTGTTACTCTTAATCAAATACATCTATCTCAGAGAGAGTGCTGCTGAATTGATGAATTGAAGGAATTGATGAATTTTAGTCAAATGCCTGCCATGAAGATTCAGGTTCATGGCTCCAAAGAAGAAACTGTCCCCAGCCATCTGTGGGATCATGTTCTGAGGCAGTTCTTAATTTACTCATATTTGCTTTGTATAAATGGAAATTTTGCATAGAAATTTGAATCTGGAAACAGGACCAAAGAAACCTTACACTTGCAGGGTATTCCTTTTAATCTTCATTTTATAGTTTTAGATAGGTTTGTAAGCCTACTAAACAAGTTGCATAACAGTACAGCCCAATTTCTAAGAAGTTATTATCATAGAGTGTGAGCCAAATCCAGACTTTTGTTCAATTCATTCATTAACAAAGATCTCTGAATTGCATCAAGATGACTGGAATGTTTATATCCATGATAGCCCTGTTTTACCAATCAATTATTTTTACAAGTGCTTGTGTTACAGCATATATTAATCTAATTAAGAGATAATACGAACCAAACAGGATACAGTCACAGGATAATAATCTCTTCCTTCTACATGAATCTAAGACATTAAATTAATAAAATAAATAGTAAAGGCACAATAAAACATTAGTTTTCAAGGAAATATTTCTTGTTCTGTGGTTCTTGTTATTTGGCTCCAACAAATTCTACTGCACCAATGTTTTTATGTACATCTGATCTTGGGCAATGTCTAGGATAATTTGATGCTTGCAAAGTAAGGAGTTAAACTGCACTGTTTTGCTTAGGGAAAAAAAATAAAGGGAAAAATGTTTGGCTTGAGTGACCTCTAAGTTCTGATTTTTTTCCAAAAAGCTATTTCCCATTTTTCCCCTAATTTTCCCTGTTTCAGAAATTACACACTTGGGTCATTTCTACCTAAGTTGGTCATAATTGAGCCTCATCTGACTGATTCTGAACTCACCTGGCTCTGACATATTTACTGAAATTTTCTGTGGCAGACACAATCATAATTTAATCTTTTCAATAAATAGCTATCTTGAAACCTCAGTGTTATTCTGTTATTATTTCTACCATGTGACCTGCATTTGATTTGGATTCTCCTTTGCAGTGTCCAAATGTATAGTGAGAAGATAATTGCTGCTTAAAGTTTAAGTCTATAACAATAAGTAGCAGGTCAATCAAACAGTTGACAGGAGGCATTTGGTCTTGGTTTGCTTTGCTTTTTCCCACTTTCACTTCCAAGGATACATAATTATCATTCAACTGCCATCATAAATTTCTCATATTCCAGCATAAAATGGATTCTTTTTCTGGGTCACATGCTTAGCCTTTTGGAACTCAGCTCTCAGGATCGTTAGATAGCTTCTCACTTCCAGGCTGAATTAATTCCTCACCAATGTACACTAATTTGTTTTATGTCAGTTCTGTCCTTCATTGTAAATCACTTTTACTCCTTTCTTGTATTTACCCTGTGAGAGAACAATTAACTCTATTCTCAGACTCTTGATTTTAATGGTATTTATTCTTAATTTATATCTGGAAAAGAAAGATCTCCTGTAAAGTCTTTCAGGAATTTTTCCCTTATTTTAATAACAGTGCAGAGTTCTCTAGAGCAATGGTAGATCACAGCTGTAAAACATTTTAGAACACACTCCCCAAAAGAATTTGACTCATATTGATTCTTCTGTCTCTTTTTTGTTCTACTTATTACTCTGTAGTTTCCCATGGCTTTAGAAATCTCTGTTAATCCTCTTCCTTGCCTTTTTTTCAACATTTTCTGGTCAGTTTGTCTGCTGTAGCACCTGTGCTCCACCATATTCATATGACATTCAGCTTTATGTGAAGAACTGGTAGCAGGATATTACAATGAAACAAGTAATGCCACTTCATAAGGAGTTAGCTTAATTCCCATTAAATGGAGTTTCTTTAAGAATAAATACAAAAAGAAACAAAACAAAACAAAAATGCAATCAGTTGAGTCCGAGATTTCTCTCTGTAGATGGAGAATACACAGGGGTAGGTAAAGGGTGGAATGAGGACAATCAGATTAATAAGTGAAGAAGGGTGTCATTATGGGACTAACTCCTATGCAGAATGAGAGTTGCTACACAGATGGTGTTATTCTGCATTTGTTCAGCTTGCAGGTACACCCTAGCTCCTAATTACTCCTTGCACAAAATTCTTTCCAGGCTGTTCTCCTAGGGAGGCCTTTCAAAGACACTTCCAGAGGGACTTTAATGTGTAAATCCCTTGACTGTTTTTGAAGATTCGAAACACAATATATGGCAAAAAGCTTTGGGATGGAAGGAAGTCTTCTGAAAAAAGAGTATTTCTAACAATTCATTCTTTTACTTGTGATTATTCTTCTGTACTTTAGCAGATTTGTGTAACTACTTGGCATAGTTATGTGAAATGTGTAATTTCCTTGTATTTTTTTAAAGTTCTCTTTATTCTTGTTCTTTGAAAATAATCTTATTCTTTGTGGTGTTACATCATTTTAAACTGAATAAACATACAAGAGTTAATTAATGGAACCATCATATTCTCTGAGTACAAGAGTTCTAACAAATGACAAATGACAAATCAATGTTTAAAATATTTTAAATCTGATATGCAAAAATCAGCATGTAGCATGAAAATAACTCTAGAATAATCTTGGTGGGATTACTGTTCTGATAGAGAATATTATACATGAAAGAGATACATTTTAGAAATTGAGATAAATTAAGATACTTCCCTACTTAAAATCTACAGCAATAAAGAATAATTAAAATAATTAAAATTTTCTAATCTAGCTAGAGCAAAGCAGCTCCTTACACATTATCAATTTTCTGTCCTTGCAGTTTATCAGCCAGCTGCTGAGTTGATGTTTTATGCTGTGGGGGATGTCTAGACAGGGAATAGAGAAGCTGCAGTACAGTTGCAAGAATGTCATTCCACCTTCTCTTCTGCTCCATTGTCCCCTGTCAAATATCCTGAAGAGGAAATTGACCATGTGATTTTGTTTTGGGGTACACAAACACACCTGAAAGGAGTACACTTTCAGCTAGGTTTACTACAGGAGTGCAACAATAACCCCAAAGAATTGTTTGAAAAGTGTGGATTAGATTTTTATTTCAGCTTCTCTGGTAAAATGTGGGAGCAAATCAATTATCATAATAAGATTTAAGCTAATCTACAGGAGTCAGATATTTCTGTTCTGGATTTTCTCTACCCAATATTTTTTTCTTTACTCTCCAAATTTGGCCCTAAAGTATTGTCAGAAAGGCTATGGTTATAACTTAAGTCTTTGTGTGTGTGTGTGAAAAAATGAGAAGCAAATGATGAAGTTAAAATGAAGTTAAGGATAATGTAAGAAATGTTATTTTCCTCCTACCTCCATACATACAGCAGATTTAAACAACTGAAAAATTTCTGATTTATTGTTAGCTCCTCCCAGCACTTGTGTTATTTAATTAAAATGCATTGAGTAATAATATATGTATGACATACACATGGCACATACAATAAAAGTAGCGAAACAAGCTAATTGGAAACTTAGCTGTTACAGTGAAAAATGCCTTCATCACCTGCTTTTAATTCATATATCATTATATATCAGTTGGGACTAATTTGTAAAATGCCTCACAGGCTTTGATTGACATTGAGTGGCTAGCTGTAGCTGCCTTAATGATAGACATTTGCAACAGTCTCAGGGGTAGAAAGATCAGTATTATGCAACTTCTGATATAGCTCACTTGCACATGTTTGAGTCTATGAAGAATAATGTTACAGCCACGGAACATAATGTGGATTGACATTTTCTTCCCAAGTTGTGTCATATGACAAAAAGATTCATTTTTGTCAGAAGCATTTAACCTCATTACAATTATCTTCTGACACGTTCTGCAATTAATGGGTTTGATTTGTCAGTGCAATTATTGCAATTAGTTTACTATGCAAAATCTATGGCTTTCTAAATTCACCTCATACAGAGATTTTTAAGCCAGTATTATACTGACTGTGTCAAGCTGTTCTTTTCCTCAAAACAAACAAACAAACCCATCCAAAACCCAGAAACAAACAAACAAAAATACAAAAAAGATCTAACTGCAAAGAACTGTGCTAAATTTGTGTCTGACATACAAGTCTGATGAGTGTGGGACAAAAAATTACTGCATTTGGTGGATAAAAACAATGTAAATAGACAGAATAATCAGGATAATCCCACCAACACACCAAGCTTCTTTACTGAATTAAGTGGCATCCACTCCCCAGGGTCCCACACCCAAATTCTTTAGGGTTCCATGATACCACCCAAAACTTCCAGAATGAGTTGTGAAAAATGCCCTGAATATACCAGGTCAGATGAAGACAATTAAATGCAAATGCCATCTTCACAGCAAGAGCTAAAGCATTAATACCACCACCTCTTCCCTCACATGTTTATCTCCATTTTTATTTTTTTATTTTTTGCTTTTATTTATTATTATTATTATTATTATATATTATATTTTATTATTATTATTATTTTTCTGCCTTTTTTTCCTTTCCAATCTCTTTTGGTCTTCTGTACTAAAAAGAGCCTGTTTTTGGCAGTACAGCTTCATCTCATAGACGATGATGAAAAAATATCCTGCTGGTGGTGGTGGTATTATTAACCCCACACAGAGACTATCTAGTGAGCAAATACCTCATCCTTTTCTGGCTGACAAAAGGAACTTCAGGCAGCACAGCTGTGAACAGGAAAGGACATCTGTCTGGTGAGGGGATGAACATTGTGGATTAGCCAAGGCAAGCTCCCAGCTCTCTGTGTATCCAAGTGTGCTAATGATTTTGTGGAGCCTTCCTATTACAGAAGGTTCACATCAGCTTTCTGAAGGGTGGATTAGAGCCACATGACCTCTGTCCAGGCCACTGGACCCCTTTTCTCATTATGGGCAAATAAACTTACATATCCTCAGACACCTTGCCAAAAACAAATAGGGAAAGGAAGCCCCAGTGCAGGACCTGAGTCTTGACCTAGATTATGCAAATCCAAAGCAGGAATGTGTCCTCTTCAGATTAGCCAAAAGGAAAGCATGCCTTTTATCATAATTTAGATATAATTTTATAATTTTATAATTTTATAAAATTAGTTATAATCAAAATCTATTCCATATATTTCAAAAGTAAAGCTCAGAAGCAAAACCTGAATTTTTAATTATTTTTATTTTCTGTTCTTTTTATTTTCCCTTTGCTTCTGTTTATCCTCTTTTTTTCTGAAGGACACAGACTGCAACAACAACCTCATTTTAAACTGCTCTTTCTTTTTTTTTCTATCCCAAATGGACAGCCATTACCATCCAGAGGCTATGATATAAGTCTATTTCTAAAAGCTTTAGAGCAAAAGAAGAGGGTTATAGGAAAAATGTTGTTTAAAATGAGCCTTGTTTAGTTCCTTATATGTCATAAAGCTTAACTGTTTTCTCTGGTTATTTCTCTATGTTTAATAAAAGTTAAAAGTATTTTGGATAGTGCTTATTATTATGACACTCAAACTCTGAACTTTACTTAGCTGTTCACAGTATTATAAAGCCAGTGTTACGAGAACAGCTTTGTAAAGTCCAGCCAACCTATTCCATCTGAATTAATGCAGCACCACTATATTTTTCCAAGTGTTTTTATTAACACCTTTCATTATACCGTCCAAACTCCTCAACACATTTTCAGAAAAATAAAATAAGCCATTAAATGACTTTAATAACAGGATGGATATAAATTAACCTTATAAAATGAGTACTTTAAGTACTTTTTTCAAATTGCCATCCCCTCTCTGCTTTCAGAATTCTATTAATAAGTGTCTTTAATATTTAAAATTTATTCCTCTCTTAAAAAAATACAGTGATTTCAATCTCTCTGCATTTCTTTGTCCACAATAGAAGACAGTTTACCTTAGCTAGATGCATATGCATTTTGTTCACACATCAACTTTAAATCAAGCTCACTTATGCTCAGTGTCCTGGTTCCAGACAAGACAGGGTTAATTTTTGCAGTGGCCAGGAGCAGGCATGGCCAGGACACAAAAGTTATTATTCTATATCACCTCATGTCATTACTCTCTTCAGGTCGGGGGTAGTGTGGCAGTGGTTCAGGTATTGCAGATTCTCAGAGAGTGAACTGTTTTCGGGTGTGAATTGTTCTCCTTTCTTGTACACATTTTCATTAATATTGTTGCTGTTACCATTTGTTTCTTATTTCATTGCCATTTCCAGTAAATTGTTCTTATCTCAACCTGTGACCTTTACCTTTTGTGCCTTCAATTGTCCTCTCCATCCTGCCACAGGGGCACAAGGAGGGAGAGGGGGGACTGAGCAAACAGCTCATGGTTTGGAGTGTTTCAGTGAGAACACTAAATTGGGAACACGATTCCTAACCCAAGGCAACCTTATTTGGCATCCAATGTAGGACATTTAGTGTTGAAATAAGAACAGGTTTACCCAGCGAGAGGGCTGGAAAAGATTTGATCTAAGCACTTGTTGTGTTATGACCAGAGACACTGGTCACAAAGTTGCTCAGACTGTTCACATGGTTATGGTACATAACCCTGAGTATTTTTCCATATAAGCAGCATGGGACCAAAGCTGTGCTCTTTTTCAGAGAGGGATCAGGATGGCTTTGTTGCTGTTCTATGTCATATCAGCTTATGACATGAGAACATCAAGGCCAATGAGAGTCATTTGGGATGTGTATTCAGCATTGCTCTCTTACCTGTTGGGCGCTACCTTTTAACATCTATTAATAAGCATACCCACTCTATGGAGAGAAGAGGGGAGGATGATTTTTCCCAGTTTTTCACATCCTTTTTCTCCTTCAGACCTGTTATTCAGACCTGTTATCAGCAGTTTTTGAGAATTTCTAATTTCCTTTGGATGTTAAGGAAAGCATGCTGTTGTTGCTATGTATGATACGTATTTTCAATATGGTCTGGACCAGGTCTAGAGTTAGTACAGTCAACTCCATGTTTAGATTCAGGACAGAGACTTCCAGAAAGGTAATTCAGAGATCTCCCCTGAGGGTGGATAGTCATGAGTGGCATGAAAGGTGGGAGAAAACAGGCCAGCTTTTGAAGGCCTATTCTCTCCAGTGGTTTGGAAATACACCCTTGAACAAAAGCAGAATTCTGATTAAGTGACAAAACATTTGCAAGGAGAATCTATATACTTTTCTGCTACACTCTTTTATTAATATTGTTGCTGTTGCTGCTTGGCTTTTGTTTCACTACTATTTCCAGTAAATTGTTCTTATCTCAACTCATAATCTTTAGCTTTGGTGTTTTCAATTCTTCTCTCCAGCAGCCGCAGGGGGAGAGTGATGGAGTAATGAGCAAATGGCACATGGTTTGGAATGTTTCAGTGGGAAAAATAAACCATAGGGACACCATCCCTAAACCAAAATACTCAGAAAGATTAAACACCAGAAGAATGTATAAAGAAGAATATACTGTGGAACACAAGGAACTGTTTCCTTTCATAAATATTATTTTTGGTAAAATTAAATTTTCATTGGTTTTTAATGGTGCATTTAGTCTCAAAAAGGTAAATTTCAATGAGAAGCCTTCCCATCTGCAGCTAACTTCCAGAAGCTTCTCCCAGCAGGACAGGGTCTTCCAAAGAAGTTCTTGCTCAACTTATTCCAAGGGGAAGAAAATTCCAAGATGGTGAATGATGTAGCTGAATATTTCTGATGGTTTTTAAAATAAGAAAAGCAAGGTCTGGCCATTTTGTTCACAGTCAGATGAATATTAAAGTACTTGGTCATATTACATAGGACATGAAAACTGAAAACTTCTTGTGTTATTCCTGGTTATCCCAGTCTGCTGTTTATGCTTCAAATCACTGAAAATCTTTATCTCAAACATCATGGGAGAGTCTCTCAATCATTGCTTTTCTGGGAAAGAATTGACAACCACAAATACTTTTTACAAACCAACCCTTTATTTACTTGTCTTCTATATAAACTAACAGAACAAAGTCTATTACTCTTCTGTTAACAATTAACATAATCAATAATAAATATTTGTTATTTCTTCTATGCCAAGTGAATTTTTTTTTTGCCTTTTGATTGCATGAATTTTCTTTTTAATTTCTTGCATTCATTTTCTGCACATCAGAAGTGCAAAAAAACCCTTATTTCCCAGCTATCACTTTGCCATCCCTTTGCCATCCTAACAGAGCAACACAGTAAGCATATAGACAGGAAGATACTGACAGTCATGTAAACATTAAGAGAGCAATCAGAATTAAAATACATGTGCTCTAATTTACATTCTGAAGTTCCATTTATGAGAATAGATTATAGAGAACAAGAATGAAAACCATGAACTCAAAAAATGCTCATTTTGTAATGCAACATCATTAAATGTGCGTTTGTTCATTACATAAATATTTACAGGAGTGAAATGGCTGGTTTGAGGGCAATAAGAAGGAAGACTTGGGGAGAATACTTTGGCAAAAATTAACAATACTCTGAATGCTCTGAAGTGTTAGGATAACAGGAAACTTCAGTTTGTCAAACATTTTCAGGAGAAAAGGAACTCTATTCAGAGAGATATAGCTTAATCAAATGAATGAATACATTTAGTTATCTAAAGACTGGACATTTGTAAGGCTCTCAGGAGAAGAGCAAGAGAAGACTTATGCTCCTGAACTTAGTTATCAGGTGTTTAAAAACTTAAAAGATTGTTAAAGCAAAATTTAAAGGTTTTCTAAATGCCAGATAAATTAATGGGCCAGGCCATGCTGTCTCTTAGGAATGGGTGCATAGGCTTGGAAGGTTTTAAAGGCACTCTAACAGATACATGAAGCAGTTAAAGCAATTAAACATGTCTCAAATGTAAGATTTTAACAGCCAACAGGAAGCTGCTTCCCTAAAAGAACAAATAAGAAATATTTGTTTATTATTGCTATTGCTTTAGCTATTGAGGCATCAAAACCCTGATGAAAACTCAGATTTAGCAAACAAGATAGAGAATGTAGTGCAATGGGTATTGCAATGAACAGTTCTTGGAAAAAGAACATTAACCTCTCATTTGACATTGTTAAATCCTGGTCCTAATAGGAAAATGGGTTCCCCATTTTATCATCTCATGCTCATAGTCACTGGAGAGAATTCAGATGGGATTATATGCTGATTATTCCTTGAGAAGAAGAAGGGATAGGGGAAAAAACAGGCCAAGAGTGACAGCCTTGTTGGTTGTCAGGAAGTTCCAGCCACTAGTGGAAGGGATAAGGGATAGGAGCAGCTTTTCACAGCAGCATTTTACATGGAAGAGGCTGCACTGCATTTCAGGGATTTGGATACCCAGGACTTGGCCATATCTGACCTGAGGCAGCAGCACCACCAGTAGGCAAAACCACCAAAGACTGAACATGAACTTGAGGCAATTTTCACTGTAAGAAAAAGAGAGAATTAAATGCATACTGCAAATAAACTGATGATACTGAGACTCTTTGCAGCAAGCAGTATGCATAACAAAAATAGGAGTACATACTCAGCAGTTTATGAGAATGAAATACAGAAGGCAGTGAGTAGGATGAGCACGTGATGAGAGCCAGAGGCAAAGTCCAAACCAGCAGCTGAAGAATAGAAAAAGTAAATGTATATTTTCTGTGCTTCCACACCTTTGTTGTAGCTGATCCAAAAAAGCCTTCACTAAATGTTGAAATAGTTGCATTCCTTATGCATTCTCCCCACTAAATCCAGAAATTGGATTGCACACAGAGAAAATCCAAACCAATGTCTTCATCACACTATATCCTGTCAATATGCAAGACCAAGTCTTGCATGAAAATGGAAAAGAATTGTGTATTTCTTAGTTTATTTACTTGAAGACGTCTGAAAAACAGATAAATATATTATGCTCCATCTGAAGATCATGGCTTTCATACACAATGACATTTCATTTCAGTTTTGTAATTTGGATTTGTAATTTTGAGGAATATCGTTTAATTAATTTTCTAGCAGAAAACAGAGTTTTATTTATATTTATTCTATTTATTTCTATTTCTAAACTTTCTATTCATGGAAAGAAAAAAAAACCCAGAACTACTTCCAATAGTTTGAAGTACTTTGTGCTCTTTTTTTAACTGCTTAACAAGGATTAATTTTTACTTCTTGAAGACAGTAATAGATGAAAGAAATGCATTTATAAATGTTTTTGTTAGCAGTTTAGCAAGCATCTGCATGGAAATCAAACAGCGTGGCTGCAGATGAACCAGAACTGATTTATAAACAGCTAATTCTGACACCAGTACCTCTGTAATGCAGCAGTACTCTGGAGTTCATTCTAGTGGCATGACTCCTAGCTAGAATTTCCTTTACATAGAGTTTTTTTTCCAGTCTGTATTTGCTCTTTCCTCTCTACTGTGTTATGGCAAGCTAAATAATCCCTAAAGAACATTTTTTTCAGGAGTTTTCCTAATGCTTTCATGGCACCACACTTTACTTTCAGATGTAAAATAATAACCTTCATTATTATTTTTGTGACTTTTTAGTTTGGAGTTACTAGGGCAGCAGCCTTCTGTAACCCCTGTGGCTAAGTAATTGGGTATTAAAGTCACCAACAGTAGAAGTGGCTTGATGAAGCCACCTTCTAGGGCAGAAGTCCCACTAGACTGTGAAAAACACTTGCAAGAAGCAGGCTTCTCAGAAAAATATTTTTCTCTGGGATTATTGCCAAATTGTCAGGGTGTACTGTCACAAGCACAGAATAGTACAATTGCTTAAATAAGAAATTATGCAGTCTTAAGCCTACAGTATTTTCCAGGTCGGGAACATTTCCAATTAGGCCAACGAATATAGGTTTCCATGGTGATTAGCTAAAATGTGGAATGAATTTAATTTCATAACAATTGCTACATATTTGCTACTGAAGTGCATCTTTCAGTTTCAGCCTAATATTTTCAAGTCTTAATCTCAGCTCTGTATCTGAATCTGCTGATGAAACCTATAATAAAATGCAGGTCTATCCTCCATTATTTTGAGGCAAGAGGATTTATAAGGGACTAAATATAATTTTTGTTGATGCTTTTATTCTTCTGGCTTCTCTTTGGTTGTTTGTGTCATTAAAGAAGCAGTACATATCATACTTAAAAAAAACCTAACTTAAAAACTTTTATAAATTTTTTTTTTATAAAAAATCCCTTTTTAAAACAATTGTGACAACCAGCTAGTACTTTGATTACCTGTCAGTAACAGAGTTGCTTGTGTTTGTTTTTCTCAAAGCTGACATGTAATGCTTTAGTTATTGGATTTCACTATAATTTTTTCATCCTCTATACTTCCACACATTTTACATCACGGCACACTTGCCGGTAAAAAGTAACAGCACACCCTTTCACACTTTTATGGCATTGTGAATGTGCAGCAATTAGACTGTAATAATTGATGTCAAACGCTTCTTTAGTAGCAATCTTGAAAGCTATCTTTTCTTGGTGGAACGAGCAACTATTTACAAATCCATTTATCTTACAAATTTCAGTTGGGGAAAGATTGCAGGGAAAGACTGGTCTGCTCACTTAGGCCCCCACACTGAATGAAAATTAAAAGGTCTGTTTCTCTGTTGAAGGAAGATGGCATACTCCTTAGATTAGATCATATCCAATTTTGGACAAAAAACTCAATGTTTTTTTTCACTGGTCTCTGAGCTGTGTAGCTGATTGTACAAGAAGAAAAAAAAAAAGCTTTTGCTTTCAGCTAGTAAAATTTGTTCCTCTAACAAATTTTTAAATCTCTTTTAAAGATTAGTATTGGCCACCCTTTCATTGTCATGCTGAATCTGATTTCTGTAGACAAGAGCAGTGGAATAGACACAGATCCACTCTGGGTAACTGAGTCACTGGCTGTGAGGTGACCCTTGAGAAGGACACAAAGGTCACCTGTGGGGCTGTTGAGTCCCAGACTCTTGGTCAGTATGCTTCAAAATGGCAAAATTGTGACTGTATGTGAATACCTGAATGGCTTCAGTCATATGACAAACTATGTTGGTATAGTACAAAGCTGAAGGTGTCTGAGAAGAGGGGATAGATTTTACAGACTTCTGAATTTTAAAAATCTGCGGTATATGTCATTAACCAAAAGATTAGGTTTTGTATAATTTATCTTTTTTTTATTGGAAACTGCTGGTATTTTTTACTTATAGCTCAAAAATGGGTGTTTGGTAAAACAAGTATTTTAATTCTGGCTGTTAATAGCACCAATCACACTATGAAGTCCATTTCTTACTGTAATCCACTACAAAAAAATACTTAATTCCTCATGTCCATTGTCCTTAGTGATTTGCATATATGAGTCAGTAAATATGGGAAAATTATAACTGTAGCATAGGGCTGTTGTAAGTAATTAGATAAATTTTACCACAAGTGATGGAGGAGATTTCTGGCTGATTATTAATAACAAATCTTTCCCTCATGTAAGAGGCCATTAAAAATAAAAAATAAAATAAAATCCTTCCTTCCTTCCTTCCTTCCTTCCTTCCTTCCTTCCTTCCTTCCTTCCTTCCTTCCTTCCTTCCTTCCTTCCTTCCTTCCTTCCTTCCTTCCTTCCTTCCTTCCTTCCTTCCTTCCTTCCTTCCTTCCTTCCTTCCTGCCTTCCTGCCTTCCTGCCTTCCTGCCTTCCTGCCTTCCTGCCTTCCTTCCTGCCTTCCTGCCTGCCTTCCTTCCTGCCTTCCTGCCTTCCTGCCTTCCTGCCTGCCTGCCTTCCTGCCTGCCTTCCTGCCTGCCTGCCTGCCTGCCTGCCTGCCTGCCTGCCTTCCTGCCTTCCTGCCTTCCTTCCTGCCTTCCTGCCTTCCTGCCTTCCTGCCTTCCTGCCTTCCTGCCTGCCTTCCTGCCTGCCTTCCTGCCTGCCTTCCTGCCTTCCTTCCTGCCTGCCTTCCTTCCTGCCTTCCTGCCTGCCTGCCTTCCTGCCTTCCTGCCTTCCTGCCTTCCTGCCTTCCTGCCTTCGTTCCTGCCTGCCTTCCTGCCTTCCTGCCTGCCTTCTTTCCTGCCTGCCTTCCTGCCTTCCTGCCTGCCTTCCTGCCTTCCTGCCTTCCTGCCTTCATTCCTGCCTGCCTTCCTGCCTGCCTTCCTGCCTGCCTGCCTTCCTGCCTGCCTTCCTTCCTGCCTTCCTTCCTGCCTTCCTTCCTGCCTTCCTGCCTTCCTGCCTGCCTTCCTGCCTGCCTGCCTTCCTTCCTTCCTGCCTTCCTGCCTTCCTGCCTGCCTGCCTTCCTGCCTTCATTCCTGCCTGCCTGCCTTCCTGCCTTCCTGCTTTCATTCCTGCCTGCCTGCCTGCCTTCCTTCCTGCCTGCCTGCCTGCCTTCCTGCCTGCCTGCCTTCCTGCCTGCCTGCCTTCCCTCTCTTCTCTTTCCAGATAATTGGAAGGTACAATTGTATATTCTTGACATACATTCAAATGTACAATTACATTCTTGTGGACTGAAAGGCAAATTGTGATTACAGTGGAAACAGCAATACACCGTTTTTGAAGCAAGCCTCTGACACTCATTTTATCTATGACTAATGTGTCACAATGATCAGTAAAAGGATGTACTAATGAAATAACAGCTCTCTTAATCACTTGATTAATGTTGCAATAGGGCTGTATGCAAGGGCGTGTGAACCAAATTCACATCTGGCATAAGAAAAGAAGAATATCTGAAGATAAGTGGATGTCTTTGCAAAAGGAAATTGTATTTTCCCTGTGATTATTTCAATCTATTTTCTGAATATTTCTGAATTACTTTTCTTTAAAACTTACCACAGAAAATAAGCATGTGTTTTGATAAAAATAAATGGAAATAATTTTTAAGTTGATTTGATCCTATGACAAGCTTTGCAGTACAACAAAACAGCAAATGTACATAGGTTTTATTGGATAATTTGAGCCATAGATAACAAAGTATTTGTATTGCGTGTTTCTTCAAGAGTACAGATGTGACCAAAGAAATTGGGAAGAGTGTGGAGGCTTGAGACCCAAGAAACCTGGTTTGTGTTCCAAATTATGCTGTTGAGTAATTGATGATCTAGGTAAATATATTTTTTCTCTCTGTGGTTTTGTTTCTTATGCCTGGAAATAGCAGCAATTAGGTTATTTCATGACACAGAGCTCTGAGAACCACAAAGAGCAACCTATAACAGATATATAAGCCATGGACAAAGTCTGTGTACTTTTCTAGGCTTTTCTTTTTTGTTAATAATGAACATTGAGTGTTATATATTGACAGGGAATATGGAAATCATAAGTCGTGGGATATCCTGAGTTGGAAATGACCCACAAGGATCACAAAGATCAGCTCCTAAAAAGTGTTTTCATCAGTTGCATACAGCTATGTAGAAGTATTTTTGGCTGGACTTCTGTTCTGAGTGGACTTTTATTTTGGATCTAAATTATAATTTTATTATGGAAAGAAATAGTCTCTTCTGGCATCTTTGCTGAAAGAAGAAACTTCAAATAAGTAAGTGAGGCTACCTTTCATGTCTCCATGCTTACGGTGCCAGCTGAAAGATTATAACAGAATCACTGGACCCTGCCAAACATTGCCTCTGAAATCACTGAAACTATATATTAATATGTCAAGTTTGGTCACACATGGCATGCTGGGCCTCTAAGGAGTTTCAGTTTGTAATGATGCCTCCTCAGAATGTATTTATGTCTGCCTTACCTTGTTATTTAAATGAAGTTAAATTTGAGGGCAAAAATATACAATGGTGAAAACTGCTAAAATATATTTTGTATACAAAACCCGCTCTGAAATCTGCTTATTTGACAGCAAATGCTTCCAATTTCCTTCAGCTATTAATAACCTTTATGTATTCCTATCAGTTTTTGTAAATTGATTAAAAGCTCGTGATTTTTTCTTGATTCAAGAATTCCCAAAGCTTAGAGGTAGCATGGTGGGATACTGTTAACACATTTTTAGTCTGCATTCAATCCATCTGCCACACAATGTTCTGTAATTTAGGTACAAAATATAAACACTAATGGAAATATGATGACTATTATTAGAGTTCTGCTATTCTCAAAGACACGATTCAGAGGTGAAAATGCATTTTTACACTCTGTATGTGAAAAAAGGTGTGAGGTTTTCCATAATAATTCCTTCTATTTCAAGATTTGTTAAATAAAAATTTAGGAATGTTTTTCTTGTCTAAAATCTATTGTTTAGATTCCTATCTGGAATTCTGCTCATTTTGAAAGACAGGCATGCTGTCCAGAATGCATCCCTTAAGATCTTCACAGTGATAACATGGAAAATGAATGTGTAACTCAGCCGTTAGCATTTACTCTGATGTTATTTATAACTTGGATTGAATACTGCTGGGAAGGCCTGGGGGAATTATCATCATGTGATAATCAAACTACATGTTACATGTCATTGATTAATATTTTTTTCCTTTTTTTCCTCCTCTTTTTAAATTTAAGGAAATTTTCTAAAAGTTATTTTTCAATTTCTTTTGTGTATTATTATATAGATATTTTTGTAGCTTTTCAAGATTTTTATCTATTTTATCTGGTATTTTTTTTTTGGTTTTATATAACATTAATTGATAATTGAATATATAGAAATTTACACTGTATTAATCAAATATAAAAATTGTTGACAAAAAATGGCATATTCCACTCTGTGAATATTATTTAATTTATCTATTAAGTGAAAAAAACAGTATCAAAACCAAAAACTAAGGAGAATAATATTAAGTCTTGGCTATTTGATATGAGCTAACCTCTACTTTGATTCCTCAGTCCTGAGATAGTGACTGAGGTTAGTGATGTATAAGGGCTATGAAAACTCCAGGTCCTGTGACTCAGAAACTGAGGAAAACAGAATCAGGAAGGCTCTTTAAAAACTTTGTAGCAGTCCTGAGGTATTTTGGAGGCAGAGACAGATGGAGAAAGGCAGGCATATGATTGATCTTGGCTATCCCAGTGCCATGGTGGGGTCCAATAGGGTGAGAAAAGCACCATTTTGGGGTTTCTTATAAGAGTGTCAAAGGTATTGAGGGTGTTGTTATTAACTATGACAAGTCTAATCTCTGAATTAGTATGCAACTGGAAATAGAGTTGCTAGGCATCACAACAAGGAATTTTAGTCATCTTCAGAACTGGGCATTCAATCATTAATTCCATACTTGGGAAGAGTTTATATATACTACTTCTTTAACAATGCTTAATAAGATTGCTGAGGAGGGAAATCTTCCCTTCAGAACACTCCCTGGATCCTGATCCTGCTTCCAAATGGAAGGTCAGGCAACACCAATCTTTTAAAAGTTGAATCTTTTCCTTCTGTTATGGGGTTGACCCCTCAATACCAAGGTACCTCCCATTGTTCTGTAGAACTGACCTACCTACTTGGGAATTACCACTGTAAATTACAATTTGTCCTACTATGGCTCAAAAATGAGAAATAAAGCAACTAATGTTTGTTTTTTCCCAGATTTCCCATTCACTGAGGATCTTTAACATGTCTAATATAGGCTGTTTTGTTTTTTTTTTAAGAGGGCTTGGTCACCAGCTGTACTGTGTATCTCTGAGAGGGGGCTGGAAATCCTTTCCTCTTTATCTCTGGCCTGGCTATAGGACAGGGAGCACATGATGACGGCCATTAATGACCACTTTGGCAAAACTCCATCTCCACAAACAAACTCTTTGCGCCAGTGCACTGTGGAATGAGTTGGCAGGGAGAAAAAATAGTGAGCAATATAATCCCTTTTCCAGTGTGAGTGAATGCAGACACTTAAGATACCAGCATATCTACAATATTCTAGTCTTGAGCAGCAAATGAAAAATGTGTACAATTTTGAGAATGGAAAAAATGTTCAGTACTGAAACATCATCAGTTTGGAGTACTGAAAAGACCTCGTAAAAATATTTGGCTTACTCATGGCAAAACATTCATTCTTATTTTTAATGTTTTACCGTTTTTTTAGACTGTTCCTTTGAGTCATAAAGTCAAAGTTCTTATAGACTTGAAGCTATAGGTATAATAAAAAATTATAGATCAGCCATTATCAGTGAAAAAAACACAGTTCTCATAATATTTGTAGGAAGTAGATAACAAAAATTCTGTATTTTATACCTCTTGTGCTTCCCTACTCAAAAAGCAATCACTCTTTCAAAGTTTCCAGGCTCAAATACATTTCTAATATATTTTAGTGAATGTGATATAAGGTATTTCCTATTCTTTTTGCCTGATACATGATAAAAGTCTCTACATGGAATAGGTATACTTATGCAGAGCAAGAAGGATCAGAGTGTTTGAAGTTCTAAGGAGATCTCTATTTTCATATCTGCCATTGCTTTTCTTTCTTCTACCTGTCTTGGACTGAACATCTGGTTGTCACTAACACATGAGAAATTAACTTCTTATTACTCAAGCTGTTATCTTATGCTACTAGAAAAAAAAATCATAAAAAATCACCAAGGAATAAAAAATAAGATCCTCATTCAGGATGCAAAAGAAGACTTTAGAAGTGACATTCAGACAGTCTTGCGGTATTTCAAGCACTGTAAACCCTTCACCTTTTACTGACCCTATCAAGTGCTCTTTCCTAGAAAGTGTTCACTGAACCTCTGGGAATGGGGTGTCTATAGGAAAAAAAAAAACCTTCAAAATGGTTTTCTCTAATGGCAGTGCAGATGAAGGATATAGCAACTTACCTCCAAAATTAATTCTCTTTACTCACTGTTATTAAATTTCCTGTTGATATCTCCCACTGCATTGTAAAACTGCATTTTATACAATCTGACTTTAATAATTGTTAAGAAATTGTGTTTATTTGCTTCTTTCTGGGGGCCTCCACTGCCTGTCCCCACTGCTACTTCTCTCATATTCCCCGAGAGGTCAGATGTAGAGGTAAGGGCTCAGTTGCAGGGTATTGAAACCTGCCTTTTTTACTGAAACACTGAGCACTCTCTCTCTCTGAATTTAGGTTAGGAGCAATACAAAGGTTGCCAAACTCTAAATCCCTTTAGGGTGTTTAGATTTGAGCTGTTCAATACAGACCTGACAAGAAACTGTTAAAACTTGATGCTCTGCTTTCAAATGTTCCTTTTCATTCCATGTGATTTTAAATTCTGTTTTGGTTGCAGTAATAGTTACAATAAAAAGAATATATCCTTATATGCATCATATAAATGTGAATGGTAGGCAGGAGGAGAAACTTATGATTTAGTTTTCAGTCAGTGAAAATTAGTAGAATTATTTTTATTCAGTCCTCAGATATCCCAAGACAGTTTTCATCCAAGTGGTCCATCCATATTTAAAGCAGAGAGAGAGAGAGAGAGAGAGAGAGAGAGAGAGACATTACATATTACATACTTTTATTTTAGGAAGAAATACAGCAGAAGTAAATTGATTCATGAAATCATTATATCTTGCTGCAAAGAAATGCATGTCAAATTGAAATCTTCAGTGATTTCAGCAATAGGCAAACTACCAAAATAATTAATAAACTTAAAAAAAGAACCTTGTCAATATTAGATGCACCTTCAATATTCTCTGAGCTACAAGGGTAATTTGAGTCAGTGGTAAATTGTAAACTACATGTAAGACTCTGGAGTCCTGAGAGATGGCTTGAATGGAGGTACAAATCACAGGACTATTTTTGAAGGAAATATTTTTATTTGCCGCAGTTCTCATGCAAACTTTTCCTCTCTTTCCAAATCACTGTTACACTGCAATGAATTGTGACATGGGTAAATGAATATAACTGCTTATTCACAAAAAATTCAAACCTGATACATTTCAGCTCCTTAGAGTGAGAACAGAAGTAGCTTCACAGGTCCCTTTGGTCCTGATATGCACTGTTATATTTTGTTGTAACTAGACTGTATTTAAGTCTTTGCAATGGAAAACCAGCACAGCTTTGTACATTCAATTAGAGGTGTTATAATAAAGCTTTTCCATGAAATTTTTTGCTACTACCCATCACTGACTGTCAGTGCTCCAATACTTTGTGAAGAATAATAAACCTTTGCTTCTTCAGTAAATTTTAACTATTGACTTTGTCCTTTATTTCGTTTTTAGTCTCCACTTCAGGCTCAAATTTGAAATACAGATATGTCCATATCTTGCACCTGAATTTTGATCCTTAAGGAGATTTGGCAGGAAGAACTGTGATGAGTGAGCTGAATCCCTAAAATGGAAAGAGTAGAAACACTGATGCAACTGTCTTATAAATTAGTCAAGCTGTCAAGTCAGCTGGAAGCAGGTAGGTGTGCAAAGACAGTGAAGGTCTCAAAGGATGGATGTGATTATCAGCTCCATAATTTTGTTTTGCAAAATGTGGCAAACCTTGAAACTGAGGCAACAGGTACTTAGTGGGTTTTGATTTTGGCTGGTTCTTATACTCAGCCTCACATCTGCAATGGTTACTGGAGATTTTTCCATCACCAAAGAAGCTGTGGGCATTATGTGAAACCACTACAAATAAAAAGGGGGAGCTGCCAGCTCCCTCCCTGGTGCTGGGTGCATCCAGAGGGAAGTGGTTTGTCAGTAGTTGCTTCTAAGTTCCCTGATATAGTGTACTAAAGTAACAAAAAAACCCTGCCTCAAGTGACAGGTGGAGGCTCCATGTGGTTAGAAACTGGAGACTCACAAGGGGAAAAAAACCCTGCGGCTAGTGCTGCCTCTGTCTGGCCAATGTCTGTAGCAGGATTTTTGGTGGTAGAGACTGAATGAACTGCATGAGGCTAATTAATTCCTTCTGCTCCAAGAAAAAGCTAGCTTAGTCCAACTACTGATAGACTTGGACATGTTTTGTGTTGTGCTGATCACCTCCAGTGTAAGTGACTACAACATGGCAATTGTACAGCTTATTTCTGATGATCCTTGTGACACAAAGCGATCCATTGCTATTCATCAGGCCATGCATCCACCTCACTTCCATAGATGTGAGGAATAGAATTGTTGGGGTGGTAGAGAGCTTTCACTGAAGCAGTGGGGCTCAGAACAATAGCAGTGTTTACTCGTGTGGATTGTCATTGGTGGGACTGGTGCTCCAAGGTGAGTAAGGGCAAAAATCTGATGGGAACAGACGGAGCAGGTCTGCAGGGCAGAGTGACTGTGTCTCTGCAGTGTATGCAGACTGTCAAAGAACAGTAGATGTGTGAGAAGTACCAGGGGGATATTTTGTTCCAGTGCTTCTTTTGCGGCAGAAGATCTCTAAAGCTAAAGGAACAAATGATAAATTTAAGGTATTTTTAATAGGGACTTTGACACAGAATAGTGAAACAAGGCTATCAAGAAGAGCCAAACTTCATCTCAAACTCAGAGACAGAATCAATCTGACATTGCAAAGATTCAGGAGATGTTTGAAAATCTGGAAGAAAAAAGATCAGATTTGTGAATGCAAAGTTTTCCAGAGGGAAATGAGAGAGAAAAGAGGCTGTCATTTTATAAATAACTTTTAAAGGAATTCTTTACAATCAAGAATGTGTGTGCCTGTTTTTGCAATAAAAAGCCAAGACTTCAGCTGACAAGTCATCAAGTGTAGTGATAGTAGAGTTTCTGACTCTCCAAAACGTGGTGACAGTTTTAAAATTTGCCAGAAAGGGAATGTAAAGTAGATATTGATCTGTAAAATAGCTGCAGTATATTGATACAATCTGACCAATGAGCTGACATTTTGGCTGAAGAATGTGTTTTCTAACAGTAGAAGAAAAACACAAGTCTGCTCACATTAATTATAATTTTTTTATTTCTGTTTTTTTTTGGTATTTCATTGGCAGGTATGGCCAGACAGTGTTTTTATACTGAGCTGAATTCATGAGTTAAATTTGCTCCCTTTTTTTGTTAGAAGATTCTTCAGAATTTTCTCCCTTTGCAAAATTTGTGTAATAATTTCACAGCAACCACAGATGCAATAATCAAAAAAAGTGAGGGGTTTTTTTTTTGTTTCAAGCTTGCTTGAGCTTATTGGGATCACTAGGGCTCTAACTCTAGATTATCTTAAAAACACAGAAAACTTCAAATTCTGATTTTTTTTTTCTCTTTTCAAGAAAAAAGAGAAAGGAAGGATAAGAGACTACTACTTTTGCCACCCTTATCTTGCATGTACTGGTATATAATGTCCTTTGGATTTTGAATTTTGGCATTCATGCTTTCCAAACATACTTTTTCATGAAGCCAAGTTTGGTTCTTTTTATTTGAATTTATCAGGTACAAAATACTGGGAATTGTCTCTGAAGTCATAAGGTGTAAGAAGCCACTATCTGCTGTAACAACAGTAAAATTAGGTAACATTTCAATTGCCACTGGAATTTTTCTACCTCAATGACACTGCACTGTATGGTTGTCAGAAGGCTGAGACACAGGATTTTCCCCAGTGGCTCCTTCTAAACAGCTTCAAAATGCACTCTTATTCCCTGTGTAACACAAGTATGAACAGTATGGAGAGCAAGGCATATGTATTTAATTTTGCCCTATTGGCTGTGACTGTAAAAATAACTCTTTCAAGACTAAAATGTTCATAAAAATTACTCTGTTAATTATATAACCTAAAAATTATGCAAATAGTCTTTTTAATGGTGAATTAGTAATGTTAATTATTTGAAAAATAGCATTTAAGTGTGGGGTTTTGTTTACAAAAATGTGTCAAAGTATTTAAAATTCTCATGCTGAGTGTACATTTTAATAGTTCTGATTTATTTCTTTTTTCTTTAGTGACAGATAAATACTACCTGTATTATTTTGATGTTGAGCGACAGACACAGTAGGCAATCACAGGTGTAAACTTGTTACACTTGTTAAACTTGTTCCAGATTCTTGCACAAGTTTGTAAAATAATCTTTTAGATTTCACATCTTAATGTTTCAATTTATTTGCCTGTGGCACAACAGAAGTAATGCTAATGGAAACACAAAAATTATAGCAACTAAGAGGAACACATTCAAGCAAGGCACTTGACTTCCTCTCTAGAGTTGTGGACATAAATTGCCATTTATTGACATAAGTCTTAAAATTTGGCAAAAAAGTAGTTCTGATGAGCAGGATGTCATTAGGCACCTGGATCTGAACACTAAGTTTGTAAATTATATGATGTACCCATATCTTTTTAGTGTCCCAAAGGCGTACTTATGTCTAATACCATTCTCTGATGAATGGTAGCACAAGTCTAAAAAGCAAGATAACCATTTCCCTCTGCTTCCTGCAGCTCGTGCTATAGCAGTAGACCCTTGCTTTCAAGCATGTGTAAACACAGGAACCACAATATTAGTATTAATTAATTAGTATTAATGTTCAAGCTGGGACTTTCTACACCTTTACATCTGGACCACTGATGGAACTCTTTAAGTCCCAAAATCTTCCAGTTTTTTGTCCTAGGATTTACATAACCTGTGACTATGGTGAGGTAAGCTTCTACCACTGTTTGAGACTACTAGAAAACACTCAAATAGTGAACTACCGGATTTGGTACAGTATATCTGTAGTACTCCAAAGGAGAACAAAGAAAACTAAAAAAGTTTACAAAATTAAATTAAAATCTGAGAAACAATATCTTAATACTCTCAGCTATGGAAATAAGATTTCATTTTCATGGAGCCTATGACAAGATTATTTTATAAATAAAAAAAGTAGGCCACAAGGAAAAGTAACAGATATTATATATCCTCTTACATTGAGAACAGCAAACAATAAAGGAGTAGGCCCTTAAAATGTGTGGCTACCATTCATTCGCTCATTCATTCATTCATTCATTCATTCACACATTCACACATTCTTTCTATAACCTGACTCAAATTCCCAGCTATGATGTGTATTTAATGAAAGACAACTGATCAAGTGACTGCAAAACTTGCAATAACTCAGTAAAATTGTCTTTCAGTATAATCATGGCATATGCATATTTTAAAATAAATACTTACGTTTATGATTATTGATTGCATATCAATGCAAATATACAAGCAACAGAGTACATAAACAACATTTTTATTTTGAAATTTTCCACAGTTCTCATTTGCCTTAACTGAGATCTTTGAAAACTCTGAAAACTGGCCTTTAATTGATCAAGCTGGGGGAGAAAGGTCTTTGGTGCCAGACCCTCTACTGCAATAGAGGGTCTGGCACCAAAACATAATCAACAACAAAAAGCTTCTTCCAGATAATTATTAGAAATAACTTGCACAGCCAAAAGTTCCTCATCTGATATCAGACACATACCATGGGGGAAAAGTATGTTGTGCCATAAATGAAGGTACTAAAATTTGCTTTTCATGCTTTTTAATGTTTGCTGTTTTTTCTTCTCAGTGATGGCTCATTTCTAGCAGGCAGCTGAAGGCTGTTTTATACATATGAGGACGTGATAGTGCTGCCACACGACTGTGAGAGCTCTTTCCTGGTTAGTAGATTGTATTCAGTTCAGTCCCCTGAGCTATTGCATTAGATAATATTGCTCTTTCTCAGCAATCAGGAAAAAAATGTGGGAGATCACTTTCTATCTTCTTAGGCAGAACACTTATATTATACCAGACTGTCTAACAAACCTATTCCACAGTCTTTAGTTTATCAGAAAGTTCATGAGATTTTGCTCAGGAAGGAGATTCAAAATTTTACTTTGATTCATCCCTGATTAAAACAGGCAATGTCAAAGAATCTGTAGGCTGGGTTTTACACCTGCAGGTGCAGGAGAGCTGAATCCCTCACACTAAGGACTAAGAAACACTGATAAATGCTAGTGATGAAATCCTAACCCCTCAGCAATGACTGACACAGATGTTATTTTTGCAGATAACAGTCTTATGGTACACCAAGCATTAGTCATATCTTTTAAATAATTCAGCAGAATATTAATATACTCCAACTGCCTTGTATTAAGAGTGACAGGTGTGCTTAAATTAATTCCTCAGTAAGCACCTAGACCATCCAAGACATGAATTTACTTCAGAACCACTTGCTTTAAGTGCCTGTTTCTCCACACTTTTTGAGTACAATAAAAAGATTGTTAGTACACATTGTATACACAGACAACGTAAAGGAATTTTTTTTTCTCTTTCTAATACGCACTGCTGTCAGTCTTTTAGGAGAAAAAGGGCAAGAGTAAATTTCTGTTGCAGTCCGCTGGTGTTAGTATGGACTGGAAAACTGAAACATTACTCTGAGTGTTTTTAAAAGACCATTAGGAGTTAGTTTGCCAGAAGTGTTTGCCTGTTGCTGTCAGGGCACTACTGTGCCAAAGAAAAGTTGGGGAATTTGAACTAATACCAAAATTTACTGGTGGGGAGAATGGGGGTAAGAAGGACTCATTTGACCAGTGCTGTAAAGGAAGTGGGATTCATCATTTACAGAGCAGGTTTGTCAACTCAGGGAACAGAGAGGAGCTGGGGCCATAACTCTGCTTGTGGTGTCAACCACACTGCTTGCAGTCTTCTCCCTCTACATAACCTTCCCAGAGCCTTGTAACACCCACATTTCTGTCAGGCACCTCTTTGCTGTATATGGGTCACAAACATGATTTTGAACATTTGGTGATGCGTGAAAAGTGTATGTTCTGGTTGATTGCGAAAAATGCACCTTCTGGGGGATTGTACTTTCAGTCCTGTGTGTCTGATGTTGTGTGGCCTTTGTTATTTCTGCAGCTGAACCCAAGGTTTGCCCTACTCAGCTGTCACGGTCTGGTTATTATTTGTAGAACAGATAACATTTTTGTGTTGTTACTCTAAAAATGTGGAAAATAAAAGTATTGTTTCATCTACCTTCCTCAAAGATTGACTATAAGCCTAGCTACTTTCCCTTTCTTAAGGAAAAAAATGCACAAAACCACAATAAAACAAAACCAAAACCCCTTTCTCAATTGTCTGTACCTCTGTAACAAGAAACATGATTTTTCCTTGTTCATTATAAGGCAACATTTTTAGGTGAAGCAGAATCCAAATATTCAGGCTACATTTTCTTCACAAAACCTTTCTCCTGACATGAATTTGAGCAAAACCATGAACTTTTCAGGTAGCTGAGGAAAGCGGAAGAAGCAGGAGTGACCAGAGAGAAAAATCTTTAAGGTACAAGGCCAATAAAATAGGATTTTATAGTAAAATGTCCACTTCACAGACTGCCTATGTATTTAAAAATCACAAATATAATTGCTTCCAAGACTCACAAAACGATCTCAAGGACAAACCCTTATACTGGAGGCCAGATCCTCCAGAACATATTTGTGTCCCAGTCTGGATTGTTATGCGGTTGCACAACAGCTCTCTGCGCTGCCCTGGCGGCTCTGGCTGCGCGGCCCCTCGGCCCCACAGGGAGCACCTGCCAACATCTCCTTGGCAGCTGCAGCTTGTGCCAGCTGTACCAGCGCTGCACGCTCTCCTCAGGCCCTGGGAATGCATCCGGGAGCTTCCAAAAGTCCCCAGTGCCCTTGCCTTGCCTTCCGAGCTCTGGCGGCACAGCTGAGGATCTTCCACTTTGTGCCTCTGGGGTAATGCTTTTATTTTCATTTAACCTGGGGATTTGGAAAAAGAAATGGTGTCTCTGTCCCTTAAGGATCACTGTAGTCCTCTGCATTTGGTGTATTTGTTCTCTGATCTTTCAGGGTGACTGGAGAGGAGAAAGCAAGACCTAGAAATTCTTTTCAGTAAATGCTTTGCAGACAAATAATTACTCTTTATGGTTTGCCTTAGGAAGTTGACTATGGAAATGTGTTGGAGCTTGGACAGGAATCTAAACTGATTGACAATTACAAATGGTGATGTATTATTGAAGGAAAATTAATATATATGTGCTACAATGAGTTGCAAAGACATCAATGGTCAAAAATATTTTTCCTCTTAAAAGATACGTTAATTTTTAGACATACTTTTTTCAGTGCAATCACAGCTGTCAGCGCAGACAAGGTTGAATTTACTAATTCATATCTTCCACTTCTACTCTGTAAAGAAGCTAAATTGCCTAATGAAAAAGCTCCCAGATTAGATTTTATTTTTAAATGGTGATAATAATAGTAATAATAATAATAATAATAATAATAATAATAATAATAACAACAACGACAACAACAACAACAACAATAATAATAATAATAATAATAATAATAATAATAATAATAATAATAATGTGGGTTCTTCATCTGCAATTACAGCTTTGATCTCTCTAAGACCTCTAAGACTGTGACTAGAATGTAGGAGAAAGAAAGAGGAAACAAAAAAAAGTTATAGCTGTTGTAGAAACAAACTTGTTTTATAAATCTGGTTTCTGTCATGCAATTTCTTTCTTAGAGATGATAATTGATGAAATACTTTGCCTGCTTTATATTCTTTCTCCATTGTTCTGTATCCGTCTCTCTGTGTATTTGTGACAAGTAACAGATTCAACATTTTCTTCAGCATTTTGCATCATACATTTGTGTACTGCTGGATGGGTGACTGTGGCACATAGAGAGTTAATTCATCTGCAGGCTTTTGTATTTCATTGGAAAATGATTTACTCACTGTCAGGAGCTGGTATTTATGGTATCTGTGGAAATGCATAATTCAAGCAGGTCCTGATGTCCCAGAACAAACAGGGACCTGGGAACTGCAGAAAAACCCGATGTTGAAAAAAACCCAAGCAAACACAAAACACGGAAGACACAAAGTCTCATCAAAAGCACTTAGACCTGCAGCTGTATCACACACAGGAACGTCCAGGAAAAAAAGTGCTTGAAAATGGCTTTTGATTCACTGTGCCTAGATACTGAGTGTCTGCTCTCAGAAAAGTATGAAAGTGCCAAAATCCAGATGGACCCCCTGACACTTTGACTGGGTTTATTTACAAGGCGAACACTTTGGTGATGTGACATGGGGAGCTCCAGTCTAGCCTGAGTGTCTGAGAACATGTGGTACATTATGTACCATATCAAGCAGAAGAATAAGCTATTAAATGGAAAGGAAGATGAGATTTCCCCTTGGTTGTGAAGGTCAGCCTGAGCAGATAGTTTAAAGCATCCCAAAAAGGGTTCACATTATTGAAGATACCTGGTACTTTTACTCCATATTTTTTTCCTGAAGTACTTGGCATGAAAACATTTATTTATCTTTGTCTTTTCTCATCAGACTTTTGTTCAAAATTGTCTTTCCATCTTTTTTTGGCAATGTGTTTGACTATGGTCATATCTGGAAAAAAACAAACCACCAAATGCAGATTTCTATTTAAACTTTTAATAAGGATAAGATGTGAAGACAAATTTAAAATGTGTTACTGGAAATTTGGGGCTGGGTTTGAAATCTGAAGTTCAGGAACAATTTTGCTTTTTTCTAGGTATTTCTGAGTCTTGTTCTTTCATCATAAAAGCTTGGTTTCAAATAAAATTTTTTTAAAAGTCAGTGAATTTTTTCAGGAAATTCCTGCTCTCAAGGAAAGTAATGGGAACTGAAGTCACCTTGCTTTGCAAGGATATTTTTGACCTGACACAAAGTATTTTGGTATATTTGAACAGTTCTCAGTCAGTATTTGACAGGGGTAATTCATGTTGTGTCAGAGCCAATCCCCATCTCTAATAATTGTTTGGAAACTTTCTATGTTCTGTTCATGGTCAAGCTTGGGTACAGATTGTTCTGAAGAAAAAGACAATTATAGTGTACATTTTATCATTGTTTCTTAAAAAGAACCAGCTCCAGATATTGTTTTTCAGTGTCATAGATCTTGTCTGTGAAACAGCTTCTAAGTAATTTTTTGGATGTGAAAGTAAAGCCACATAGGTGCTAATAAAACAATACTCATTTAGAATAGCAAGAATAGAATAATCAAAGGGAAAGTGTATTACATGGAGCTGCTAAAGGTCATCCAAATGCAGTCTACCTTGACTTGTTGCAATAAATGACCTCCCTAAACCTAGTTCATGCTAATTATTTTTATAGTTAAAGCAGAGAACACTGAAAACACCTAATTCTCATAAATTAGGGGGCTGCTTTAGTCTGATTTCCTGCCACAGAATGCCTACTTGGCCAGCTTGCAAGAAGACTAAGTAAGATGTTCTGGTTTCCTGGAAGTAGTTTTAAAATCAGTTGGACTTCTTGGATGTTAGAATATGTTCATTATTCACCTTGACAGAGGCTACTTCAGCAGTTTTTCAGTACTATGCCTAATAGGGGTATTGTCCATAGTAAAGCAGAATAGTCAATACCATAGATATTTTCTTTTGTACCTGCTATGTTTCTATCATATATCTTTGGAAGTGTCCTTTAATGAGCTCAGAGTGCCAAGGTGATGTGACCCCAGTGTGCTTGTCAGCTGTCCCCAGGCAGAGGCTGATCTGCATTCAGACCAGTCAGCCTACAGGGACAGAGCTTCTTATCTGTCTGTCAGTAGCTCACATTAAGTGTAGGACAGATCTATTCTGGAGTTCAACCTACTGTCTCCTACATATTAAATAAAAACTTGTTTAAAGGTACTATGTATGCAATTCTCTGAAAAATGGTGCAAATTGGTTTATGAGATAAATATATATATGCCAAGATTTAACCCAGATCAGATGTGATACCAAGATCTTGTTTTGTTTTGTAGTTTGGGTGTGCTTCAGCATATCCAGAATACCTCTATATTTTGGTCATGTTGATTCCAAAAATCTTGCAATGGTTAATTATGAAATATCAATCACAAATGGAAAAAAAGAAAATTACTTGCGGGTTGTGTAATGGTCCATAGAAAGTCATGGCTACATCTTTGACTGATCAAGACTTCAAAGGCACCAGAATGTGTGTTCCTATTCATACTGGAAAACACAGTATTACTAGTGGGGCTGAATGAAGATCTCATCTAGAAGTAACAGTATTCTTAAACAAAAATAAGGCATAAAAAATAAAAGTCTGTTTCAGAGTAAACCAGCTCCATATGCTCATCAAAGCTCAGCTGGCAGACATCACTCTAATCCTGTATTTGCTTCTGCATATGTCTGTTACTCTCTATATTCAGCACCATTCAGCCTCTCCTTGGCATCATACTTTCATCCTATATTTAGTTTTTATCAGTCGATTAGTGGGTGTTTCTGATAACAGCATACTCCCATCTGATCCAGGGTGTATCAGAGTTAAGGTTAAGTCTCCTTTCCTATACCCAGCTGTGCTGCTGAGCATGCAAAACTCTTTTGTAATGAATAGTTTGATTCTCAGTAGGACTGAACTCATCAGTAACGTATTAGCAGACAACCCAAATATTGTCCTGCATTTTCTTGCTGAATTACAGTATACTCAATTCCTCCAAAAACTCCTTATATAGGATCAAAGTCTCTCCTCTCATTACCTCATAATTTCATGTGAACCGTTGTCTCTCCCAATTCTCCTTCTAATAATATCATCAAGACAATCCAGAAATGAGCTCATGAAGTATTTGTACATTCCTACTTTGATTATATGAACAACCAAACTTTTCACCAATAAGCAGGACTTTGCATTAGAATCTGACAAATAGTAAACCTCTGATATTTCCTAAAAAAGTTGCTCAAATAATTGCTTTACTTCAGTTTCATCAGTTAGAGTTCTAATTGAAATAAGCATTATCTGAGATCAAGGCACGTGGTTACACAGAGACATTAGTAACAGCACTCTTTTCCCCTCTTCCTAGTAACAAAAAGGTAACAATTACCTTTTTCCCTATCCAGGCAACTATAGAGCAAAAAAGAATTGTCATTTTATTTTATCTAACATGGATTTGTGTATCTGAGGAATCTGGTGTGAAGGTGTAGCTGTTTCTACAATTCACTCCGTCCCTTCCCACCACTGAACGTGAGAACTGATCCCAGGACAGTTGTAGGAGGGGAATATCTGTTGCTAACTCGAGGCAACAGCATTTTGTTGTTGTGCCCAAGGCATTATCAGAAGAAATTATGGAAAATTTGTGTATACCCAGGTTTAGATATCACTCACAAAAACCATAGTAGTTTAAGATTTTTCAGTTTCCTTGTTTGAGGAGCAAGGAGAGAGAAAGGACATCTTACAAAGGAGTATTTCTGGTCAGGTTACGCAGAAAAGGTTTCCACTAACATGAAATTTTCAACATATAAACTAGGCCAGGAAAATATGTTTCTTTGTTTCATGAAGATTTGTATAAATCTTGCACTTTCTTCATACTGTGAGTTTCACAGACTAGTTTAAAAGAAACTCTTAAACTGAGTCAGGAACTAAATTTCAGAATTTGAAAAATATCTAACTTGCCCTAAAAAAAAAATCAGATTTTCTCTTGCTTTGACTTCTAAAGAATAACTCTGACATTCTTTATAATTTCCAGATGGCAATGTTTGGTTTTCAGAATGAATGTGTATGCACACACACACATAACTTGTTTTATTTTACTTCTGTGTATTTTCATTAAGGCTGTGATTATCTCTAGTAAATATGACACCCAGATCCCTTGATATTTTCCTCCTTAAAGGGAGCAACTGTGTAACTTTCAATAGAGTTCCCCAAAACCACACTTCTATATGTCAGATATTGATGTATACAACATCTTTAGCCTGCTTCCCAGAATGAGTATTTTGTGCATACAAGAGATACAGAGGGTACCAGCCACTTCTCTTTCTGGCCACTGGGCTGATGTTGTGGAAAATTGGTTTCAAACTGGATTCTCTCACTTCTTCTGCTCTTATATTTTGGTTTCAGAATAACAGACCATGACTGAGGGCAAGCAGAAATAGTAACAAGGGAGTAAGGCAGGAAGGAAGGAGGAAGGTGGTAGGAGCTGAAATGTACACTGGTGAGGGACAGACAATCATGAATGTAGTTAGTTATCCAAACACTTATGTCTGGCTATAGTCCACAGTCTCAAGATCTCGCTACATAAAACAAGAAAATATTCAGACATGAATTTTTCCGCATTTATCTCTCTCCCCATAGTCCCAAACTAAGACTTAACTATTTTATTAAATTTAAATAGGAATACACATGAAAAAAATACTGACTTATCAGGATTGATTAGCTCTGTGCTTCGGGTATTTAGATAATCTGTCTCACATCTCAAGCAAGTAGTAAAGCTGTCAAAACACAGGTGACCCCAAATATTTAACTGTTCATGTAAAATGGAACTGCTTCAGCAAGAGTGAAATAATAAGAAAAACAAGAGATTTTCCCTACTATCACACCTTCTATCAGCTTTTACTAACCACTGACCTTTTGTGGACAGCTGTTTTGTTGATATGTGAATGTGACTCCTTGGACCATTTAGGTGTTCATGAAAGAGTATTTTTGAAAAAATAAGGTTTTATCTAAAATCTTTTTTCAGCCTCAGTGATGAGGATCTACTGAAGAACAGGCTAAAGGAGCAAACATAGGGTTAGAGGGATGATCAGAAAAACACTGAATACTTAGCACCAAGTAATCAAAATCTGTCACTGCAAAACATTTAGTCAGTAGAGCTAAAGAAAGGGGCTCAAACACTTATTGCAAGTTTTGTCTAGAAAAAGCTTCCATTTTCAGATGTGGCGGGTGTGAAGTGTGTTAAGTAGAGAGGGAAGAGAAAAAACCTAGTGGTGATTTTGCTGGTCAATGAACATTTGTTCCTGCATCTTGTGCTTTGGATTAATAGATTCCTTTCCCCACACTGCCACAGAGCCAGGTGCTTGTATCTCCTGGTTGGGGGGGAGATGAAAAGTGTAAATGCCAACTCCTGTAGCAGAGACAAGGTGACTATAGGTTCACTAGCAAGAGCTGTTTAGGATGGTTTCTGATTTCATGTGACGATGATGATGACAGAGGTCTGCTGGCTTGGGGGCACTTTTTTGCTAATTTCTTTTTCAAGCTATTGACCTCATACCTAATTCTGCAGCTGTGAAATTGCAAGCAGTGCAATGAAAAGATTGCTCAGGTTTTAAAATAATTATTCTTATTTAAATTGCTAAAATTTTACTTCCTTTAAATGCTTTTAAGAATCTACTTCTTTTCAGTTTTACAAAATCTTTTTAAAAATCACAGCAGTTCTGAGCTACTTAAATATTTCCATGAATCAGGCACAGATCTACTTAATAGTTTTGCATATTACCTTAATGTATCTAGACTACATAAAATATTATTCTTTAAATTTTTGACAGTGTTCTGTGATACTTAGATGAACTTTACAGGTATGTGTGATAATTTCAGCAAATCAGAAAAGGACAAAAAAAAATCCAAACCAATTTAATTGGTTTAAATTGGTGTCTAAGTGGTTCTGAACTGCAACTAAGAGTTGAAGTGGAGAAAATCACCTAAATTTACCCTCCCCCTTAGTCAGCGGTGAGCTCCACAGGACCCTCCCCAAGCCATAAAAGGCCAGGAAGAATGTGCTAAGCACTGAGTGTGCTAAGAATAAAGTTGTACTGGGATGGATAAGGTTACTTTGAACTCTATATTTCATGTTTCCTGACATACCCCCCAAAGAACTGCAATTATGCTAGCAAGGCTGTAGGAGCATTGAACAATTCTTTCCCATTTCTTTTGATTTTTGTTGCCTCTCCATGCATTCCTGTCCTGTTTAGAGCTGTGTTTTTTTTTTTTACTTTTAGTTTGTGGTGTGCATGGTTCTGAGGATATTAGAAAAAACTTGCTGAAGGTTCTCTCTGAGGCATGGCTATTTTTGTTAGAAGCTGACACTTTAGACTGAGCTTTAAGTGTTGCCTCTGGAAGGCCTCTGGTTGTTCTGGGAGGCCAAGGCTCTGCAGAGGAAACAGACATTTCAGGGAGCATAAAAGAAGAAGGAGCACAATTAGAAAAAGCAGAGGACCTCCCTCCTTCTCATTCTGCAACTCCTGCGAGAGTCAGTAACCCAGAAGTTCTATCTAAGCTGCCGCAGTAAATCTTGACCTTTTAAACAGAGTAACTTTTACCATCATCATGGCCGAGATAACAGCAGAAGGTACAGTAATTATTTTCAAATATAATTAACCAAAAATGGTATGTGCTTTAACAATATAATTGAACTGGCATGTCAAAACGATTTGTTGTTCTTAGTAAATAATGTTTTCGCTCCAGGATCATTTAATATTGTTTTTTGGGTTCCTTTTTATTTTTCTTTCCTGCTTTCTCTTTTATTTCTGTTTTCTATTTTTTTTTTTTTTTTTTACTTTTTTCGGTCCTGGAGCTCAAATTTTTACCAGTTAATGAAGCAGGTTCTCTGAACACCTCTAAAAATAACCTTAGCTTCATTTGCAGAGCACAATTATTTATGCAGTTCCGTTAGAGCGATACAAACTGGGAATGCCTGAATTTCAGGGTGTTCTATTCCTTTTGCTCAGAAAAAGCTTTGGTAGTCCCTTATAATCAGAGATTTACCAGAGTCAGAATAGCTTCATTTGTTGACCCTAATTTTTCCATAGGGAGCACAGAGTATTTGTGAACTGTACATGGAGTTATCGAAGGGTAAAAGGTTAAAAAAAAAACCCCTCTGCTATTCTTATTTAGGTAGGCTTCTAAGGGAGTCAGTGAAAATTGTGCTGAAATAAATATGCCAGATGTCAGCCTGCAAAAATGAAAGGCAATTGTATTAAACAATAAATACATATTCTAAAATGTGAATGTTTCATGTACTTTAATATTTCCTGACCATTCATATTTAAATAACATTTTAGATGCATAACAATATTTTATCAGCTGAAGTCAGAGACGGGATTTATTTAAAATGCAACCCTCTCTAATACTGAATATTTTTGTTGAATTTCAGTCCAACTTTTTCCACTGTTTATCCTAATTTAATAACGACAAAAATACCAGAAAATGCTTTAAAACAGTCTTCTGAGGGTTATTTTATTCTGCTTCTCAATGGTTGTGTAGTGTTTCGGTGCATGAAATATGTATTTTTCATCTTCCATTTCTTATTGTTCGTACTTATAAGAGGGTCTGCATTAAGTGCTATTAGAAAGTGATCCCCTTCCTTGTTAAGGGCTGATGTTAGGGAGTATGTCAAGTAGTACAATCCTTGCTTGATGTCTGGTTATCCACAGCAGCGAGGCAAAGTGGGTTTTTTTAATTGGCAGTTGGACTGATCAATAATTTACTTCTGGCAAATGCTGCCAAAACAGGTGGCTCAGCCTGACAGCCCTAACCCAAATACAAACACTGGTTTATTCAGATATTCTTAACTAGGTGTGTTGGAAAAATTGGTTGTTTTCTAGCTGTTATGAGGCAAATCTGTGAAATAACCAAATTAGCTAGATTTTTGGTCCAAAATTAATGGCAAAAAAATAAGCTTTTCAAAGCAGTCTGACTTTTCAGTTATTTATCTATTAAAGAAAGAAAATTAAAGTCTCTAGAATGGAACAAAAGACCATTGAATGAAAGAAAATATAGTCTGAAAAATGTTTTTTTTCCGTTTGCATAGTGTTTTTACAGGAGCTGTAACAGTGTGTGTCTTCAGTACAAACACAGGCTTAGATGATAAGGGGCATCAGTAAGCTGACCTTCCATGTCACAGGGAAATAAACTATATGATTAGTTTAGTTTAGTTATGTTTGGCTTAATTTTATTTTTGTTTTTTCATGTACTTGGAATGCACTTGTAGTGATTGACTGATTTTTAAACACTGTATCCACAAGATGGAAATTTTATTTATGGCAAAAAAGTAATAATTCAGCCTGGAGCTAATGTTTCAGTTTGCAGCTTCCTTTCCTCTGGGGCTAGTAGTGGCACTCATATTCCGGAAGTTTAGATATAAACTTCAGCAACATATAGTTTGGGTTAACAAAAGACTACTCAACTACCTGTTACTCCATGCAATTTATTTTGTTTCCTGTATCTCCTCACAGCCCATGATTTGCTGGGCTCTTCATGACTTTGCTCGGACTAAGGCACTTGCTCCTTGCAATAGGTATTTATAACTCCTTTTTTTCCACTGTCAGTCCCAGAGCCAGACTCTTGGGCTCCTTGCCTTTCGGGGTACCGTGCTGACATGTCAGGGAGCAGGGCACTACAGCCATGCAGGCACTGCTGTGGCCAGTGAGGTTCCTGGTTTAGAGAGACAGCCCAGGCCTGGCAGGCTGTGCTGGTGCACATCTCAGGGCTCTCTTTCTGGCAATCTGTGTCAGGACAACAATCTATTCACAGATGAACAGGGGCAATGGGGAGCTGTTTCAGGTCAACAGCATGATAATGGCAGTGAGATTAAGTTACCTAAATATTAAGCAATTACCCTGCACTGTCTACTTGCACCAATACCCACATGTGCTACTTATTCTTTTACACAGCTACAAATTGTTAGTTGTGGAAATACTGGTGAAATGTACGCTGTGAAAGACAAAATGAGATCCCTGAAGACAGCAATTTATAAATGTCCTTAGAAAGTTGGCAGGACCTATGTCTCTAGCTGTCAAGAATTCAGGAGAAAATTCCAAAGGATTATCTTCAGCTTTCTCATATTACATGCCATGGCAATCCCAAAACTGTACTATTAAAAAGTGGAAGTCCTTATAAATGTATAAAAAAATGTACAAAGACTCAGTACAGAGACCAAGTGCTCTGCTATACTCTCAGGATCTAATATTAATATTAGCCATATTATTACAATGAATACTAATTATTGCTCTTCTAATTATTACATTTAACCAGATAATGAGTATTCTTGTAGCAGCTAAGATCTTTACTGTGCTCCAGGTAAGACTTTGAAAAGCCATGGGTCTCTAACTGGGCTACTCCACTGTGTCTATGAACACAGGGATTGCCCTGGACACAGTGGCAGGTGTAGTTGGAGCTGCCACCAGCGAAGCACGAACAGCAAAAGGCTGACACCTCTGAGAAATGGCATCTGCCAATGTACAGCTTAATCTGTATGTGCACAGCAGCTCCAGCACCAGCCTGTAGCTGGTCCTTTCTGATCCAATCTCCTGCAGGTCACAGTGCAAGGTTGATGGCCATCCCCTGACATTTTATCCTCCCACACAGGGAAGAATGAGCAAAGACCCAGCTCTGCTTGCTGCAATGCTCTGGAGACTGTGCACTGATCCAATCCAGGGAAGTGAGGAGAGGAGAAAGACAAGGTTTCTGTGCCAGCTGTTTGTCTGACACAACTTATTTCCCCAGTGGAGCAAGAGAGAAGCGGGAGTCAAATAGAAAAGTGACAATGAGTCACAGTTTGGTCCTTATTTTGCTGCTGAGAGCTGTGCAACTACATATTTCCTCTGTCTGGGAGCAGGCTGCAAGGAGACAGGCTAGCCCCAAGGCTACACATGGCTTGTCAGTGACAAGATCAAAATTAGCTTCTGCATTTCAGCCCCTTTCTCAGGCTATTGGATAACTATGAAAAGTTTTAAGATGTAAACCATTTCAAAAGGCAAAAAGATGTGTACACTTGAAGATTAAAAGACATGAAACTGCTAATGTATGAGAAATAACACACAAGATCCAGAGGGCAGAGTCCCAATTATTTTACCAGTGTGATGGTCAGAAGGTAACAGAGGTATTCAATTGGCAAAATGTTTAATGAGGGCACACTAGAGGCAAGAGGGAGATAGCTACTTCTCATGGTAATTCATGAGTTGCTGCTAGAGGTGCCAGTTGTGCTGACTGCAACAAGGGCCTAAATGAATAAATTCGATTATATGACTCATTTTGATGGCTAAAGGCATAAGAGGTGTTTCCTACCCTTCAGTTGGACTGCTGTTTATGCTTGGAGCTAGGGTGTTTCTATAGAATCTATTAGCATCTAGCAAATTTTCAAAATGAAAAGATGTCTTATTTTTCTGCCTTTCAATGTTGATGAGGAAGAAGATAGTATACCTATTACAGCATGGTAAGGAAAATACAACAATTTTAGTTATGGTTTATTTGAAGGAATCTGTCTGTTCTTCTTCAGAACAACCAGGTAAAATCAGCAGCCTAATAACACAAAGAAAAGAAAGTCAGAAAACCCAGGTCTGAATGGAGTCTTCTGGGGGGAACAGAAGCTCTGACCTTGTGGGGAACAGAAGCTCCAAATTTTTACCAAAATTCCTTAAAATTGTATTCTCCTGTGACTGTGGGCCTGAACAACTGTGCTGGTTAGTTTGGCTTCAGCCCTGGTGTTTTCTCATAGCCTGTTGAGGCAAGCATGAGGCCAAATTGATTAGCTTGACTTTAAGGTGCAAGAATTTGTGGACAATGCTACTCAAAGCCAAT
Organism: Cyanistes caeruleus; assembly: GCF_971803275.1. Classification (NCBI taxonomy): domain Eukaryota; kingdom Metazoa; phylum Chordata; class Aves; order Passeriformes; family Paridae; genus Cyanistes; species Cyanistes caeruleus. The sequence goes on along the minus strand of NC_141702.1, from coordinate 51,313,415 downwards.
ACAGTCTTTATGCTCCTTCAGCTGGTACAAGGCAGCATTACATATAATTCATTACTTCAGGTAGCCCCTTAGAGAGTCAGGGGCTTAGCTCTGGAAAGCAGGAAGACTGAAAACCTATAAATCAGAGGGCCAAGCTAATACATCCTCTTAGTACATGACAGGCTAAGGTGTGTGTGTTCAGTTAGCTCTTGTTTACTTGTGGGCAAACAGCTGGACTGCAGGTCTGAATATTTATTCAATTTTTTTCTTTTTTCCAAAAGCACCTTGTGATCTTAAGTATTTGGAGCATATTTTACTTATATAATGAGAAATGTTTTTAAAATTCTATTAGTGTTTTCAATTTATTGGGAAGATCAGCTACCACTGACTTAAAAATTAAATCTGTGCAACTACTTACATTTTCAGAAATCCCAATCTCCAGTTTTAGAGACCTAAACCTTGAAAAAAAAGTCTAGTCTAGAAATATTTTGAGTACTTTTACCCATTGTCTACAATATAAATGCTGAGTAAGAGGTAGATTCATTCTGTTCTTACTGCTCAGTTCTGGAAAACAGAAACTATTTTTCTTTAAAACATTTCATAATATGGGTCTGGCTTCAGTACAGGACATACTGAAGAGAGAGAAAGAAACCAAAGTTACCCTATTTGAAACAGGCTATCCATTTACAGAAATAAAAAACTTTTTCTTTTCTTTCCTATGATGAAAGTCACTGGTTTCTTCTCTGTTTAAAAAGATTGAACTAGTGGAAATTACTCATTTTACCAGCTTAAACCATATTACAGTAGTAGAGGGTGAATTGGTTTAATTCAAAATGATTGAAAAGACTTTTAGAGTGTTGATTTTAATCATGATTTAAACCAACAAACAAGAAACCTGGATTTCAAAATAACAATTTTCAAGTTTTTTGCATATGTCATGTATGATTATTTTTCCCAAAAGAGCTTAATATGGCAACCGAATACAGCCCTTCTCAATAAATTTGTGCCTTAAAGGGAGAAGGATAACTTAAATATCTGCCTAATAAAAAATTTAATACTTTGAGAGTAATTTATCCAGATTCTTAGGTGGGTTTTTTGTTTGTTTTTGTTTTTTTAATGATGGAGAGTGGTAAATGGTGCTTTTCTCTTTTGCTAGATAATGGTTTCATTTTTACTTGTGGTTTCTGTCAAGCTTCATTAGGATGGAAATTGGAATTCAATTAAAATGGTACAAACCCAGCATTTAAAAATTGTTTATACGTGTACATTTACATGCTGGTTAAATAGAAAAATTCCATTTTAAATATGAGGTTTTTTGATAAGTTAAATGATTTATTAAACAAATATGGTGCTATTTCTAATTTAGGTCCTGGCCACTGCATCCTACAAGAATATATAACTGATAGTGCTCATTTTCTTTCATGTAATATTTATTCAAAGATTAGGGAAAGAAAAAATACTTCCTACTTTTATTTTTAAATCCTTATTAGTCATTGATATAAATAAGATAATAATTGAGTTCAAATAGTGAAATAAATTGAAATTAGGTACACGTTCTTTGCATTTGCAAACAGACTATACTCTCAAAAAAGGCTGCATTTATTTGAACTGCATCTGCTTAGCCAGTGGTTTCCAACAATTCAGTGATTTCTTTAATTCTTTTCACAATTGGAATGGCTTGATCATAGCTTTTTTGTTGTTGTTGTTTAAATAAATGTGATTTCTATAAATATTAATATAAAATTATAGTATTGTGAAAGTGTGGTCCTTAGCATAGGGTTTTCTTGAATTCATTTTTAAGTTTAAAGGACATTTTTTTACAATGGCATTTATTAAAATTTTTTGTTTATGATTCAAAAAAACATCAACAATTATATTCCCTGCCTATATTCCCCCACTGCAGCCTCATTTTAGTGTCTCTTAAAAAGGACTGTTGAGCAGTAGTATTGAAATATCTTCAGAGAGGTGTAAAAGTGTAACACACTTTTCTGATTTAAAACCCAACCATGGGTATGGTCAAAGAGAACTTGCAGAAACAGGCAGGTTTCATGTCCTTGCTGCTTTACATCTGCAGATCAGACTGGTCATACAGTACATGAAGTAGATAAACAAGATATAAAGTCACTTCATCTAAACACTTAACTTAGAGCTATGGACAACCAGCTGTGCTTATTATCCATATGATCCCACTGCCATGTTCTCTTGTCAACTTTAAACATTTTAAAAAAAAAATTAATATTTTAGTCATATCCCTGTACCTTTATATAGTATGTCTTGCTTTAGTGCATTGGAACAGACCATTCAGGCTTTAGATTCCTGGGTGGGAGTGTGTTTAAGCTGTATGTGAACAAAAGGGACCAGCTAGATTTAGCTTCTGGTTTTTTTTTCTAATATGTGCCTACAGCACAGTTGATTTATGTAAGGAAGTCTATTTTGGGAGTTGTGAAGCAACTACATGGCTACCAAATCTTTGACTAGTGGAAGAGATAGTGACACCAGTCGGTGGCAGAAATACCACCAGATGACACTGCTGACAGATCTTGTTCTGTCCCATGTTCTGCTCTTTTCTTCATAGCCCCTGATACTTCTTTTGTCCCACTCCTCCAAATACAAAACATAATGAGATGGACATCATAAAGCACACCATTGGCAGCTGCCTTATTCTTTAGACTCATTATATTTTGAGTAAAAGAGATGACCTAACAAAGCAGGAGAGTAGAGGAGGCCAAATAAGAAAAAAATCCATAGGAGGTACTGGTTTTTTTTATTTTATTTTTTAATTTTTTTTATCCTAAACAAACCATACGCTAAAACTTACCTATGTTATACTTTCACTCAAATCTGTTCAGTTGCTCAAAATCATAGTCAGTGCTGAGCTTTGTCCTTACAAATCAGAATGAAAAAGCTGTGGCTTTAAGTCTTGAATAAGCCTCACTTAGTCCAGGGGCAGATTTGACCTTCTTTTAGAATAAGTCTGAGAGCACAGTATGATCTTGTATCTGGTCTAGAAGTTCTGCTTGGTGCCATTCAAAGGCATTTACCATAAGAAAGGAAAGTATTAAATTCCAGGCACAGAAAAACTTTCTCACTGGAGCAGTCTCTATCTATCTTCAAAGATAGTTTTAAAAAATCTTTTACAAATATGTAATGAGTAAAGACCTGCTACTCCCTGTATGTGCTTATGTTCTCACAACTTCAAAGGTATCTCTGTACCTTTGCCTGGAGTGAAATTGTCAAAGGCACAATGAATTTAAGCCTCCGTAGCCTCCTTTGGTATGTAAATGAACTCAATTTTTTCCTATATTCCATTATGTAGATTTAAGTTGTGGCTCTCCGTGCATGTCAGGAAGGCTAAATCTTGTTTCAGTCTTTGCTGAGAGGTTATTCACAATTGACACAATTACCATAAATGTAGTTTTCTGGTAACTATTTTACTGTTTTTAGAGGCATAATTTAATACATCTATTCAAATGCTAAGGTCTTTATTTTGCATTGACCTTTTCCTCCTGTAGCAGGTAGGACCTTAATTTTGACTTCAGGTCTATTCATACAACTCTTACTGAAGTCAGCTGTATTAGTGCATGAACGCATCTGCTGTGGGATACACCCTAAAGAGATTATAACCCATGTATATGGTACTGTTCAGGTTATATACATTAAATAGTTTGTAATCACAATATTTAAACTGTAACTGCAACATAAATTCAGTATAATCTCAATGGCTTTTTCTAATGAAAAAATTAAAACTCTCATTTTCCTAGAAGATTTTTGCGTCACCTTTCATGATTGGAGTAGAAGATATGAGCATTTTACAGGGAGGCATCAAAAGTTAGACTCACCATTTTAAATATTTACTGTTGATTTGGTTTGTTGGAGGTGTTTTTGGCTGTTTGTTTTTTTTTACCAGGAGTGTCAGTATAACACTATTATAACAAAAGATCTGTGGTAGAGGTTGAATGTGAACACTCCTTGTCTGGGACAGCTACATGGCTAGATGGCTGACTGCATCCTATGAGTCAGAGCAGAATCACTACTACATTACTCTAAATTTATCTCTCAAGCTATTAAGTCAATGAAGATTTTATTTTGCAGTAGAAAGTGAACTCTGAGAATACAGGTTTTTTGCTGATTCAAAATTGGAAGGGCACAAAAACATTTTCCTTTTTTTAAAAAACTGTAAATATGTTTCATAGTATTCTTACTTTAGTAAGAGGCATATCAACTTAAAACTAAATACAAACTTTTTTTTCCCAGCAAGAAAAACAAATGCCCCAGTATAAGATGTGCAAGTAGAATTAATCCATGTGAGATACATTTATCCTAAAATGCATCTCTTGTTCTAACACTGTGATTTTTTATTGATTACATAGAAGTGAAATGCTCTGGAGAATGTCACATTCTACTCTGCTGTTAGCAAACCAGATGAAGTGATGAATTTCCAGATGAATAGAAGTGAAAACTCTCCCAACTTTCTCTCTTCCTTCCCCTTCCAGAAATAAGTGCAGTGTGTCCTTCTGCCCAGAGACACAGCTCCATCCTACTCCTTTCATTTATTGTGAGGGAGATACCCACAGATTTTGTAATACAACTTGATTGTATTTTGACTGCAAGTTTCCTATTGAACCAGAACAGTCCAGTGATTTGTTGCTTTCTTTATACAGAGCTCATGTGAGAGCAATCACAAGGGAAATTTGCTAGGTCACTGCTACTCTGGAAAGAAAGGAACTTTGGAAATTATGTGGGAAATAGCTACAAATATATGAGAATGCAATTTTGGAAAATCTTGGCAAGGTTAACTACAAGTATTGATGAGGTTTCTGCATACACTTAAAATTAAAATTAGATGTGAATTGAAGGATGCATATGCAGATATTAGTGCATTGTGAAGGGGAATCAGCAATTTTGACAGAGTTAATGTATTAAGATAATTTTAACTATACAGGGAAAACAGTGATGAGAACTAGGATTTTGTCCTAAAAACTAATTAGTAGAAAATTCCTTTTAAGCATATATTTGCCATTGTTTCATTCATCAATCAGGACAGGCAAATAGGCAAATGCATTTCACACTGTGAATGCTAAGGGCAGTTTTACAAAAGGGAAAGTTAGTTGTAAAACTAACTTTTACAACAATGTTGCTATCCATCCTTCAGTGTGTCATTCTTAGATCGGAAGCAATTCCGCAGCTGTGAAGGCTGTCAGGACTATAATGTAGCACTGGATCTAATTTTTTTTCCCTGTGGTAGTGCTTAGGTCAGGGCTACATTGGTCTAATGACTTTACTTCATGCAGCTGGAAACAGTCTGTAGAATCCTAAAGTAATTTAAATATTCTTTGATTTCCTTAATATTTGATAGATTAAAATCCTTTTGGTAATAGTTTTTGACTTCAGTGGGCTATTAAAGAAAATATTAAACTACACAACTGTCCAAAAACACCCTCCCTTGCCTGGAAAAAGAGAAGGCTCCGGGGAGACCTTATCTCTCTCTCTTCCTGAAAGGAGGTTGTAGTGAGATGTGGTTCAACCTCTTCTCCCAGGCAAGACAAGGGGACATATCCTCTAGCTGCACCAGGGGAAATACAGGCTGGACCTCAGGAGAATTTCTTCATGGAAAGGATTGTAATATGTTGGGATGGACTGTCCATGGATGTAGTGGTATCTATCCTTGGAGGTGTTCAAGAAACAACTGGAAATGGTAACCAGCATCATGGTCTCATCAGCAAGGTGGTGATCAGTCAAAGTCTGAATTTGATGGTCTCAGAGATCTTAATCCTAAATATGTAATTTTTTGATTCTGTGATTCTGTGATTAAATTCTGGAGAATATTTTTACTGCTTACTTGTTCTGTTCTGATATATAAATCATGCTTTACATTTTCCCCTCGATAAATGGGTTTTTACATGAGTAACACAAAGAAGAAGAAAAGTGAATAATGCACACTTCATTCTCCTGGAGATGGCCACATCTGTTAAGCTTCAGGACCTCTGAGATTCCTCACTACTCCCTGCCACAACTATTTGAAGTGTGATGCCTCTCCTTCCAGTGCTGGATGGCTGCAGCTGTCCCATGTCCCCAGGTGCAAGAAGCCAGCAGCTGAGCCAGTGCTCCCTACAGGCACAGACCTTTCAACACACCTTCATGCCTCACTTTCCCCACCTTTTGTACTCCCATTAATCATCCTGTCTATTAAATCTTAATTCTGCTGCCTCAAATCAGTGCTACTTCAAGCAGATCAGGAAGCACAGTACTTCTTAGTTCTTGTAGTTACAGCGGTTTTGAGTTTGTTCTCAAATATCAGAAATCTTCATATTGTGAAATAGTTTTTCAGCATAGTGGAAATTTGTCTTAGATACTGCAAACTTTATATAAAATTTTAACTAACCCTCTCCATTGTCCTCTCTATGGTACTGAGACACTTGGAGCTGTGAATGAAGAATATTTATTTGCAAATACCATGAAGTTGTAATCATTGGTTCCTTGTATCTGCAGACTCTGCCACTTGCCCCTCTGTTCTTTCATCAAGCTGTTTACATAGTCTTGGCATTTCTCAAACGTGAATACAATTTTAACTTCCAGATGCTCCATCTTGCCCTGAAAATGTCCAGGTAGGCAGATATGAATTACATCTTCTTTTGAAAACAGATGTACATTGGTTGCATTGGAGCAATTCCAGTGTCGGTCTTGTCCCACTGGAGGAAGCAGCTGTTCTTCAGGTGAAACTATTTAACTACGAGCAAAAAAAAAACCTTATAATATGTTTCTGTTTTCTAGCCCAGAAATCTAATTTTTAGCCAATTCCACATCTCCCTGTTTTTCTATGTTTACGCAAATAAGCAGGAAGGGAGACCTTTCCTCTTGTCCTGTATGATGTCTGCAAAAAAAATCTGCAGGAGCCTGAATTCCTGGTCTTTTGGGGGCATACAGGATGTAAAAAATAATTATGATTAATATTTGGTCCTTGTGTTAAAGATTAGAAAGAAATAGTGGAATAAAAGCTTGTAAGCCCTTTAAAAATTCTAAGGATTTTCTTCCCACTCTGACCATTCATTTTCTCAGTTGCCTGGTGAACAGCTTGTAGCTTGCTGTGTAATATGGAAATCAATCTCCAATCTGCTAAAAAACCCAACCAACCAAACCAAAAGACATCAATAGGTTTCTTCTTTTCCATAAGAGTAGAAATCAAAACAAAGAAAATATATAAAGTGAGCTAAAAAAATGGAGTTTTTACAAAAGCCTGTGAAGTCCTGATTGTACACTATGTTCCCCTCTCCTCTCCTCACCACTCTTCTCTTCTCCTCTCCTCTCTTTTCTCTTATCATCTTTGAATGCAAGGAATACCAAAGCCCCTTCTCTTTTAGGATGTGCTTTTCTTAAGTAAATAAAAATTAAGCATTATCTACATTAATGCACTTTAAATCAGAGTATGCTGTGTATTCTGCAGAAAGAGAAATGAAGGTGTCATAATCTTCACACTTAGTGCACTTCACTGAAGAACTGCACCTGGTCTTAAAGTTTAGAAGGTTGTAGAAGCATATTGTAAATTTCAGAAACTTCAGTATTTTTGAAAGTATTTTTCAGTATTCATATTTTTGAAAGTATATTTTAATAGAATAGTTGTCTCAGTAGTTTCCTCACAACTTTCTTTTTCAGTTGTCTCTAAGGAATACACAAGTGAGATCCAACTTCCCATAGGCTGAATGAGTTCAAGTGAGTGAGAATGAAAACTCAGCTAATATTTTCAGCTTTAACAGAACTCATTCTCTACACTCCAATTCTTGAAGATAGCATTCAAAGTTTGTCTCTATCTTAGTCCAACTTTTACTCCACTTTTGGTGTTTACTGTCAACTCTTACATTTGCAACTCGCTGAATATTTCCAGTTTATTCCCTTGAAATAAACTTTGTTGCTATTACTAATAACAAAATCCTTGTTGTCTTTAAGGTTTTTGTAGAGAATAATTTCACTTTGCCTAATTATATAAATCCTCAAAAAGTAGATGCACTTATTTAGGCCTTTAATGAATGTTATCTGCATGGAATTTGCTAAAACTCTGAATTTGGTTTTGGAAAAGATTCACGTGTTTTCAGCCACTGTCAGGACTACCTATGTCAGCTTTCAATTTTTCCATTTCTTTTATGTCTTTCATTATTTTAATTGAAAGAATCAGGGTTTCCTGCTACATTAAATATAAAAATACTACCTTTTATTCTCACAGTGATTGAAGAGTGTGTTTTCAATCGCTATGAATAGAACTAGAACTGTAGTAGTGTCTCATCAGCTGAAAAAGAAGAATACATATTCTATGTGAAAAAGCACATATTTTGAGTCTTTTATTAACATTTAGTACTTTTCTGATTTACTTTTGTTTGAAGAAACACAACTTTTGTTTTAGCATTACAACTTGCTTAAATGCCAGGGCAATGAAGAGGGAAGATAAGGAAATAATAAATTATTTTATTCTTCAGTGATTTTATAACCAGAATTTAATGAACACTTTTTTGGACATAGATGAGAATAATGTGAACTTCCAAACATACAGACTATTAATCTTCTGTGGATCTCTTGTACAAATACCATTTTCATGGCTTGTATGCTTCTGAAGGTATCATCAGAATTTATTCTGTATAAAAGTTACCTGGCAGAATTTCCACTGCATGGATCTCCAAATGCTTTAGCACTTTAACTCTTTTTAATCTACACTTCATTCTGAAAAAAAGTAGCTCCTGACTAAGGTGATGTGAATTAAGTATCTGGACAGAAATATGTGCATGATACAAATCATGACAATATTTTTCCATAACAAATAAATTTTACACTTCTTCATACATGCAGATTTGTCACCAACATTTTCAATACTTAGTCATGGGAATGGTGACTTGAACAAGCCCTTGATGTCTAATGGTCTGCTATGTCCATTTGTGCACCTGTTTACTAGGGAATAGCACACTGAAGAATAAATACCAAAGTGACTCTCATGTTGTAGTGCTCCAGGTCTGAACATTTCTGGAGCAAAGAACACCTCACCTATCCCTGTCTATTTAGGGTCAAGGAAAATGTTACAGTTCTCTCTTAAAACAGATATTTCATGGATGTCCCTTAAAAACTAATACTGCTCCTGCCCTGATCAACAAGATGAATAAAAATAAACTGTTGGTCAGGCTCAGCTGGATGTGAGATTGATGTCTTATTGTTGCAGTTTCCAAGTATGGAAGAACCATCAAGACACTTTAGCTTTTCTCCACTTACCTGTCAAAGTACCCTACCTGTTTAGGTCCTGAGGAGTGCACAGAATGATGTGCAGTATGTAAGTCAAGTTCTTTAAGATCATCCTATACAGTTTATTACACAATTCCTACATAACACTTGGCCTAAGGTCTAAATAAAGCACTATCTTAAACAAACAAAAAAATCCTAAGCCAACCAACCAATCAATCAACAAACCAACCAACCAAAAACAAACAAACATACCAAACCAAAAAAACCACAAACCAAACCAGGAATAATAGCAAGCATAGTACAATATCTTAAGACCTTCCTTTTTTTCATATTGTTAATTCAATTCATTATTACTCATTAAATTATATTAGATACATCTTGTGTCTATTCTTGTCTTCTATCATAAGAGTTTAATAGCACTGTGAGTGTACTGCAATTCTGGAGGAATGGATTGTGTTGGTGAGTGAAAGATTATCAGTTACATGACCATAAGAATGCAGTAAATGTAAGCAGTTAGGCTGAAATATTGACTGTAAAGTAAGAGTTCTTTTTCAATACCCATGAATGTATGCATTTTTTATTTATTAGCACTTACATAACTACAGCTGAAATTGCACTCTATTGATATAATAGAAAAGGAAATTAATAAAGAAAGGTTAGATGATGAATAGGCCTTTGACTAGAATATAAAAGCCGGCAAAATCTTGCAAACATGTAGGCAGGATAACTAAGAAACTCTCAAAAGCTTTATTAAAAATTTAGAAAGGACCATTAACTTCTACATCTGCAGAGGACATCTCTATGTCCTTTCATTATACCGGCAAAGTTATGAGTTGAAACTACTATATTAATGCTAAATAAATATCATACAATTGCTTGAAACTTTCCTGAAATTAAAGGGTAGCAGTATCTTAGGTATTAAAATCCAAGAAGGAAATGTTCAAGGAACTATATGCATATACTGAATAAATAAATAAATATATATTAATAATACATTTATAGATATAGATATAGATGATATATAGATATAGATATAGATAGATATAGATATATAGATATAGATATAGATATAGATATAGATATATATATAGATATAGATGATATAGATAGATATATTTTTTATATAATAAATAAATAGTTATATACAGCTTACAGAAATGGCTGAAGAAGACAAACTACACTCTTGGGAAGACTGTGTTATGCTTAGTGTAGAGAAGGAGTAAGCCAGAAGTTAGGAGATTCCCATTGCTTCTTTTCTTCTGAATGAAAATAATATGGCTTTGCATCAGAGTGTGAACTGGTGGGAAGATAAATATTAGAAGATTAGAGGAAAATAAATCCAGATTTGAAAATCTATAAAAGTACCAAAAATTCAATTCCCCAATTTGAATATGGCTTAAGACTATGTGAAGATTTAGTACATGGGAGAACGTTGTGTTTATCTGTACATGTTTGAGCATAATTACAAAAATTCTGAACACAGGACAGGTTGTTTGGAAACAATACTAGATACCATCTCTATTTCATCAATATTAAACCAAAGGGATTTTCTATTGGATGGAAAACATAAGGACAAAATTAGGACAAACATGCATAAATATCCTTTTCATGACTAAACTTCAGGCAAAGGTATGCAACTTTGCTCTTGCCTTCTTCTATCCCACCAACAGTCAGAGAGCAAAGCACAAGATAATGAAGGTCAAGGCAGGATGCCAGGAACATTATAGAGGTCCTGCAAGTGTCTGATGTTCACGCAAGGCGCTCAAGCTGGGTGGAAACTTTGCAGCACCTGCTGTTACTGTGGGCTAGGAACACTAGAGCTATATGGATCTGCTCTACAGAGAATGTGGGGAGGTGTTACAGCTCGTGAAGCATAGCTGAATGTTTTTGTGATGACTTTGTGCATGTCTACAGCAGATGCTAAAGATTAGTTGATTTAGAATCCATGGGAGGTAATAAGGAAACTATCATTCCAACCAGGTCAAAATTCTTCCTTGATGTAGCTCACTTTCAGTTCCAGTTAGCAATAATAACATTGAGGGGCCACCTCAAGATGATGTTTTTTTTCCTTAACTTGAAATAAAATCTTTTGAACTGTGCTGAGACAAAGCTTTAACATTATGAAAGCTTTTGGGACTGCTCATGTCATTAAAATAAGTGGAAAGGTTTTCTTTTCAAAGATGTAGCACTGAGTTTTGAGGACTGCTCTGCCGAAGTCCTTCTATATGTTAATTAGTTTTCCACTGCCAAATTAGGCTGAGCCCTATGTCTAACATTATAAAGCAGACACAGGAACTGCAAGAGGCTATGAACTTCAGAAAAATTCAGATTCCAAAAATATAAGGAAATGGATGCCCCATTGATACATAGGGCAGAGTTGCCCAGAAGGAGAAACTCAGACTCTATTTCAACACCTTTGCTTCATTTTTATGCCAATGTTGACTTGAAAAATACAATAAGAGTAAATTAATGACAAATATGCAACATTCTATGCTGCTGAAGGACTCTGAAGAGCACAAGCCTTTTGAGGAGCATCTGAGGGAACTGGGAGTTATTTAGCCTGGAGGAGAAGAGGCTTAGAGGAGACCTTATTGCTCTCTACAACCACCTTAAAGGAGGCTGTAGCCGGGTGGGGTTTGGTCTCTTCTCCCCAGTAAAAAGCAATGGGATGAGAGGAAATGGCCTTAAGCTTTGCCAGAGGAGGTTTGGGAAAAAAATTCTTCATGGAAAGAGGGGTGTAATTCTGGAATACAGGTTGTCCAGAGGAATGATGGAGTCACCATTCCTGGAGGTCTTTAAAAGATGTGGCACTGGGGAACACAGTCTAGTGATGGCCCTGGCAGTGCTTGGACTTAACAGTTGGGCTTTGGATAATCTTAAGGGTATTTTCCAACCAAAACAATTCTCTGATTCTATGCTCTGCCCAAGAGTGGGTAGTTTGAATTTCATTTCTAGAATTTGGAACCTTACACTAAGATAATTTTACATATAGGTCTCTCAGTAGACAATAATTTTTACTTCACATATATTACAAACACATAAGCTTATAAGTAATGTATTCTTCCTGGTTTGGGTTATGTGTTGTAATGTAAGTAGGGTGAAGAAATATTTTAGATATAGTCTATATAGATTTTTAAAATAACTCCTCTTCTGCTTTAGGAGTGTTTTCATTGAGAGAATATTTTTATTTTATCTATCACTGAATATGTTTAAAGGATTGCCAGCCTATAAGTAAAACTTTCATGTGAATAATTTTCAAAATTGAGATGGCACTTCACTGAGACACTTAACTAAACCATGGATCTAAATTTTTTCCTCTCCTGAGGATTAAATTCTATATTAAAATCATAATCCTTGGTATTATATCTTTTATAGGGATAAATTTTTACATTTTCAAAGACACAGAGAAAAAGCTATTTTTTAAAAATTTTATATGTCACCAACTTTATACTGAAAATTTGGATATATTCACAACATTTGGAATTTTTTCTGTAGTACTATTCACAGTTTTGTGCTTAGTGAAAAAATCTAATTTTTTTTTCATTTCTTTATATGATGATTATTAATTCTGAATGTTATGGCATATATACTTGAAAAAAATTAATTTTGGATTTGGATCTACTCCTTCAGATGGAAAAATAAGTTATCTTTTGTAGGAAATAGGAAAACCTTGATCTATACCAATCAGTTGATAATTCTGCCAATTCTTTATAAATCACAAAAGTTTTAGAAAGCCATTATCATACACCAGAAAAGACTAAGCAAAGATAATATCCTGCCCTATAATATACACACAGAAAAGTACTTACTTTAAAAAACTTGCATTTCTTGATATGTTTTGTGCATATTCCAATGGCTATCATAAAATTTAGATGACGTTTCAAGTTAGAGTTAATGTAGAAATTGGAAGTTCACTCACAGTTTGTAAATAAAACAAATAGCCTTTTTAAGTGCACATATCACAGCATTCCTTTTCACACACTCATTTTTACAAGTAAACATCATAACAGACACCCAAAAGCTGAATTTGCATTCCATAGTTTTTTCGCCAACTAGGATTGGAGAGGTATGGGACTGTACTTTTTGCATAGATTTTAATCCAGACTTTCCTGTAATTTAAAATTTTATTTTAAATGCCACATGAATGTCCCACTTCCTAAGGGGGAATATTTCTAGGAATTATTATAAAGATTGGCTCAGTTTCTGGAGCTAGATAAAGTAGCCAGGTAATCACTTGCATTTATCACTGGGATAAGTTAGAGACCTGAATTTAATATTTGCATGATCTGTTGAGGTCTTTATTCTTACATCTTATCTACTCTACAGAGATCTGGAGAGGTGTGATAGGAAGACTTAAATGGTAGGTAAATCTCTATCCCCTGATAATAAATGGGTTTAGGACCTGATATCCAGGTCACAGAAGCATGAGTCCCAAAACCAACCTTTAGGCTATTCATTATGTTTCTAAGGAACTCTTTTGAGGTTTTTTACTTATTTGGAATGTAACAGTTTGAAAATTAGCAATATTATATGTTCTCTGGACTTAGGTGTGGGTACAAGACAGATTCATTCATAGATTCATTTGCTGTTAATTTACTTGTGGGTAAAACTCAGGTGTTGCTCACAATTTCTAAAACCTAGTCATGACCTTATTCTGCAGAGAGGTGTTGATTGATTTCAGCTGGCAGGAGGAAGGATGCAGAGAATGGATGCAGTTACCAAAGGAATTTTGGTTTTTCCTCAGGTAGCCTTCAAAAAATCCTAAATCTTCTTGGTTTTTTCAGGGTGTACATGAGGTTCTATGAAAACATCTGCATAGGGAGAAAAAGAGAAAAGGAAAGGTAGCTAGGGTTCTGTACCTGTACATGAATATTACATAATGATTTTTCTCATCAAGCTTAAACTGAAAAGTTTTTCACACATTCCAAAACTTGGTTAGAGTATAATCCTGAGTAAAAATGGATTACGCTATGGCAAAATTATGGTAGCTGGTTCAAGAATGGGTCTCAACATTTTCAAAAATATCCCATTTTTCCAGATTACTTAATATTGATTTGAAATAAAGATTTCTTCTAAGGTGTGATCATCTGGCATAAGAATCTATTAAAGAAATATTTTTAAAATAGTGTAAGGATTTCTCAGCTCTTGAGAATTTCAGAATACATGTTAGATGACAGGTGTGTTGTGAATATGAACCCTCAACAAAGATCAACTGTTCTCACTGTGACAGCATATCCTGCATGTCTCAGCTGCCCTTAGAGATCATGCTTTTTTCCAAATAAAGATGAGAGATGAATGATATTATTAATTTAGCCTATCAAGGTTAAACTTCCACTTCAAATTACAGTTACAGGAATTGGTATTACAAAAAGAAAATGTTGAAACACACCATTAATTTTTACCTAAACACTGAATTCTATTCGTCTGTGTCAGTTTAAGATCCCTTTTGTGCTCTAAAATGGAAAGGATATTTTCCAAAGGATTCTTTCAGACCAAAAAACAGAAGAAAAGAAAAAAAAAAAACAACCCGCACCCAAAGCCTTCAGATGAACCATTTCTATGATTGCCACTGCTTCCTAGAATTCTTTTCTTATGGGAACACATTGAATACAAAAAGTATATCAGAAATAAATTTGGGGTTATATTTTTATAGGAAAATAACTTTAAAAGCAAGTTTCATAAAACCTAATTTCCCTATTCAAATTCCCTTCAGAAAACCTATTTTAGGGGCTTGTGTAGTAGGCACCTTTAGCTCTTCTGTAAGTATACAGATGGAGTACTTCCATATTTATTTGAAAATAACTCCCTGACAGGGGATAGACCTTAGTTCATCTGTTTTCTGCAGCCAACTACTGTCTCCTGGGAAAGTGGTTGTACTATTTTATAATCCACATGAGTTTTCCTCAGCAGCTCGCTTTCAGTTTTCTCTCTCACAGACAGGATGACCTATAATGTACTTGCAAATTACCATTTACAGGTGAGATCTAACAGCAGCCATAGATGGTTGACTTGCCACAAGCACTTATTTTAATTATCCCTTTCTGTCAGAAGAGAATTTTTTGCTGCAATTTTAACAAAGTTTTTTACATACATACATATATATACATACATACATATATATAAATATATATCTACGCATGCACATGTATATATATATATGTGTATATATATATGTACTACATAACTTCGTATTGCAATTTCTGTTTGCCAAAAATACCTTTATCTTCTGTCTCTGGTATATGACCTACAACCAAGTTTCTTCAATATGACTTATGAGTATATACATTCAAGCTATGCATGTGGTTAACTCCATATTTGAGTGCTGTAGTGACTGGGTAGCTCCATATGTAGTCACTGTAGTCTTGTCAGACTTGCACCATAACTTGCAGAGAGTATAGTAAATTATTGTTAGAGCTACTTTTGTTTTCAGAGTCCGTAAATGCCAGTCCATTAAGACATATAAAATTAGTGCAACCTTCACAGTCATGTTAGCTTGGAATAAAAAAATATCAAGCAAATAATCTTATTAACCATTCCTAAATACACTTATTTGAGAGAAAATAGTTCCATCAGATGAAGCAAAGATCTTAAATTGTTATTACAGTTTCTTTATACTGGTAAACTTGTCCAGAGTGAAAATAGGTGTGTGGAACCTACTATTTATTCTAGTAATTTTCATTATTTATTAGGACTACCATTTTACAGATGAGAACAGATTAATTTTTTTTCAACAACTAACAATTAGTCAATTTTTTTCCTAATCCCCTCTGAATATTTCAAGGATGTGTAGAGTTGGGTTTCCAAAATCTAATAACCAGGGAACTGCACACAGTGCTTTCTCTTCAGAAGGTCTACTGCTATTTAGAGATAAATGGCAATCGTTTTTCTCCAACTTTCATTTTGACATTTGAAAAGATAAGATGTACCTCTCAGCTTATATCAACTCAGAAGTGTGTCTAAATAGCCCTTTGGCATCTCCTTCTGAAATGTCAGATTGCTAAGATGAACGAGAAGGGAAAACTTTTTGCTGTTTCAGAGCACCAATTTATTTCCAAAGAAAGGAGGGTATTACTACAGATCAGTAAAAAAATTCAGATGTGGGACCAAACAAATAATGGATTTTTCAGGCTGCTGCTAGTTTAGGACTAGGACTGAACACTAGGAGTGTTCAGTATTCAGTTGCATTCTTACCTCATCTGCATACTGACAAGGTGGAAATGAAACATTTGATTTTAAAAAAACCCACATTTCTAAGACAATGTAAAAAAATAACAAACTGAAGAGATACTTAAAAGAGAAAAATGTATATTTATAACCTTCAGATCATGAAAAGGTGAAATCTGGTGGCTTTTGAAAAGGAAACAGTTCAATGTCCCTTTTCCATACCCTAGTATATAGTTTGAACTGCAGTAAATGACATTTCTGTTATTCTTATCAGTGGCACATCCTCCAGTTTTGATTTTATAAAATAATTTATCACTCCTGTGGTCTGCTAAGTTCTCAAGAAATTATTGCAAAAACTGATATAGTTTTAATTAAAATCTGTAAAATTTCCCAGTAAGACGCATTATCTTTTAAACCTGATTCTTAGATCTTCCCTTACTATTATTTCTAAAATAATTTCAGGTATCAGCTATTGCAGATAGGTTTACAGTACCATCAGCCATAAAAGACTAACAGCACAGAATATCTTTTAACTACTGCTAATGCCTTCTTTGTCTGAGATATTTGAATAATCAGAATCATGTAAAAGCTTGCTTAAATGCATAGGTACACAGGAAACAGTCCCACAGAGCTGAAGTTCATATCAGCCTAATGCTCTCTATAAGCAATTTCGGAGTGAAGACATTTTTACACTTCCTTGCTAAGTTATGAAACAAGATTTCTTCTGCTTAATTTGAAGTGTCAACCAAAGATCTACTAGACTATGGAATTAAAACATGTAAGGAAAGATGAAAATTCACCTCCAAATCTCTGAAGTTCATCTGTCAATGTGATTTAAGGTTCATCTTTTATGAAATTTCAAAGGGATATGGGCACCTAAGTTCTTCAGATATCTGCTGACCTAACCAGGCCCTCTGAAAACACAGGTTAGAAGTATATCAGCTGAGAGGGAGTTAACTTATTTTACTGCTGATTTTATTTTAAAACACAGTGTAATTTAGGTCAGGCTGAAATTGATTTTCACTTCCCCCCCTTGAAGTTCTCAGATTGCTTCAAGACATGTGTACAAATAGGTAAGTTCTTCATATGGAATTTATCTAATTCTACATTTTATACCTTGGCCTATTCCAGAAAAAGCAATAGCTAGTATTAATATTTCTTCAACAGGACCCAGTGATGCATTTCTGAAAAAGCAATTTTCTTCAGGGGAAATCTGATTGGAGCAAAGAGACCTTTTTTGCAATTATGTATACTTGTTCCTTTCCAAAATCTCCTGATGATCTTTTCTATCAGTTACACTGGTTACTAGAGCAAATTGATTTTCTTGGCTGTTCTTCCCAGACTTTCTTCCCTACTACCCCATTCTATTCTCTGAGATTTTCTAGAAAAACCATCTTCTATTGCTACTGCTTGAATTTTGCTCCTTGATCAGTAGGGAGGTGAAGTCCAGGTTACCTTCAGGGAATTGTGACTCCTTTTGTACAGCAAAGGTCCAAATCCATCATTTGAATCTGCATGGAAAGGAGTTAACCATGCACGTCAACTTCTTGTATGAGGTGCAACCAATCTTTTACATACACCAAAGTATTTTTAAGGCAATCTTTGTAGCTATCCTCAGGGGAAAAAAAAAAAAAAATCAGATACATGTGTTCAAATAGTTTTAGCAGATGACAAATTAAGGTTTGAAAGTATCTTGTATTTTTCAGCAGCCACCAGTTGAGGAAAAGTTTTAAGTTCAGGCATTAAATTCTTAGACTCTGCTCTGCCAATATACTTGCTCAGTATTCAAGGATACGAAATAAAGTAAATTCCAGAGTCAGAGATTATATATTCATATTCAAAAGTCCTTTTTTCTTACATGTAGTTATCCAGTTCCTTCTGCAACCTAGTTGTACATCACTGGAAAGTAATTTTCTGAACAAACAGCTATGGAGTTTTTCTAGCTATTATTAGTTATTTTCTTCTGTGATCCTTTACTTTTTTCCCACATAGCCCATGGTAGTGTACTGTATCTGTACTGGGATTCCATGGAAATATTTTGGTAATGGGGGAGGATACAGAAGTGGTTCCTGGATGAGGCTTCCAGAAGTTTCCCCTATGTTTGACAGACCCAGTATCTGATGGCCCCAAGATGGACCAGCCACTGGCAAAGACTGATTCCATCATGATGAGAGTAGCACCTCTGAGAGAAAAGACTTAGAAAGGGGAGAAATAAAAAAAAAAACTTCAACCAGAGGGAGAAGAGAGAATAAGTGAGAGGAGCAACAGTGCAGACCCCAAGATCAGTGAAGGAGAAGGTGCCCCAGACACCTGCAGCCCAAGGTGCAGCCCATGGTAAGGCAGGCTGTCTCCCTGAAGTCCCTCAGGAGAGCAGATATTCATCTGCAGCCCCTGGAGGACTCCACACCAGAGTGGGTGTGTCGTTCCGATTGGGAATGGCGATAAAGAACGACACTGGACTCTCAAGGGAGTCACAACACGAGAATTCTCTAGTTTATTGCTTCAGCCCTGTCTTATAGACAGATACGTGGAAAGTACAGAAAAAAAACTCTTATTGGTTAGCAAAGTGCTACATCACCATCATTGGTCAGGGGCACTCTGCCCCCCTGACCCTCTCCTGCAAGGTAAACACAAGGAACAGACAAACAGCACCTGGCAGTTGTTTTCTGTCTCTGAGGATTGTTTTGAAATCCTCCTTTGAATTCCCAGGCTAGCTTCTCAGGCAGGACTGAGAGGCTATGGGCCTGCAGTCTCTGCAGCTCTCTGCAGCCTGTTCTAAAGCTAGCATCCATAGTGGGTGTGTGCCCACAGGAGGCTGTGAGCCCATGGAAGACCATGCTGGAGCAGGCTCCTGGTAGAAATGTGGGGAAAAACCCTCTGGGGAATCAGTGTTGGAGCAGCTTTTTCCTGAAGGGCTCCACCCCACAGAAAGGAGCCATCCTGGAGCAGTTTGTGGAGGATTACAGCCCACAAGAAGGACTCAGGTTGGAGAAGTTCATGCAGGGTTGTCTCAATGGGAGAGATTGCATGCTGGAGAAGGGGAAGAGTATGAGTCCTCCTCTGAGAAGAAAATGCGGCAGATACAGCATATAAAGAATGGACTGACCACAACCCCCATTTCCTCTCCCCCTGCACCTCTGCAGGGAGGAGGCAGAGGAAATCTGAAGTGAAATTAAGAAAGGTTGAAAGATTTAGGTTATAATTACCTAGTCTGATTGATTCAACTAAGTTCCCTAAGTCCAGTCTGTTTTGCTCATGGTGATTTCTGGTGCCTGATTTCTTCCTGTTCCTACCTCAACCCATGAGCCTTTTCTTATATTTTCCATCCCCTGTGCAGGGAAGGAGAGGAGTATTACAGCTTTGGTGAGCGCCTGGCATCCAGCCAGGGTCAACCCACCACAGTACCCTAAGCAACTACAATTATTACAGTCCCAAAATAAATGTCAGTTGTTAGTATACAGCATTAATAGTTTCTAGTTTTCATCCCATGGTAGTGCTATTAGTATTATTTACTGATACTGTATGAAGTACACAGTTTCTTTGGACTGGATAATGAAATGTCTTTATAGAATGTATCTTTTCTTCTAAAAGCTGCTTATTGAAATCGCTGAAATGAAAAGATTGGTGTACATAATTTCTTGGACAATGAATAGAAAGATTAATACTATCTGCTTCTTTAAATTATCAGATGTTCTGTATTGATCAAAAATAAAACCAATACAGATATAATAACAGAAAAGGAAATTAAAAACATACACAGCACCAACCACCATAATAATTATAAGTGCCTTTTCTGAATCCAATCATTCAGTTAATTTTCATACACCATCTTCTCCATATTCCATAATCTCTATTCTATTTCTTTTGTCATGTAGAATTGGTTGCTGCATAATCTCCAGCGCTGCTTTCCACATTTCATAAAGATTATTACATTTTTATAACTATCAATCATCGATAAATCTGCATATGTTCTTCATTTGCAGTCCTAGACACAGCTTTCCAAGCCTCTAGTCTGCAGAAAGAATGCCTTAAAGTCTGAGAAGTTGTGAATATATACATTATATGTGTTGGGAGGTTTTTCTGTTTGCAATTTAATTATATAAATAGTAAAGCAAGACTTCAGTACATAGTGTGATTTAAAATTCTGGTGTCAGTTGTGAAACTCCATTTATTTATTTTTCCATTTAGGTATTCCAGTGGCATTCATTCATCCATATGTATAGGGATATAATTTTATACAAAAGAGAAGAAATTGCTGAATGTCAGTCATCTCAAGAGAAGATTTCTGCTGCACCCCTAAATAAACTAGCTTTTCTTAAATTTTTCACATTTCTGCTCAAAAGGTTGTAGAAGCTTGTCCATACTCAGAAGACCTACACTAGTTTCCCATCACCCATTTTTGGGCTGCACTGTGGATCCTTGTCCTACTCACAATTTATTGCTGATAAAAGTGAGAGAGAGGAGCTTTCAAAAAAAAAACCTAAATCTACCTGTTGAAGTTGTCTTTCTGTATTTCTGTCTCCTCCTCTGTGTTAGAGAACGTCTTGCTTGTATATTTCCATGTCTGTCCGATAGAAATCATGATCTCTATCAGCAGATGTAACTGAGTTTCAAATCTGTTGGAGTTTGCCAGGGCTACAGATCTTCCACGGAAAATGGTTTTAAATCTAGTTTAATTGCATCCTTTACCAGTATTTGGAGGAGATCAAAGGTTTTGACCAGCTTCAGCGCTCTTGCTCTTTCTTCTCTGAAATATGCTGCACTCTGTTGGTTGCTATCCAGTACCTGCATTTTTGGCCCCTAGTGCTGGCCAGATAAGATGATAGGGGTTCTCTGTTCAGTGAATACAGAGGATTCTGAGGATCTCTTTTTTCTCTGCTCAGCATTTTGTTTTCACATAAATATATAAAAAAGACGAAGTGCATGAAAAAAGTCATTAGGTTACTTTGGGAAATAATATTATTACTAATATTTTATTGTAAGGTACTAGTTATTGACCATGGAATTAATTCTGTCTTTTCCTTTTTGTTCATATAAGCCAAGGAAGAAGAAACCCTAGCAGAGAGATTGAAAGATGAGGATGTCACAGTCAGGCATGAGTATCGCCTGAACAACAGGTGTAGGTGTAATCCTTTCTTGTGGTAGAAATAATTTTCCCCACATGGGGAAAAAGTGATTATTGCCATGCCTTCAGGTCTGTGGACTCACTGAGGCTGATGTGCTGATCTTGAAAAAAATGCAGCAGATTATCTGATATCCATTTCCCAATTCTTCGCTGAAGGGTTCTAATCCCTTGTCCTCTTCTCCCTGCGGTACCCTACTTACATCAGGCTGAGACTCCTGCCCGTACGATTGCAGCAGTGGAGGATTGATAAGGTCACAGGTTAAAGCCCAAGGCTTGAGCTGGAGCTTAACATACAGTGTCGATTTATACAGCCATTTTTTCTCTTTCTTGCTTCCTTAATTAGTATTTAAGTATTCCAAGTGAAGTGGAATAGGTCAAACAGGAGCCATTAATGTCAAAATCTAACAGCTCTCTCATTTAGAGTAGACTGCACTGAGGTTTCTCACATCCCAACTGCATTGCCCTAGCAACAATATTATCATTTAAAAGTGAACAACCTCTTTTTTTAGTATCGTGACTAGCCCTCTGCTTATAATATGCCTAGCCTTAAAATGGCATTGCACACTAAATATTTTAGTTATTTTGTTTCCTGTTGGCAGAATAAGACTGTTATACATAAAATAGTTATGAAGTAACATAAATACAGAAAATTACTCTTTTACACCTTAATGAGTCTGAGTGGAATAGGTTTATTTACTTGTTTTGGAGGTTTAGTTTTGTTTCATTTTTCTACAAGAGTAGAAGAAGGTGTAGCGGTTGAACTGTAAAATCAAGTACCCATCCTTAACCATGGACTCCTATGCTTAGTAAGTTTTAAGGAGATAATGCCTCAGCCCACAAATACAAACAGTATTTTACCTAGGCTGCCAGGAGTACAGGCTCTCTGGACTCTGAAAGTCACATGGTGTTCTCCTCAAAGTTGTCACCAATTGTCAAGGTTTATTCATACTTGCAAGACCTTATGGGTCTTCAGATTGTATGCTAAGTGAAAACTCTGAAACCAGAGGAATAGTAAGAATCTTCAAGTGTCAGCTGTTTGGAATTTAGGAAATCAATCTGTTTCTGTAAAGGTGACATTTGTGACCTGATGGGGTAGTCCTGTGTGCATGAGAAATTGTGATGTGCAGTCAGAAGTATACATCCCTGGAGTAATCTTTTTTATAGAAATGTATATATAACTTTTTTAAGTTCCCATCCTCATTGAAAATCAATAGCAATCACAGCCCAAAGTGCCAAGAGGCTCTCACAGACATGTGGCGGTGGATTAAAATTGGATGGCTGAAATTGTAGCAGCCTTCAGCTGCACCCTCCACCCCTGTGATGGATGTTGCCTCTCCCAAAGCAGGGACAACTGATCTGCTCATGAATCTCCTGACCCACTGCAGTGCTCATCGAAAGTAAACTGACTTGGATTCAGGCTGGCTGTAATATGGACACAGAAATTTGCCTTGAGAGAGAAAATGTTTATTATATGGATGGTAAGGATACCTGGAAAAATTCAGCAATCTGATTTTAGCGTGCTGCTGAATGACTTCTGCTAGTTGTAAATGTAGAACTCAATAGGCTCCATCATGTGATTTCAAAGCAGCAAAAATGACTGTCTTTCTTAGACCCCCACTGGGCACCTGACACCCCACTTGGGCAGGAGTTCTGCCCAACTTTGGCACTTTTCTGAGAAAAAGCATCACTGCTCACTGATGTGATGGAAGCCTTGTAAATATATCCCCTTTTTTCTGTTGTCTAGCTCTGTAAATATCATCACTGATGGTTTGCAGGGAAAGTTAGCACTGGTAGGAGGTGCACAAAAATGAACAGAGCACCTAGAAACCAAAAAGCAAGAAACAGGCAGAGAAAAGCATGAGTATAGCACTTGGGTACTACAATAATAGAATGTTTGGAGGAAGAGTGAGATCATCTCAGTGTTACTGCCTCTGCATTTTGGAGTCATGAAATGATGATGGTATCAATATACAATCCATCCTGCTTGAGATTACATAGCAGCAAACAATGTCTTTCTCAGGAGTCATCAGATCAAATCCTCCAGCCAATTTTGCTTATATAGGTATCTAGGGACATAAAAATCTAATTTCTATTTGCTTTAGTACATCCTGTCTGGGTTTTTTTTTGGCATTTCCAAAGTAACTGTCCTGTAGATTTTGCCTGCCAGTCCTGTGAGGATGTCTTTGATGTATGTAAAGCATTTCAAACAACACTGGAGATGTTTCTTAGGTCCCTGAATCACACTGCAAGCACCTGTATCAGGAACATCCAACAGTATAACAGTATTTTCCTAGCTTGACTTCCAGTCAAATTTGAATCAATAGCTGTTCACTCACATTTTAATAAATGCAATGATAGCAGTTTTATTGCATAATATCCTGAGTTTTTAAGGGGAAATGTGACTTGACTACATCAACAGCCAAAAGCTTGCCATAGATAACCTTCTAGCATACTTTAGCTCTGTCTCTGAAGCATTGCTCTGATTGATAAATCATCAGTTACTATTTTCTTCACCAAAGAAGACATGTATTGGTCTGAGTTTGAAAAGTTAGGTATTCTAAATAGTAAGGAAATATTTTTACATAGCAACAGACCTAGAGGACTGATGCTTTGGCTGGTAATTTTAAGTCTGTATTTGTATTCACACATAGAGTTTTAATTGTTTGTTATAACTGCAAATATCTGCCACTAGGATGTCCTTGAAGACATGCTGTGGTACTAATCAGATTTGTCAAGATGAGACAGTACCTTTCTATTCTCTCTTACACATCATAAACTCTGACTGATATCCCCAAGGGGGAAAAAATGCATAATGTGTCATTTATGACCTGTTACATGCAAGAATTACTTGCATCTTGTATGCAGTAGAATTACAAAATGCTATTGATTTTGAATTTAACTTAAGAAGTTGATCTTTATTGTTAGTTGTCACTTGGCAGATTTTTCCTCCTGCTGTGATTGCTTGATCTAAAATCTTTGTTTGGAGAAATGGAAGCAGTGATGGTACTATAATATTTTTCAAAAAATATATACATTCTATCTTAGAAGATAACTATTATTTATATGCAGAATAAATATTCTATAAATATTCTATAAATAGGAATAAATTTCAAATAAGTAACAAAAAAATGTAACATGCCAATCTTGTTTTGCTTTTACAACTCTTGTGTAGCAGAGCAGTTTTTCAGGGCTTGAAGCAAGGCATTGATCAGCACAAGATACATGTGCATAAGCAAAATTAAAAGGCAGAGCTAAGGAAACTACTCATTAATACAATGCACTGCATAGGAAAACTAAAAAAAAAAAAAAGAATTCTAGAACAGATTAAGGTAGGAATTTTAAAACTCATCAAATATGACAGATTAGGAATTAGGGAACCTCTTCCACCAAAATTGCCCTTCCCAATTATATATGTTTTTGTCAGATACATAAAAGGGCCATTTCAGTACCACTTTTGTATTTTGTTTTAACATTCTACGGGAAAGGATAAAATCCAATATTCATTAGCAAAAGGATTGTAAGATTTGTTTGGGTAAAATAGGAATGAAAAATGTATTTGTGTATCTATTGGCAATATTAATGATTTTATCCTTTCTTCATTTATTATTTAAGAATATAAATGTTGTAATTTTCAAAGACAGTCTAAGTACAAGTTGTGATGGCAAATGTTGGAAAGTCTTCAACAGCCTGTACCATAATTACAGCAAAAGTATATCAGTGTCTATTTGTCATTTTCTATGTCAAAAGTGAAATTGAATCTGCTTGCCTTCATATACAACAACTCTGTCACACAGAAAACATCAGTTTTATAGTTTACATCAACTGTGACAGAAGACAAGTGAAAAGCAAAGATTTACACAAACCAGCAGACACCTGATCCCTTGAAATTTTAGATATCTGTGTGGGCAAGGGTCCCTTAAATCACTAAAATTAATTTTTACAAACTGGTGTGAACAACCAGACCAAGAACATGTGTAATATATCTTTGAAGATTTTAACTGCAGCATACAAGAACATACTGCAAACTCTGTGGAAATACCATAGGCTTCTACTAGTTTCAACTGTGGTGTTAGGAATACTTCTACCATTATTGTATACAATGGAGAAAAAATACCTCCCTAGATTGTTTAGGTTATCAAAGCATATTCTATGAAGCAAATTAAGTTGAGAACTTTCAAACACCATTAGTTTTCAGTTACCATAGTTTTGATTTGTGTCCAGAACTAGTGTTTGTGTCCAGAACTAGCATTTTTAATAGCTCAGGAAGAAGTAGGTTAAGCCAATACTGTTACTGTCCACTACATAGTTCACATGTGTCAGCTGGTCACTTAGCTAAGTAGCATTCAACTTCCTACCAGCCTTTTATTACCAAACCTATGTTTTCTGGAATCAAGTCTGTTTGGACATTGTAACTCTTGTTTCTTAGGAGATTACTTCATTAAGTGAAAAATTCCACAAACAAAGTTATTTAAAAATCAGCTGCAATCTTATTCATAGCTTTTAAGGATTCTGGACATGGCAATCATTTGTTTTTCTGTTAGATGAAATGAAGTAAATCTATTTCCATTGCTACTGATACACGTCCTTCACAGCAGAATTCCAGCCAAACCTCAAGTGGCATAGATGCATTAGCTCCATTAAAGTCAATGGAAGTTCACTTAATCACATCACCTGAGAATCTGGCCTACAGCCCGTAACAAGACAATCCTTTGGAGGGTAATAATATTTTATGTTTTCATCAATCACTCTCCTAGGCCTGTAGCTATTTGTGGCAGACTAAAAAATGTCATATTGTAATAAAAAAGGCTGGTTGTGACTATTTCTTCCAGAAAGTGCAAGGACCTTTTTTTAGTAATACAACATTTATATTTATTTTAAGCATTCTGATGACAAAAAAAAAATTCAAAACAGCATTTACATTCTTGGCTTTAAGGCTTCAGGTTGTCACATCGTTTTCCTCTGTTTTGTCTGTCTAGGACACATGTCAACAACCACGACGATAATAGATGGTAAGAACGGATCTGTTCCTTCGTCATCCATGAAAGTGGGCAAGAAATCAGTGACTGAAGACATCGTGACAACGTTCAGCTCACCAGCAGCATGGCTTCTTGTTGTTGCTCTGATTGTTACCTGGTCAGCAGTAGCTATTGTAATGTTTGACTTGGTGGATTACAAAGACTTAGCAGGTAAAACTCAACATATTCTATTTGACACCTTGTATACTCAGATTTAAACATTTATTAAGCACCATCTATTATGTACGTATGCCTGTGTCTCAACTCCTTGGGGACAGAACAGTGTCTCTGCTGAATTTACCAACAGAGAAGATATTGTGAGAAATGTCAGAACACATTAGTTTACGCCTCATACACCTTTATA
The DNA here is from genome assembly GCF_971803275.1 of Cyanistes caeruleus. Lineage (NCBI taxonomy): Eukaryota > Metazoa > Chordata > Aves > Passeriformes > Paridae > Cyanistes > Cyanistes caeruleus. The sequence continues at coordinate 51,286,552 of NC_141702.1, read as the reverse complement.
ATTGAAGTCTCTCCATTTTGCAGCCCATTCTCATCCTGGAAAATTAATATATTGACAGTAATGTAAAATGTATATGAGCATGTAAGGTCAGATTTCTGTTTTCCATTTTCTATATAATTTTTTTTTATAGAAAAACAAAATTAGTATTAATTCCTATTTTCAGAAATATAAATTCTTTAATAGTTGCCTTGAGCATTCTGATATCTGCTTGCACAGTTCGATGATCAGAAAAAAAATAACATGATAACCCATAAACTGATCTTCAAAAATCATAAGAGGACCAGATTCTCAATATTAGCTAAGACTAACCCTAGTTTTCAATAAGCCAATAACTCAACAACCCTAATTTTGAGACTTGGCTAGATAAATGAACAAAATCAAGCTTTAGGTTACGTATTGATTACTGTGGGCAAAGATGAAAATGATGTGGGTGGTACAAGAACTGTGATTCTAATTGAGCAAGAGAAAAGGAACGGAAAATAGAAAGAAATAGAATATTTCTGCTTTTCATCTGGCAGTTATATATATAATCGTTGTAAAGGGTACGTAGTGTTCAGTAAGATGTCAGTAGTAAAATCTTTGTGAGGTGAACAGACATTAACTGTTGGCAAACATGCATGTGAACCAGAAAACAAATAATTAGGGTCCTTGTCTTCCTTAAATGAGAACGCCAGCACTAAAGTTATTGCATCTGTCACAATAATTAACTAGGAATTGAAATTTGGACTTCAGCCTTTTAATTCAAAAGAAATTGAGTTGATGTTTTGGAGTAAATTTCCTGGACTTAATTAGTTTACTGATAAATTCATAGATTTTTTTTTTTTTTTGTCCTGCTATATATCAATATTGACTTCAAGATTTACTTAGAAAGGTTTTGAAACACATATAGATCTTGAAAGAAACCAACAAATCCTGGATCAATAGACATCACAGAGCTTGAAAGGTGGAGAAAATGTACCACAAAACTTTTCCTAATCTTTTTTCTCATCTTTGTGTTCAGAAGGACATCTCTGGAGTACCAGGAAAACATAAAGTTATTTTTGAGAGATCCTTCCAAAAGAAGCATCAGATTTTTTGTTTGTACACCAAACACTTGATGCTACAACAAAGAGAAAAACCAAGAAACAGAAATTGTCATATTCAGCTTCATTTTTCCATATTAAATATTAATCAGTCAGTCAGTTAATCAAGTTCTTAATATGTTTTCAATGAACAGTCAAGAGCTAGGGCACAGCTCAGACTAAACTCTTAAACACAGAAATTTCTGAATTGGTTGTCAGGTCACACATGCTTAATAAACAAGTCAGGGTAATGCTAAGCAAAAAGAATCCATATTTTTACCAGAGTCTGAAGGAAACTTTCCAAGCAGATGGAATTCTGTTCACATTGTATTGGTTAAATGAACTTAAATCTCATTAGTGTTGAGGGAAACTGCCATTTTCAGACCACGATTTAGAAATTAAACAATGTAAAATTTAATCTGTAGGATGAGTTTTTATTTTGTGAAGGTCTCTGAGAAATGATACTTTAGCATTTTGAGTTCATGTGTTTGTTTCCTTTCCTTCCCAGCAATCTTTCTGTTCCTAAGTGATTAATTAAGACAGCATTCAAATCAGATCTTGGTCAAACATTATCAGAAGGAACTGCTGTACTTCTTTAGACCAGGATTTATTAGACTGTTTTCTGTGTTTCTATACATGTAAGAATAGTTGCATAGCTGTCATCATAACCCCTAGCTTTTCACTCCTGATTTCTCGCTGTTTTTTTGGGGTTTTTTTTGAGTTAAACTCATTGATTTGTAAAAATTCCATGAAAATAGCTGAGGATTTTACATAGAATCACATAGCTGGCATTATTGATACAAGAATGGTTTTCACTTTTGGACAGCTTGCCTACAGTGGAAGTAATGTCTCCTTTTCATATAGAAAGTAGAATTTGAAGCATATGTCTAAGTGGCTCCTTAAATCCAAAACCCAGTAATCTTTTTGTCTTGGTTTTGATATTGTTCTTTGAAAAACCAGACCTACATAAAAAGAGAAAATAGCTATATTCAGGACTGTATATTTAGTTTTGCAAGCATAAGTAAAATTAATTTCCTAGTTTTCAAATGCAAATGAAAGATGCCAAATAAACTGTATTCAGCTGTGTGCTTTTTAACTCCATAAAACAGAGAAAATTCAGTGCATTTTTCCTCAAAGAACACTTGCCTTTCATAAGCCAATGCATTCAATTTCTTTCCCATTTCTCTACCTGAAGTTCCATGAAGTTCAAGCTGAGGAAGTATGCATCGCATATAATGAGGCAGGCTGGGAGAGCTGAACTCAGCCTAGAGGAGACAGGAGGGTGACCGAGGAGCAGCCTGCAGATTTCTGAAGGGCACTCACAAAGCTGTGACAGAGGATTCTGATCTATGGGCTCCCACAGGGACTTCTGCTACGTTTCTGTGCCAGAAATGACCGTCCCCACAGCAGCGACTGCACCACGCAGGAGGGAGTGCAGCAGAAAGCAGGGCAGGCTGACCTGGTAAACCAGTCAGAGAAATGTGTGGCTGAGGAATAGATGTGGATTTTTTTCCCCCTGATTACACTAAAGAGCTGCTAACCTCTGGAAAATACAGGGAGTGCAATGCCCTAGATTATGTTGCCAAGAGTACGCAGAGAATCACGGAGCTCAGTAAAAACACTACACGTGAACTGAGTAGGAAGTACCCTAAACTTGAACCTGAGCATTCCTTTCCTTCAATAATTAACAATTTTACTCTCATTATCTGAAATGCAAACAATTCCAAAAGACAAAAAGTATATGTATTTTAGCTTTTATATTTTAATTTATCAGTATGAACTCCAGGCCACCCTCTGTGATTACAGTGCCAACCCTTAGGTTTTGTCTCCTGATGGCTATGGTTTCACATTCTTTTATAAATAAACTATCAAGTTTGAGAAATTTTGACAATTTATCAAAGATGAAATTTGTCCCAGAATGACATGAAAAAGCAATGTTTAGTTTCATCCTAAAGTGTATGTGATAAATTACGTTTTGCTGGCCATCTTTATTCAGCATTTGTAAAGTAGTTTAAAAAACTGAGGGAGGCTGTGGGGGGTTAAGGCTTAGGGTTCAGGTAAGTGAAGTTATATTACATGAATTCAAGCTCCGCTCATAGAAAGATTTAAGATACAGTTTTGCATAATTTTACACATCCAGAACATGATGGCTGTAAATTCTATAGCACTCTGTATTACCCAGGAGGTGCTGGTTATGATATGAAATATATCATAACAGGGGGACCGCGTGTCACAGGTTGCATGTGTAAAGCTTTGCTTCCTGGGTGATTATGAAATAAATGGGCAATTATGTGTCAGTTTATTCAGAAGTTAGGGCAGGGATAGAATCTGCAAATCAGCTTTAGCTTTAGCAGTGGATTTCAAGGAAAGTATGAGACAAGACTTAGATCTGTACTGAAAGTTTCACCTCTGTTCTATATACCCAGAAAAAGGAAATTAAATTTTGCAATGTTGTGCTTTAGTGCATTATGCTCATTTCTTTGAGGAATCGAATGAAAGCTTGCATTCCTACCATGCTGTATTGTACAACTCTGGACATGACTGAAATATTTCTAATGCGGTAAGAAGATGACATGCATTACAAAAACATGAGAGAAGAAACTACAAATCTCATGTAGTACACAGTGTGCTATTATGGAATAAGTAGTATGCCACATTGCAGGATCCCTTATATTTTCAATATTTTCAGAAATGAATAAAAAAATTAATTTTGGTTTTATGCATGCTTTGCAACAGTTCATTACTTCCATCCTTTGTGTTAGAAAACACACCTTTTTAACTGGCTCCATAACTCATGAATGTATTTCATGCATTTCTTGTACGCATAACTAGATTACACATTTTAATTGGTAAATGCAACTCAATAATTTAAGATTATTTTAGTCCTTTAGATTGACTGCCCATGAATCCATATTTGCTAATGGGCTAATAGAGCGTTCAAAATTCCCTGCCATCTCTGTGACCAATTACAGCTAATTAACATCCCCCTAATTTCAGATCCAGAGTGTTCAATATACAGAGTAAATTGACAGTGATTTAGCCAGTCACCTAAAGGCCAGACTAAATCAAACCTAATGAAACCTCACCAAATCTATGAAACCCAAAATTACCTACAAAATAATATAAATGAAAATATAAAAAACACACACAACACACTTAGCAGAATGAGCTTGCTATGTTGTTTTCATAAGTAAAACAACACCATGAGTACACTCTTTGTTAGAGATAATTTGTTTTGCTCACATAAAGGGGCTTTTTAGAGACCTGTAGCAAAGGCAGATCTTTTTTTTTGAGGTATGCCTTTAGGAATGAGGAGTTAACAGTATATGGAGCTCCCATACAGTCACATGCTTTCTTTAATTATATTTTTTTAATTCTTTTTTAAGTTAATGTAAAACATCTGGCCAAATGTTGTGGGGCCTCCCAGAGTAGCTTCTGAATAACACAGTCTGAAGTCACAATTTCCCTGCCTGAACTTGTGGTCATTTTTATTACTATCTTGCAGCCACAGATGGACTTTGTCTGGCCTTGGGGAGTATATAATCATTATAGGGAATATATTGTATTTCCTATAAACATACTTTTTCCCCTCTAATATCATCTCACTGTAGTCACCCAGTTGGGCTAATGTTCACTGGAAAGTTTTAAGAACTACAAAAAGAAGACTACCTGTTTTTGCTCTTGTGTTTTATGACTATATATCCACCAGCTTTAAAACTGAAAATACATTTACATTTAATCATGAAAAAGAATGCACTTCTGGATTAGTTTAAACCACCAGCAAACTTAATGGAAAAAATAAAACCTGCAAAAAAAACTTAAAAAAAACCAACCTGCAAAGCCCTAGACAAGCCTCCTACTTTAAAATTTATCAAAACAATGCTACAGTCTTCTGCAAGACATTTCTTGCTGTATTTATAAATTTCAATTCAAAGCATGATTGAACAGCTTATCTATTTCAAAGTTCTTAATGAATTTCTTAATTGAATTATATGAGGCTTCAATTAATGTACCTAAAACCTACAAAACATTTTTTCTCTTCCATGATAAAATCCATTAAAGGGATTTAAGCCCAATTCCAGTTTAAAGAAGGGTTGCTCAGATGACATCTGGTTTCTCAAGTTTCAGTCTGCAGCAGATTTCATAGCTGAGTTATAAACCCCTAGAAAATTAGTTTATACTGAAAAGAATGACAGTCTATGAACTATTGCAGTATTACAAGTGCTGCTTTCATCCCAAAAGGTCCAGTGTATAAAAGACAAATTTTGATAGATCAAACTTTGTGAGGTTATGTAGTTGAAAATATGAAATTCCAGAAACCGCTTCAATGTATAGGGAAGGATTTAAGAGGAGACTTCATGCCTAAATATTCTTCATGGGACACAAAACACAAAGCAAATTTCCAGTGCATAATGGTATCTGTGAAATTTATAATTTTAAACAAACAAACCAAACCAGTAATTCATTTCAGTAACAATTGCAGTGATGCAATTCTTTGGTTATTTTCTGTTGAAGAAATTGAAGTAACTCAACAAGAATCACCTATATATAATATATTCTTTTCAGCAATAGAATTTGTTTGTGACTTGTGAAAATACTGTGCTTTGACCACGTTTTTACCTTGCTGTGATTCACACTGTATTATCTCACACTTACAGCATATTGTTTCTCTTTTTAATAAACTCAAATTTCTGCCACAAAACAGCAGCCCCACGGAGATTAAACAACTCCAAACTTCACTCCTTAAGTGCTTCCTTTAGCCAAGAGATAGCTGAGAACATTCATTATTACTAATGGTGTTTCTTCCTTTTTTCTATTGACCTTTCTGGGGCTCATCCTGTTGCCATCAGGTATAGCCACCTATTCACAACATTGCGATGATCCCTGTTTCCCACCTGGTAAAGTCCTTCTGCCTGCAGTGTTCTGAGTATGTGTGTGGATGATAGCAGAGCATGGGCACGAGCAGAGGCCAGGGCACGGCAGCACTGCTTCTTGGCTAACCCCAACTCCGCCTGGCTGGGGCTTGCAACAGCCTACTCCTCATTTTCACATCATGCTTGAAACTGATCTGACAGCTAGGAGATGCCCCCAGCCAGGAGAGTCACAGGAAATGGTGTCAAGCTGAGGTACTAATTTTACACCTTAAACACCCTTTAAAAATGCTGTTGTACAATTATCTAACAGCTTTTTCATCTGAAGATCTGTGTTCTTAGTCAGAGAAGTGAACCCATAGAATGAAACAAAATGAAGCTTCAAATTATTTTAGATAAAATGTGTTTCAGAAAACACCACCTAATGAAGATCTGAACTATCAAATCAAAATCTTCCAGCTGATATCAAATCAAGTCATATAAACTACACTTAAAGCCCATACTAAACATACAGTCCTATCAACATGTCGGGCTATATCAAATGGACCTGAAATTACTGAGTTACTTTGTGAGTTTGTGAATTTCTTTTTAAGTTTTGGCAAGTAAATTCTAGTTATAACTGCTTCTTTGTTGACTCTCAGGTGAGGTTTCCTCTATGAATGTGTCCTCAGATAATTATCTAAGGTTGATATTAGAAAGAGACAGCTACAGGCTGTAGTCATAATATTTACAGTATACATACTTATAAAACGGAAATTACTGAGAAAGCTGACTCTGCACTTTCTTTGCCAGATAATTATATGTAATATAATTAAAAATTCAATTAGTATTTTTATACTAATAATTAGTATCTCTATAATTTTATATTACTATAAAATTATAGTAATTTTATAGTAATAATGGTACCAACCAGAGTTTTACCTGTTTATGACCTAGAGCTCTAAGCTTAATAAAAATGTTACTCTATGAAACAGAAGCGTAAGTCCTAAGGACATTTTTGTTGATAAACTGGAATGTTAATAATAGGAGACTATGTGTATATTGAGTTTAGTATTTTAGATGATACTTTTCAAAAGATCACAGAGTAGAATGAAAGAAACTTACAAATATATAAACTTTCAAATTAAAATACAGGTCTCTATATTCATAACAGAATATTTTACTAAAAATAGCATATGTTTTATTATCTCAAGCTATTGTTAGGCTTTTGTATTTTATCAAACACAACAGAAATTCTGTCTTCATCAGCTGTACCTTGTCAGTGTCAATGAATTAGTTTATATCTCATAGATCAATCTTTGCACCAGATAATTACCATCATTTTTAACTTAATTGCATTCAATTCACTGGAGTCAAAATATGTAATTGATGAAAATCCAACAATTATTAACTAATTTGCTACGATTCATTAAAAAAAAAAAAAAGCTGCCTTAACATAGGTTCAACTCTGAGTAGACATTTAACTATTTGAAAAGCTAAAAAAGATTGATAGGAAGTTACATTTCTGTCAGAGTTATTAAGACTCGAATAATGACTGAAGTGATTTGCACAGATAATCAATTAGTCACTTTTTGTTGTACACTTCACAGGAATAAATGATACAGACTATTAAACTTAACTAAATTTGCTCTGGAGGCTACAGCGAATCATACCATGTGATTACTCAATTCTTGTATCCAAAAATCACTTTTAAAGTACCCATTATCAGTCCTGATGGAAAAAAAAGGGTTTTCTGTAAAAAATAATTTGTCACATTATGAAAATTACATTCTATCTTCTTGTTAACAAGAACATACCTAATGCCAATTGCAGGACTTGAGAACTTTGCCATTGCCTGGTTTCAAGTAGCTGTGTTAAGTGTGAGTTATTAATTACCGTTAAGGTTAGAAATTTGCATTTAAAATGATTTGGAATTAAGATTGTGAGCCAGGGAGACTTCAGAAATGAATAAATTAATTGTTCAGAATTGTTGTTCTCACATTTTTAATCAAATTGCTGTTTCTGTATTAATAATGCTAGAGAACTACAAGGAATTGTAACACTAAATGTGCTGCTTCAAATTACATAGGGATTTTTAAGAAGTATTTAATACCTACAACACATCTGAAACGACTTCCTAAATAATTATTTTAAAGATATTTGCATATGTTTAGTATAGAAAATCCAAGTAATCTTCCAGATATCTCCAACAGCTAAGAAACATTCTCCAATCAAATTCAATTGAGTTGTCCTACATTAAAGTTTCTTTGTAAGTTAATATACAAATTCCTCCCATGTGATTGGAATTCTTCCTCTATCAGCTTTAACTCTTCCAAATTTCCACATTTTCCAGAAGCTTCTGTAATTCTGATGTTTCCTCCAAAAAGAAAACAACAAAACTGGTACTGTTCTCATAGTGATGAACATGCACAAAAAAAGAGGAACTTCTACTGATCTGAAAAGCATCTTTTATACTGTGCCAAGTAATAAAAGTCTTTGACAAACAAAGTGTTCTAGCAAAGCATTTTTGTGGAATCAGTGCTGCTCTGGAATGTAAGTAATTTATCAAGGAGAATAGTTGTATAGACCTGAAATTAATTATGAATGTAAAGCTACAAATCTAAGTGCTTAGTCAAAGTGTACAATAACAAGAAAGATTTAAATCTGAAACAGCATCACTAGCAGGATCCATGTCACATACCTCAGTAATATGAAAATAAGGTGACATGTCCATGCTAATTCTTCAGACTTCTTTTTTAGTCAATGGAAGGAGTGAGTATCTTTGGAAAGTAGTTCATGTAACCCTAAAACAGATTTCAGAGGAAAGAGAGACACTTGCCTTCTGAAGATCACAATATGACTTTCTGCACTGGCATTTGAGGGAGCTTAGGAACCACCAGGGATTCAGTACCCTTTTACGTATATTTCAGTAAATAGGATAATCTGAATTTAAACTGTGATTAAAGGTAATTGCCTAGTGTCAACTAAATTCTTCAATATTAATTGTATGTTTAATGTCTGAACTTAACCTTCTCAGGAACCATTTACTTCCTTTCCCCTCCTTCAACATGCATTTATTAATTGTTTACTATTTTATCTAAGACAAAAAATTGTCTCAATCCTTATCTAAAAGTAAAACAAAGGTAAAACTTCACACATCTGTATCTATCTAAGAAGTATTCTGTATAGATAAAGGCTCTTTAAAATTTAAATTCAAAGTCCTGCCCACTCTACTTCCAGAGCAATGGATTTTATAGGATGATGTATTAATCACAGCTTGGATTAATTATATTAGTCTATAATAATGTTAGTTACAGCTACAGATTAGTTAAAAATCTATATTATGCACCATATGTTATCAAAATAAATATATTGTGAGCTCACTTTTAAAATAATTAGTCTTCTAAGATTTGCTAAGAAATTACAAACTGGATAGAAGACTGATAATCCAGTTGAATATGTTGACTACAGGATGACTAAAAAAATCTCATCATGTTTTTCAACTGCTGAACATCTCTAAATTAAAAAATGCCAAGTTCAAATTTTGTTATGAAAATCTGAATTCTTTCAGCTTTGTTTTTAAAGCAAGAGTATGCAAGTCTTGTGGAAAGGGTTGTCTTTCTTTGCATGTGTGTGAGGCAAATTGAATCTTTCTCTGTATTTGTTAACACCAGAATTGTTCAATTTAGTTTGTTTTTAGTGTATTTCATTCTGCTACAGACCTCATAGCACCTGGTATCGTCAAAGTTGTAGGGAGTACTAAAAGCATAGATTTAATCAGTCGTAATTTTCACTTCAGCATTACTCTGTGAGGTGTTCTTAAGAATTCTAGAACACATCATTGCTATTAGCACTACTGTTAAAAAGTTTGGAAAACAAGTTAAACAGAAGATCTGTGCAAAAGGACATAATTTCCTATGTCTGTGCCACTTGTTTCAGATCTCAAGTGAGCTCACAGTATGTTTGAATACAAAATTTAATTTTGCAAACACCAATAAAGTGTCCTCTACGCAGCTCCAAACTGATTTTTCTAAATTTTCTACGTCAAACAGGATTTGCAACTCGGCCTGTTAGCATAGGCATGACTGAACACACAATTTTGCCTCTGGACACTTATCATTTCTAATCCCTTTTCGTAGTGTGGTATGAAGATGTTATGAATTAAAGACCAGGATATGATGTTGAAGACTGATTCATCAGCAAAGATGGCTTGCCTTGGGGTGGTTGGAATAATTTCCTCTGCTCTTGATCTTGCACTTCTCTGAGCATTTCCCTTGCCTGCCCAGGGGGGACAGCTCTGCTACCTGTGAAGCAGAAGCAGGTCTTGAACTTCTAGTTGATAGACCAGTATATTAAAATAAATTGATACCAGTTCTTGTCTAGTTTACAGCTGTACTCCCTGTGGCTGTAAAAACCTGTGGCTGTAAAAGCAGCTGAGCCCTCCCTGAGCAGCCAGTGGGTAAAAGGAGGGTGGACAGCCACACTGAAATTTGAGGCAGCTGTCCAAAGTTAAACCATCCCTGCTTGTGAATCGAAATCTTGATTTTTCTAAGACACCTCTGGCCACGTCCATTCTATCAGTCCACTTTGACTCCTTAGCACTTCTAGATTAGAAAAAAGTGCAAATGGCATCAGGGATCAGGTCACAAATTTAGTTTTTAAGAGCCTAAGTAGAGGTATTTGTTATCCTGGTTAACGCTTGAGAAGACAACTTGTGGCAAATCACTTGAAAAAATTAAATCTCTACATCTCAATGCATTAATACAATGCAAACAAATAAGTGTCATGCTAAACAAAGTAGATATTTGTTGGTTTACTGCTCAATCTTTCTGAATAAAATGGTGCGCACAGTAGTACACTAAATTAATTTCTTTGCAATTATGTCATTGCATCATGACACATCTTTAATTTATTTGATGTGTCAGATTGTTCAGCAGCATACACCTATAAAATACAATATTTACAAAATATTAACAACAATATTTCTTTTGTCTGCATTAGCAAAAGCAGGTGCAAACCAATAAGAAGTCAGCCTGGTCTCTTGTGTTTCAGAATAATTAATTAGAAATAAAATGAGCCATTTAGTAATGGATTTCTATTTAAAATAAAGCTACATCTAAGTTTCATTGCAACACTTTTATAAAATAACTGTTCATACTGCTGTCACTGATAATGTTCCTTTAAGCTGGCACCTTGCATGATTTTTAGCCTGAAAGTCCATGTGAGACTGTTTCTGATTAATGCTGATTTGGCTTGTGAGTCAGAACACTGCAATCAGAAGTAGTTCTGAAGAGACTTGTCTTTAGCCTCCTACTAAAATATTTACCTTCAGAAAGACAATGTGAAACCAAGGTATGGTTCCCACCTTGATACTGTTAAACTCAGTGTACCTATTCCTATCGAAAGTCCTAGGAGCAAAACTAGGCCAAAAGTTCAAATCACATTTATAGTCTACATTCAGTGGTTTATATTTGTAGAAAATCTTTGCACAGACAAGGCAATCACTCAGTCTGCAGTTTCAAGCACAGTGGGAAGTAACATAGGCTGAATGAGGGTTGTCCCTCCTCCTAAGCAATGTTTGGTATAAAGTTCAAGAAAATAGGAAATTGCTGTACAGAATAGTCAGAAGAAAAAGCTGTCAGAGGCTGGAACGTCCCTCTGAAGTAGTGTGTAAGGTACAGAGAAATCTGGTGAAATCCCACGTGGAGAAGCCTTTAAGGGAATACTAGTATTACCCACTGATGGCTGCACTGCCTGAGTGTGGAAACAGTGGGGAGCAGAAGTCTCACTTCCATCAGAGGTTCCAGGAAGGTGAAGGACATGAAACTGCACAGCTCCCTTGTTCCCCAATTTGCTTGTCTAAGAGGCAGTAAGACCAGAACAAGTTAAGTATGCACATGTGCACAAGTGTATTTGAAAGTAATTCTAGAAAAGTTGTGAAAGAGGAACCAGAAACACAGGAGTATGTGTTTGAAAGCAGCTGTCTCTGTGCCACTATCTGGATTTGCATCCCTGTTTAGTAAGAACTCAGGTTAATTTCAGCTTGTGTATGCACAGCTTTCTTCTTCCCATCCTGTATGTGTGGTCCACGACAATGACATGACCTGTCTTTGTAGTTAATCCAAGGCTCAGCAATTTATTCAGCCAATACTTGCGTGAAAGAAGGAGCTCAGTGGGGAGATATGACATGAGTGGGACTGAATCCTAGCTGGGCATCAAGAGGCAGGAGATCTGAGTCAGATTAAAAACTGGGCTGAAATGAAGAATTTATCTAAAATTAAGAATATTAGAAAGATATCTATACTTATATTTTTCCCAAGCAAGCCTCAGAAGGAGAGCCAGAGCTTGGAGTACAACATCAGACCAAATTAAACAGTGTCCTTAATCACTCTGCGAAGAGCAAGCACAGTAAGATACAGTTTATACCAGTCTTCCACAGGAAGGAGAGCTGTCCTCAAATGCTTGCATAATAAAAAATTAACATTCACAATCCTTGTATCTGCTAAAAGAGGTAGTATAATTAGTCCTGTATAAAATGAAGATTAACTTTTATTACTGAAGCAGTTGTTTGGTTTGGGTTCGTTTTTCAAATCGCTTTTGTTTTAAACTCTGCACTCAGGAAGATCTGTTCACAAGCTCAGCACAGAACCACTGAGAATCATTCATGAGACACTGGAAGAATCTTCTGATTGGATTTATGGCTTTTTTTCTTTACTGTCTGACATCGTATGGAGTGATGATGATGACAGTGATGAAGGTATTTGTAATGTAAAGACTTCTGTAACCGCTCTAACTGCTGTTTTACACGCATTAAAATGGCTTACTCAGCTTTTAACCTCACAGACAAGAAGGTCAAACAAAAGGAAAATGAACACTGTTGCTAATAAAGCATCCAGCGGCTACTCCAGTCAGTAAATTGGTCTCTTCGTTAGCTTTCATCTCATGTTTAATGTACTATTACAGAAAAACTCTCGGAATTAAATATTACCATTAGTACATCTTGAAGAGAAGAGCACTAATTTATATACAACTTCAAAGCTACAGCCAAAATATGCATCAGGATATTGCTTCAGAGAATGGAAATAACTATTTTCTTTTAATCCAAGAATCTAAAGAACCCTGGAAAATATGCAAGATACTTCAAGAAATTTAGAACATTTTTTAATTTGACATAATGATAACGGGCAATATATTGAAAAGAAAAAAAATATATGACATTTCAACTGAACTTACAGGACTTTGGATGGTGTATTGCAAAAAATTCAGTTTACTAGAAATTATAGTTCTGCCGTTACAGTACCATTCTTCATCTGAGATAATCAGATAAATGAAAGCAAATTACTAATATTTTGATTACTCTCCTTCTGTTAATAAAAAACAAAAGACAAAAACAAACAAAAAAATGAACTCTAGTTCCCCAGTATGAGCAGAGATTGCTCACAGTCAGTAGTGGATCATCATGTCACATCATATTGGTCATTCTGACAAGCGATAAGTGTAGGAGTGACATCTTCATTTCACGGTAGTTTATTTTATATTCCATTTGGCTACACCAGAATATAATTAAAAAGCGACATGTACTGAAACTGACTTCTACTCATTTGTTCAGAAACCTGAGCGATATTACAAAGTGTTTACCTTTTAAATATGTGAGAATATATATCAATATATATAAAAAGCATGAGCTTTTTATATAACACTGTATCTGAATGCTAATAGATAGGCTGCTTCGTGTGAGTCTGTGAATTGGGCATCCTAGTCTGAGATATGATTTATAACTAGCAGAAATCCAGCCTCTCCAAAGGTTGACAAACAGAAAAGATGAAATATAGAGAGCTTGCTAAAATTTGATCAGTGTGCATTTTTAGCATTTCATAGCTCCCAAAGCATGTGCAAACTTCCAAACACTCGAGTGTCTAGGAGTTAATGGCAGTAGGAAAAGTCATAAAATACCTGAGAGAAAAAAAGCAAGATCTGATGTTCACTAGATTTGGAAACCTTAACTCTGGCAGTATTTCACCCAAGTGGAATTTCTTCATCAACCAGGAGTGTGAATAGGCAGTAAGGCATCTTACTGTAGTATATCACATAAATTAAGTGCTTTGAGCACCCTGCCGACTCTGTGCTGTAGTCAGAGCAGCTGAGGCTGCACACTAGCCAGTCATTCAGGATCACTTCTTCAAATTCTGTGCCCTACATGGAGGTGCAATAACATATTGCCACGATCAAGTACTTATAGTTAAAGTAAAATGGATTATTTTTTGCCTTGAGTTTAACTGGAAGCATTGCTAGATTTACAATCTTGCTAAATTTCATATATACTTTATTTGGAATTTAAAAAGATCCAATGAGCCTTTCCTTAAAAAGTGGAAACATGCATAAAGTAAAGCAAATTTTTAATTGTAGTCACAGCTTAATTTTCAGAAGCACAGATAGAGATTTGGATATTTCTTAGCTACTGCTAAGTAACTAATTTATCTTCCCAAAGCTCTATGTCAAGATAGATTTTTTTTATGAAAAATCAAAAATCTCAGAATAGGTACTTGTCATTTAGCATATAAAGAAGAAAAATTATTTTTTGAAAAAAATGAGCCAACATGAAAAACATGAGTTGCTTTTTTGGTGCTTTTTTGGTTTTATGTTTGTTTTGTGGTTTTTTTTACTTGTTTGTTTTGTTTGTTTGATTTTGGTTTTTAGTTTTTGATTTGGTTTGGTTTTGGTTTTGTTTTTTTTAAAAATCTTTTCTCTGATATCTGTTTTTTTCTCTTGGTTTAGGTGAAGTGGAACCTTCCCTGAAAAAAGGTTGGTCAGTTGTTTAATAATAGAGGGAAAATATTTTGTAATCATTTTAAGAATTAACTGTGTATCTGTGGTATGAATTCTATCAATAGTTACATGTCAGTCTACTAACCTTTTTAGTTGTGCTTTAACAAATTCATTAATGCAAAACACAAATAATAATATTTTCTGAGCTTTTTACTGGTCTGTAAGAATTCCTGACTATTTCATTATTACTGAGAAAATCTGAAATTTTTTTATATAAAAATAGAATTATAGAAATATTATTTATATCCTTGTCATGCTTTCTGGGACTTCTGTTAATGCCAAGGAGTTATATGTATGTCTGGACAGAAATAAAGTTCAGGAATAATAATATGGAAAGTATATTTAGTCAGAAATAATGATGAGGTACTGTCAAGTATTTTACCTGAAGCCAGCAGAGACCCTTAAAGAAAGGACTGCATCATAATCTTCTGAAAAAATTATTTAGGTATCATTGAATTTTTAAAACAGACAAGTTAAGGAAATAGGATTCATGTTATAATCTTTACAGATATTGAAATAGTTTTTCTGAAACATAAAACTTATATTCAACTTCTATTAAATCAAAATGCAAATGTATTAGAAGGCTGGAATTACTGATGATAGAATGTAAAGCTTTTCAAAACTAGGGTGTAATTTTTTTTTCCATATTGAGCAAAGCTTGAGAATAGTAGGATGTGTAACCAGCCCTATGTGAACTGAATTTGGTATCCATCAAATTCTCAAGAGGCCCATATTGAAGGATCTATCACCTCAGTTGCTTCTGAGATTACAATCCTGTTTTCTCTGAAGTTAATTTGAACTGGATTAGTCTTCTATTTAATGAAACATTCTGTCAGTCTCAATCTGCAATCCAAGGAATTATTAGGTTTTAAGATCAGGACCAATTTATCTTTCTATTGATGACTCCTCATGTTAGGAAAACTTATAGTGTAAGAAAATATTCCATCTCTTTACTTCATCTGTAAGAATGGTAAAACTTTCAGCATCACCCTGTCTCTTTTCCCATAGACATAGGTGCATTTTTAATTTTGCAGAAGGTGCACAGAGTCTGAAGCTCTAGCACATTGTTGGCAAGTTGTACAAGGGTTCAATGTGTCTTCTCACCACAGGCCAGTGTAGGGGCTAGGCTGAAAGTGCTGCTGCCTGATGCTTGAGGAAGGCATAATCCATAAAAATACCATGCTCAGCATTGCAATCCCTCCTTTGGAAATCAGTGACCTAGGCCTTACTCCCATTGCATTGGGACACAAAGCTATAGAAACAGAATTTAGAGAAGTCACCTAAACAAGCTGAAGGCTGTTTAAATTGTAAGCAATTGGAAGTGATGATATGGTTGTTTGGACCTAAAATTGCTCCATCCAAGGAGCTGAGTATCTAACTGCTGGCTGGGAATATTTTCCTCACTATTCAAAGCTCACAGGCTGGCTGTGGACATGAATCCTGAGAGTCTTCTATCTTTGGTAAGAAAACAGATAAGGAGCTGATGATTTCTCTAGATCTGGTATCTTAAAGGATAACGCAGACACACAGATAAGAAAAGGTCCAAATTCAAACATGCTTCACCTGTCTGAACAGTAAAACAAATTTTGAATGGGCTTTTCCGCTTTCTGGATGTGTGCTCAAGATTCTCCCTCTGTCTTTTAGAATATAAGCGTTCTCATCCTTCTCTCCCTGTGAAATGCTTTCTCTTGACTAGGCCTGCTGAAGATAAGTAATGCCATAAGCTTTCACATAGCAACATCCTCAAATAACTTACCATCTCTAGGGGACTGGAGGTCTCCATTTCATCCTGGCAGCCAGGATCCTGGTTATACTTGATTTTGTCACCTCTTTTACTGGGCTACAGGAGTACAACATACGTGGCCTGAAGCCAGGGTCCCTTGGAAACGCCAGTGCAGGGTACTGTGCGCGTCTCCTGAGTGACAGGCACCTCTCAGCCCCTCAGAGGTGTTCCTGTCTCTCTTCAGACTTCTCTTAAAACTGTATAAACATCAAAGAGCTTAATTGCCTTAGGGGTCTAAGGCTAAACAGTTTTCTGAGAGCCCTGTGGTGTAGCTTTTTTGCTTAGGCACAGCGAAATTCTGTTCCGGTGCTAAAGCTGGTGAGTGCAGAAGGCAAAGCCCTGGCAGGTGAGCTGCGGGCTCAGGTGAGCTCCTGCAGGTAGCACTCTCACAAACATCACAATCTGTTCCCCTGAGCACAAGGTGCAGATCTCTCCAAGCAGCTTTTCTTAACTAATTTGTGCTGTCATTTACATGGTCCATAAATAACACTTCCAGAAGAAAAGCTTTCTAAAACAAAACAAAGCAAAACAAAACAAGACATTACATTGGTGATTTTTTTTCCATGTTGCTGCTGTTAGGGCTGGACCCAAAAGAGGACCATCTATGCAAATAGATATGGAGATTTCTGGGTGTTAGAATGTTGGTTTGTTCCGTGAAATTAGAACCAAATTTTTGATTGTGGGGTTTTCTCTGCCTACATATAAAGAACCATTTCTGTATCAAAATGCCTTCTACTCTGAGCAGCAATTTCATCTATAGCTTTATGAAGGATCCTTCTGAAAAAAACAACCCAGTGAAATAGTGCAGTACACCACTGCTGTCTCTAGAATATGAACAGATTGACATTTTTCACATTTTTACGGAAAACCTTTTCAAATTTCACTCTGGAAATCTGCACTATGGTTTCTGTGCCTAATATTTAAGTACTTGTATTGGATCTAACTCACAGTTATTGTGGTATTCATGAATACAATGAGAATTTTTGAAAAATCTCCATGTCTATTTTTAGTGAATGGACAAACCTCCACTCTTTTGCTTTGCTGACTAGTAGCTTTTATGAATGCTAAAATGTTTGCACAGAACTTACTTTATAATGGAATATAGTAACTGAAAAAATAAGATTGCTGGTATCACAAAACAATTGCATATTAGAAAAAAAACTTCAAGGGGAGTGGCAAGGACATTGTCTACCATGAAAGAAGAAAAGTCTAATCATAATTATGATCCCAAAGAAAGCAGAGATCACTTTCCTAGAGATGTAAATTAAAAGCAAAGATAATAGAAGTACAAGTAATGACAATGGTCTTCCACAGGCAATGGAATTAATATCAGTTTCAGAATCCTTTAGAAGATATGAAAATATCTCTCAAGAACTCTTTTTTTATTGCAATTATATTTTTCTTGTTCAAGTCTTATCACTAATATTTATCTTCAATAATTGGAAAAGAATGAACATTTAATATTGTCTGGCAAAGCAGTGGACATAGTAAAAGATTATTCTGGAAGGGACTTTTTAGTCTTTAACAATGCATATTGTCAACAAACAAAAACTATAGGGCATTTTCACAAAATACAGAGAAATTTAATTCTTTCAGGCTTAATTTGCTTTTAGTTTCATTTTTTTTCTATAATAGTCATGACTGATAATCTTGTTCATTTTTTCAGGGTTAGTTTTACCTTTAGAGACATATTCTATTATTTAAAAGTTGCCTGTATGTTTTTACTAGTAATTCTTGGTATAAAAAGAAAGTGGGTTTCTTTTTGTTTGTTTGTTGGTTTTGTTTATTTTTGTGGATACTGTTGGCCTCAGTTGTGAGTTTGGAAAAGAGCTGAGAAAACACAATGTTGGAAATAAAGATCTGTAAATAATAAAGAAGTGCAAACACTTCAACATTGACAACAATGCCTAAAAAGGCCTTTATCAAACTGAAAATAATTTTAATTTCAATAAATACTATTCAATTAAAAAGCAGAGAAAGAAATAAAGCACCATCATGACAGTTATTCATCTCTGTACTACCAAGAATTTTTATTATTGGCATAAGATTATTCTTACTAACAATCAAAAGAAACATTTCCTTCAGGTAGAGATGGATCTCTAATTTTCTGTGAGGTAGCTTATATGTGAGACAGAAGAATGGGGTTTTTGTTTCTTAGGAAAATGTGATTTAAAAATTATAAAATACAACAAAAAGCCAACATAGACTCGAAATTTCTGTTAAAGGCCGCAAGAAATTTTGTAAAAGACAAATAAACTTTTTGGCAAAGCACCTTATTCATCTGTCTTCACTTCAAATGACAGCATCACTGCCAGAGTATTAGGCTGGTTATTAATATGCTGAAGACACATCATGCTCTTAAAAGATGTGTCAGCTTCTAAGGGAATGGTCAGTTACACTGACTCGGCCTCAGTGGCTCTGGCCAAGGTGCAGGTCCCCCAGACACGATGCCAGACACCCACTCCTATTAACCCCTTCTCCACCCCAAGGTTAGGCCAGTCAGAACTTACTCAGCACAATCTATTGCCTTGTTCAGACCTGGCTATTGATTTGTGCTAACAAAGTGCTCCCAAAAGGAAAGGTTCTCAGACCAGAAAATTTCCTGCATCGTCTTTTGGTGTAGTGATCAAGTAAGCATATACAACAGCTTTGCCTGGGAGAGGGGAGAGGAAAGAACAACCTCCCTAGACAGGCAGGGGGTTTTCTAATTTGGAAGTGAAAGTAGTTTTGAAATGATAGCCTGTACAAGCCTAAAAGAGTTGTTCTCACTATCCAGGCAGGGTAGGGAAAACATACTGACAAATAATTAAATTGTTAGTCCTAAAATTTATCAAATGTGTCAGATTGTTTTCAACTATTAAAGTGCCTAAGAACGTATGATTGGACCAAAAGTCCAGCTGACTCAGTGGATGGGACAGAAGTCCTTATTGCTGCCCTAGACTGACCAGTGCAAATGTCTCAGGAAATGTATCAAATTGTTAAAAATATAGTTATAATTTCCCAAGGGAGCTCTCCATACTCCAAGCATTTTCCCCAGTGAAGGGAGACAGTGTTTGCATGGCTTTAATCCATCTACAACTTCGTGTGAACCCAAGGCTATAGACAGTTTGGAAATGAACTAGAGACCATAAATTCAGAATACCATAAATGCAACCTGAAAGCTGTGTTACCAGTGTGGTTGTTATATATGTGTCTTAAAAAATAATTATGCAGTTTCATTCATCCCTAGAGTATATCCCTATTTGTACTGATAATGCCTTCTGAATTCAGTTTCTTTTATGTTGTTGTATGGTAATGTTCACTTCTCTGTGTATGAGTTGCTATTAAAGATCTCACTAAAAGGCTTTTGCTGTCTCCCTAGGCTACACTTTACTATAAAGCATTTTGCATATCTTTGTGTAAAGTACACCCTGTGTTAAAAGATGGAAATCATTGATTGGTTCAATTCTCAGATGTTAAACTGCTTTTCCAGATACTGGGTTTTTTTTGCATTTTTCATTTTTGTGGCATACATTTCTGTTATTAATGTTCTTTTAACAATTTCATCTGGTTTTACTTTGATCAATACAGCAATGGCATATCCACCATAAAATAGCATTTTATAAAAGAAAATATTTTTCATATTACACAGATGAAAAAAGGCAATATACCACCAGGGTAGTGGGATGTTCAATTATAGTTCTTTTGCCTTTTGCAGAATTGTGATTTGTTTTCAACTTGAGCTGAAACTTTTCAATCCAAGCTTACCAGCTATATTTTAAAAGAGAGAGAGAACTTTGGGCCACAAGGTAGTAGGGACCTAGACAGAAGTGTAGAAGTGGTGAAGTTAGCCTCTTAAATCAGGGAAAAACTTAAGTAAAGATATCCATGCAGTCTTTGTGGAAATCTTAATTTGTGCCCCAGTAATGGAGGGCAGGTTCTCACTCTGAGAGGACATTAAGCAGATCCCCACTACCTGGAAGATGAACAATTCCAAAATGCAGTTAAACCCACAGCATCAAACTGGGGTTCTTGCAGATTTCTGAGTGAACTCAGGTCCCTTCACAGTTACTGCTGTGCCAAGGAGAGGATGTAGCAAATGGAGCCCATGCACATGACCCACAGAAACTTCTCTCTTCTGCATGCCAAGCCCCTAAAACAAAGTCAATTGGATCCAAAAGTGAATGAATTTGTGAAGGAATGACTATTTACAGACTAATACAGTTAGGTAGAATCTGTAGAGTTCATGTTTTTGAAATATTGGCACAGTAACTGAGCTTTTGATTTATTTTTATTGTGTTTTTAACACTTTTCAAAAACAAACAAAACCCCAAAAACCTCAACTAAACAACAATTAAATAGATTCGTATGAACAAAGATTTCTTTGATATTAATTAAGATTAGAGATTTTAGGTATAGTTATATATATAATTTTTCTCAGAAGCATGCCAATACAATTTCATGTTCCACTGGAGGAAAATAAAATCTGGTTTTGATCAGGTGGCTCTATCTCTAATTTGTTTGAGTAAAGAGGTTGTCTGTCTTTTGTTTTTTTGTTTTTAATTTTAACCAAAGTATAAGTAGAATTCCTTTTAGATTTTAGAACCAAGGTACAGGGCTGGTGTCTAGGAATGAAAAACACAGCCTTAACATCTTTATATACATTAAGAATAAAACATAACTTTATGTTAAACTGTTTAGGATTGAAATCTTTTAATATCTTCCACTTTCAGTTCTTTCAAAAGCCCAGTCATTAAAATTCCACCATAAACAGTCTGCATATGGTCAACCTGAAGAATGCCAATGCTGCTTACAGGGCAATTAGTCAAAGATAGTTGCAAGTACCTCACTCCCTGTAAAACCTTTTGCATAAGATATTGTTTTTCTGTTTCAAATGAAAACCTTAGCAGGGGAAAACAAAACTAAAATAAATAAATAAATAAATAAATAATAGTAATAACAGTAATAACAGTAATAACAATAATAACAATAACAATAATGATAATAATAATAATAATAACAACAATAATAAATAATTATTTAGGCTTTGGAAGGAAAGGAAAGGACAGGTTATGTATGATGTCAAGTTCCATTTGCTTTGTTGAACTGAGCTTTCCTTTCCCAAGAAGGAATAAACCTTAATTCCCACTCTAACTTGTAATTTCCAAAGAGGTGGATAAAAAATTCTGAAATCATATTTAACAGGAACAGTGGTCTGGTGCTTTATGTGATAGATGAACACACAAACTGTTCAGCATTTTCATTGATAAGAGCAATTTGTCTCCTGTTGCATTTTCAAGTAATCTGCTGTGGCACACAACTTCAGGAAATGTTATTATGTACCCCAGCCTGAAGTTGCTCTGAATCCCCAGAAGAGGTGAGATCTGAGAAAACACTGGGGATAAGACTGTGTTACTGGCAAACTGGTAGGGAAGTCACCTGAATAAGTCATATGTGTCATTCAGACTTTCCAACAATGAATGCTGGTATTTAAGGCCTTCAGTTACATTGTCTTTTGTTGTTTTATTTGGGGATTTTTTGGTCTCTGGTATTTTCTTCCTGTTGCAAGGTGTTTTTTTGTTTTTTCTGTGGGGTTTTTTTTGCCTGTAGAGTACAGCTACTTGATGTATTAGTTGTTAGATAGAAGTTGCTCTAATGCACAGCTTCCTTTCTTCTCCTCCTAGCCCCGCAAGGATAGCTGTCACCCTCACCAGCTGGTACTATCTAGATTAAAAATAGACATCAGCTGCACAATTGCAAATTTCTCCTGAGGATACCAACAGCAAGAGAGTTGACTACAATTCTTCACACAGACAGCATCTAAAAACACATTAGAAATGACATCTCTCTCAACTTCTAAAGTTCTTAACAGCATTCACTCTGGCCTTGCCCTCAGAATCTGTTTCCACCAACTCTCCAGGATAATCAGCTGCCTGCTACCAATTAGTCTTGATAAACTAGCAAGGATATAGCCCCACTAAAATGCTGGCAATAGGTGTAAGGATTTTAACTGCTCAGAAGCAAATTATTAACCTCTGGCTCACCAGATTCTGAGTTGAACTCATTTTCCTTTTCATGCTTAGATATTTGTAAGAGAGAGAATGTCAAAGCACCTAAGGTATGTATCATTGTATTACCTGTAACAGATGATGAAGAAGATCACCAGCTGGTAAAATTTGTTAGGAAAAAATCTGTTCTCATTTCATAGAAAATTCAATCTGCTTAATTATACCTTCAAAACACTAGATACATCAAAACTACATTCTTTCTTCACTGCAGTATTTAAGTGGAAACAGGAGGGCTTTAAGCATGGAGGCTGAATGTCAGGTTCAGAGGTAAACTCCCAGTTCTTTTGTTGACTTTCTGGGTTACCTTAGGTAAAGCATTCTTGTGTTTCAAATGGGGACTCTTTTTTTTTTTCTCACTTTGTCTCTTATATCACTGACACTTTTAAAATGGTTTTGGGAATTATTTAAAGGTATATTTCATTTGTAAGATGGAAACTCAGAGGATGAGGTGTAGGTGCTATTCTAACAATGCCAGAATGCTACTCACCATTTTATCCTCTAATGAAGCAAGATGCAAGGCTGTGCTTTCCCAGTACGAGAAGAAATGTGTCCCTCAAAGTTTGAACTCCTGTGTTACAGAGATGAGATATTTATACTGTGTTAGAGCTCCATGTGGTACCTAAAGTAATTCATGTAGGCTAAGGCTCATAGTTGCTATTATAACACAATAAAACTGAAATAGCTGAGAATAATGCTATCCATTTCACTATGTTATAAAAAAGAACATAACAAAAAATCAAAATCAGAAACACAAAGGCAGACAAGGAAGGGAACCAGGAGAATCTCCTCATGCCCTAGCATGAGGGGCTGTGCTCTCCATTCAAACCGATGTGAATCTGCACAGTGCTGACCCATTAGTTCACACAGATTAAGGGACTGAAATGATTTTCTCCCATCCTGATTTTCCTGGAGCTGGAGTGCACAGCCACTGCTGTGCTCTTGTTGGACACTGTCAACTGCTGTTAATGAAAATTATCTGGGTGAGGTGTAGGGCAGCTGCTGCCCAGACTCTGTTGTTCAGCAGGGATTTCCAGTAAAGCTTCCTGCTATACTGACCCTCAGCTGACTGTCAAGGTCTGTTTTGGGTCAACAGGACATAGATAAATCAGCCTGAAGCAATATAGTTGAGTGTGTCTCCTTTCTGCATCTTGAAATGGTCAGTGAGAAGATTCCTAGCTTTCCTTCTTGGAGTTCTTTAAAATAATCACCCTGCATGTTCTGTTTATCTGTACAAGACCTGAAGTCTAGAGAAATTAGCATCGAACAGTATCCACATTTAAGGAAATATTTATCTAGTCATAATCCAAGCAACACAAGGGGAAAGATAATTTTTCATGTCTGCCTAATAATTCAAGAAAACAAACAATGAAATACAGTTTTAAAAATACATACTTCCTTACAATAATTTTATAAACTGTGCTGTCATCTCATAAAGAATCTGGATGGTTGCTGTGGTGACAAAGATTATCCTTGCTGCTGCTTGATTCTGTCATTTTTCTAAACATGAATTCGTAATATTTAGGATTTATTAACAATGTGTCACATTGATAGAGATAAATTACATGCTTTAAACTGCCCATGTAAGTCTTCTATGATATTACAACCACTTTGTCAACTCAGCAATAAGATATGATGTGATTACTAGAAAATTAAAGCTATTTGTCATAAAAGATGAAGCAGAGAGTATCAGAACTCTCACAAAACAACAACAAAAAAATCTCTAGTAATCTAATGTTTCCTGATTTTAAATACTTTGAAGTTAGAAAATAGTTACTATTTTCTGTTTCGTAAATTGATCCAGTTTAGCTTATATTGAGACTAGATTTATTTGTATGGGAAAATTTAGGATGTAATGTACCAGAATTAATGTGATCCAGGCTGAAATTTTCTGATGGTTCAGACTCTAATGGGAAATTTGTGAAGAGACCTTAATGATGGGATGCTTTGTAGTATATAAAGGCATATGTGCACACACTTGTCTATTAAGAAGATGTACTTCACTGCTAGGAATTTGTGTATGTTTCTTTGTGATGTGTATTATCCTAATTGTAGCAGAAAATTAGATGAGATTATCAGTGTGGCTGTCTAAAAAGTGTATTTTTGTGCACCTTACTGAAATATTTGTTTGAAGCAAGCTTCACTGCTGATACTAAGATTTATTCTTATTTTATATTTATTTTTTCAAGAAAAACTGGCCTTTTTTCTGTAGTGAGACATAATACATGGTAGAAATGCAGCAGAGATGAGGCATTTTAAAGCAAGCAAGGAATATGTGTCTAAGTGACTCTGCCTGAAGAATATAATTTATTCATATGCATCTCTATATGTAGGGTGACCACTTGAACTGGGTGAGATATGTCTCCACTGTATGTTGCAATGCAGAGGAAGTGACTCAGCTTTCTTTAAGTCCCCTGAGTCAGAGTTTGGAAGCAGCCTGGAACAGTGGCATGGAAAACTGCTCAGATGTGCCCAGAATTAGGGAGCAATCTTTCATCTGTTCCGGTCTTGCAACATTCCTACCATTTATGCTACCTAAACTACACCATGTAGCCCTTTAAGCAAAACAAGTGGGGAAAATTCTGAAAATCAAGCAACAGGATTCTCTCAGCTGATAGAAATAAAATATCCTTACATATTTAAAAGAAAAATAATCCAGGCTCAGCTGAAATACAGTAAATCAGTAGAGTATATTTCTTCCTATTCTCACCCTTTCAGGTTTATAGAACAATAAATGAACTACACACCCAGGCTGAAAAGAGCAAGTTGAAAAGTGAATAAAAACTCCTTTTAGCCTAACGATATCATATAATTAGCTTAATTATGTTTCCATACATTAGTGGCTAACTAAGTGATGTATTTTAGTCCTTGTTACTCTTTACCTCAGTGAAATAATATTCTCACTATCTGGAGACAACCTAGCCTGATGCCATGGAATAGTTCTGGTTTTGCAAACCACACACAATAATTATTTCAGATACCAAATACTATGCAATGAAAACATTCCTTATTATTTTCAAGGACTTATGTAAATATCTGTGGAGGGAAAGCTCCATTTCCTACTGGATTTCTTTGGCAATGTGTATCCTGAGAAAATAACTAAGGTTGTAAGTGAAATATTTCACTCATTTTCAATAAGCATTAGAGTAGCTTCTTAGACCTGATATGCAATAATTTGCATAACTTTTTCTCTGTTGGATTCATTTTGTGGTCAGTGTTCTTGTGTTTTAGACCCTGCAGACTACAGGTAACACTGAAATACAAGAAGGCATCTCCCAGAGTCTAGTGAGGAAGTTTGCATTTACTTTTGTTGAAAACTAATTTCATACAGTATTTTAGAGCAGTTTCCTACTGTAGGAAATATGTGCACAATATGATAAACCAGGCACTGTGTATAGTCTTAATGACTTTATTGCACAGCTGTAATAAATGCCCTTTAAATTTCTACAGCTGTGTGTAAAGAGGGCTATGAACATTTGATTTAATTCTGGTTTGCTTTTTTGAAAATTCAACATTTTACTTTTTTTTATATTATCCTGGTTTTGACACAATAAAGACAGTAGAAAAAAAATATATATGGAGGTATATAACAGTAATTTAATATCCATATTGCAGCTGAAAAAATTCATTCAAAAGGAATGGCAGATAAATAATGTACCCCTTCCTCCTCTATGAAGACAGTTCTCAGTTTTTGGTGTACAACATGATCAAAATGAGTCATTCTCTGAGACAACAGTCACTAACACGGGAACTTTTCATCTCTATAGTTTATATAGAGTATTGAGTTTTATTGTGTGTTGGAGATCCCAATTCAGTATGTGAGCTTTAAAAATTTTAGAAAATATAGTAAAAAGAACATTTTTTCCTTCCAAAGATAATCTGGAAAACATAAAATAGTAATCTTAGTAAAAAACTCAAAATACATAAAAAAATGTTTAGTAAAAGCATTTTTTTCTGAATCATGACCAACATGTTACTGTATAGGTATTACAGATCAGCAAAACCTATTCTTACCTTTAAAAGTAGCTTATGTCTCAATTAAAAACAAAGTAATCATTAAAGGCAGCTAAAGTTGTGATTTATTTCCATATATATTGTCTGTGTAAATATATAAAATTGAAATATATTGTATATAACTCTGACTATGCAGGTGATAAAGCTGTGGTGCAGCCATAATATTTTAAGCACTTTTTGACTTTTTTTCTTAATATGAGAATGCATCTGATATTTTTGTGTGTGAAAGCTATTTTAATATTTATAAATCTGTGTCGCATTTTTTTTTCAGAAATTCAAAAACAGAAGACAGAGAAACCTGAAAAACGAACACCAACGAAGGGTAACTGTTTTTTTGTCTGTTTTCCCACATATATTTGTGTAACATACAGTGCTTTTGTTAACTACATAATTTTTAGGTTTTTTTTAACTTGGTTAACTACTGCCGCTGTATCACAGAAGCATTCAAAGATCAGTTGGCACAGACTGCAAATGATCAAAAATTCATGTATACCTTAGCATTAACAAAAAATTTGTAATTTTATGCTTGTGTAGCTAGATTGAAAATGCACATTCATAATAAGATTCTTCTGCCCAAACTTTTTCAGAAATCTTTTTTCTACTGAAGGTTCAAGAAAGTTGAGTGTTGATGAACTTCCTTTGGTGCAAAAGGCATGAAGTGTGTTGGGCAAGGAAAAAAGCAAATTCATAGGCCAGTGGGTGCCATCCAAGTTAGGAAGTCATAGTTAAGAGGGAGCCAGGTGTGTATCAGAGATAAGAAAAACTTCCATTTTAAGAACCTGCTCTTTTTCAGACTGTTTAATCTCCTATAACTGGCACTTTCCAAAAATCCACAGAGGAAGTGGTTTGGACTGATTTTCAGAGGTTGTATAAACAAAGGTGTTTCCTGGGATATCTGAAGGGGTTTTTTTGCCTAACAGAGCTCCTCCATAAGGGCCAGGCCACATAAGACTTGAGGGGCATCCCTCTAAAACACCAGTGCTGAGCTAGATTGTGGCAGGGGGAAGCAAGAAAGAGACTTATTTAAAATGTTGTGTATACACATACACCCTCCCTTATGCGATTATATCCATTTCTATATGTATTAGTGTGGTTTTATAGTATTTTACATATCTGTAAAATATTTTCAAAGTATTTTTCACCTCCAGTTCTGTGCTAATCAGGATTGTCTGGACTGACTAGAACTGTTTCCCAGCTATTTAATAAATCATGGTTTTATCAAAGTGAATTTTTTAGGGTACCTGGGCAAGCCAGGTAATAATGAACAGAGATCCATTAGCAAGGATAGTTAAGGTCTTTTCAAGCAAAGTAATATAAAACCACAAATGATGCTGCAATTTTGACTGAGATAGCCTCTTGTGTTCCATTTCATCTATGCAAAAGTGCATTTCTTTACACAGAACAATCTTAACATTGCAGAAATTATAACAAAGAAAGTATAAGATGCCAGAAAAAAAAGTGTTCAGGTTTCATTAGCTAAGTCTCATTATTATGTGCCTGATAATGCAGTCTCTAGTTACACAATCAGTTGCTGAAGAACAAAACAATTTTTTTTTCTATATTTTGTTTTCATGTTTAATACCAACAATGTGACTTGTACATAGGAGGAACAATTACAAGAATACATTCTATCTGGCCTCTGTCTACATTGTGATAAAGGCATGAATCCTTAGGGAATTTTACTGTTACCTTCTAATTTACCTTCAGGAAATATATACAGATACTGTCTTTTATTGTTTTTCATAGGAAAAATCCAGAAGTAAAATGAATATTTTTAATAGCAGGAAATGGAAAAAAAAAACATTTCTGTCTTCTGCCCAACATGTGGGAACACTAGAGTTTTAAAAGTAATTTAATTATATTTTTGAATAGTCAAATCCTCTGAGTACAAGTCCCACAATTTACAAGGGAGTTCAATCTAAAAGCCTCATTTTTGAAAGATTGAGCTGAAATATGAGGAATGGTTATAATGAATAAAAATCCCAGATGGAAGTGACTGAAATTAAAAGATTCAAACAGTATTGAGAACCAGGCAAACAGGTGCCCTAAAATTTGCTTTTAATTAAATATTTTGATAAACTACTAGCAATAATGTCTATTTCAATTATTGTAGCAAATTTAATCCTGGAAAGAAGAAATACTCCGCGAAACAATTTGACAAAGCCATTGGTCATGCTTAAGAGCTCTGAAATCAAATTATTTCATGATGACTTGTACACATAAGCATAAATTCACTACAAAGTACGGTCTTTCCAATTTGGTGTTTGAGATATTATTAATTTCATGAGTGCAGTGGCATGCATGACCAGGAGCTTGGTCAGCCAGCAGAGGCACAAGGGATTATCTTCTTGTACACAATTCTCCTGAGCATCTAGATATTATGTTCTAGATTGATTTTGCAGGACTCTGAGTTGCTGCTGGAGCCTGTTTAAAAAATAGGTGATATAATTGTCATTAGTATTATTACCAATAAGAGTTAATTATGCATTGTTTTGGAAAAAAAGTAAGAATAAAAATAAAAAATATGGAGATAAAATTATATGTAAGTACAGAAGTTCTGTCTAATGGAAGGTCCAGTGACATTTTCTGATTTTTATGAAAAGCTGATCATACCAGTGAAATGACATGTCTTGCATTTCTGGGAAATAACTCTAAATAAACCAGGCATTGAGAAGGAATGGGAAAAGGTTGATTTACTGTGGTTTTTCCCAAAATCACTTCACTAATTCATTGCTGTTGGAGTGAGATATGGAGAAAACAATATAATGATGGTTAATTGCTGTAGCTGGAAGACAAAGACTTGAGACAGCCTAACAGATAAATAGAGCTAGACCACACAAATCCTAGTATGCTAGAAACCTACATATTTTCAACAAGTTAATGAACTAAAGAGCGTATTTCATACACAGATAAATCTGTCTAGCCTGATTTATCAAGGTACAGCAACAACTATGCCCGTGTGAACTTTAAACTGGAGAACTTGGTACAGATAGCAACGTAGCTGTATTTTCCTTAAATTAAGTATTTGGACCTGACAGGTTATGCCCCTCTCCAGACCAACCCTATTTTTTTGTTCCAGTGTTCCTTCAAGAAGAATTAACTCATCTAAAGTTGCTTTACTTCCAAAAGAAAGCATCTACATGGAGATTTAATGCTCTCTGACTAATGCACTCTAACTTCATTGTATTAGTTCATTTATCTTAACTTTCCTGAGAGTGCTGCCCTGTAGACAAGCACTTAGTCTGTTAGCTGGAGCGAGCAATCTCTGCTTCATGCTTGCTGCAGTCATCACCTGGCTTTGTACTTAGCAGCAGACTTAAGACTTACTCAGCTGGAAACTATTTTTGCTTCTCTTAGGCATGGAAGTAGTGTCTTACTACATCTCTTCTTCTTGCACTTTCTGTTTTAGAGTGTGGAACATCTTTGTTGGAGAACTTTATTGAAGAAAAACTAAATCACCTCCCCCCTCACCATGTCTTCAATTTGATACAAATAAAATCTGTGAAGATGATTGAGATTAGGAAAATCCTCTTACATATTTGCGATGCTTCTTATTTTTATTTTTCTATGAAGCAGATAGCAATAATAAGTTTGGGACACATTTTTAAATTACTTTAACATTTTCCATTATAAGCTTCTATTTTAGATTATTTATAAATTTATCATACTCCAGTCACTTAGGTTGAGATTTCCCATGTTCATCTTTTTGCCTCAGGCTGAATATTCATTCATTCAAAGACATGCAAAAATGTTTCAGCAATTTCCAAAATCTAGGTTAGTGAAAATTAGGTTGGGGTGTTATATTTTTTCCAGTGCTAATAACACTTCAGTCTGAGCTTAAGACTATTTAGTATTTGCAAGGAAGTCCAAGAAAATTTCTTTTAATTTGTGGGAAAATCTTACCTTCCACAGTTGCCATAAATCTACTTGGTTTTTAAGTCTAATTATTTCTTTCTTATGGATGTCACCAGCATCCTAGTAGCATAAGTAACAAAAGAGGTGATCTTGTAATTGCAAAATGTGTCACAAAGCTAATAAAATTATTATTAATAAACTGTTCTAGTTTCAGCATTTTTCAGCTGAAAAGTATGTAAGTAGCCTTAAAACCATCTTTATATGCTTGTTGGTTTTTTTTTACCTTTTTTTTTTTTTTTTTTTTTTTTTTAATATGGCAAAGAAAATCCAGTCAACTCTAATTTGTTTCAGAGAAACATGGCAGTATGGCCAGCCTGAAAAATTCTAAAATCTAATGATTGCACCTAGAATTGTGGGCTTGAAAAAGGGCATGTATTAAGCCCTTTACAAAGAAAAACATATCCAAGTTACACAATATGGAAGAAATCTGTAGAGTGTGATGTATTTTCTATGACAGATCTTTTATGACTGTTGAACTCTCTTTCAGGGGGGAGTTAATATGCTAAAAAGTATCAGATTTAAATTTGTCAGATCAAAAGCTTCAGTGGATTTTGTTGGTCTTGTGATTGCAGTCAAAAATGGCCAGTGATCACAGCCCTGAAACATGAACACTTTAATTTTTGGCAGCACCTGCCCTTCCCGAATAAGGGAAGCCATAGCTCTGACAGTGCCCATAAGAGGTAATGATAAACATTACAATCTGAGATTAGCAGCCTCTGAGGCTATGGGGATATCAACACACAGGATAAGGCTCTCAAACTAACCTTCACTGAGATCACCTTCAGCCTATAATTGGGAAGAGAAAAATAGCTTATGCTTATGCCAGTCTGGTCTCTTCTTATCCACATTCCAGGCTCCCTGCCCAGATACATCAAGTTACTTTTCTTTCTCAAGAAGGAGCCAACTGATCCCTCCCTCATGTTTTAAGCTTTAGTCCACACAAATATTAATATTTCTTCACAGTTTTGCTGTTTGCATCATTTAGATATGAAACAAATTTCAATTAGATTCTTCTGTCCACTTTCAGGTCTACTGATGTTCAATTCAATTAGTGTTGTTCAAGGCTCATTTTATGGGCTTGTTGTGTGGGTATGGGTTTTGTTTGTTTTGTTGTCTTTAGGATTTTTTGGTTTGTTTTCCTGTTGTGTGTTTTTTTCTCAAATCATGAAATAAGGGAATGTTATGGAAAATCTACAATAAATTTTTAAAAGCCCACAATAATCTCTCTTACTCAAGTGAGATATCCTGTGGATAAAAACAAGCTTTCTGATTATCAGTCCATTCTGCATAGTTCAGCTGTATTTTTTGGCAGAGACTATAAGAGCTTTTGTCTGAATGTGCAGAAGAAGCTCATATTTCACTCTCATTGACCATCACAGAGCTGTTGTTTCCAAAATTGTGCTGTTGGTCCAGCCAAAACTGACAAAAGTGTTTAGCATAGAGCCAACATCTGCTAATACAAGTGCAAGATGTAAAAGCATGATACAGTTTCTGCAAAACATACTCAGTTTTGAGAATGTTTTTTTTCTAGGTATGCTCCTAGATGTGCTAAAGCATTTGAATGAGTTGTAGTCTGTAATTCATTCAATAACACATCGCTGGTGTTGCTGCTTTCTTCACAGCCTATTTTTTTAGTGTAAATTTACTGTTCAGATTCATTCTTTAAAGGCTTTGAAGTATCTCTCTTCATTCTTTTTCAACTGTACTGCTGTTTGTTATCAGCAATAATTTACTTGCTTTGACTGAAAATTAATTTTGGATAATGCAAACACATATAAGAGATAATGAATTTACTGAATGTTTTGGATGATTTTTTCTTAATGACTAAAACCTGCTTTTTAATGTGGAAACAATCAGCCAACAAAAAAGTGCTTGCACTTTAGTGAAATGGCACTCACTGCAAAGCTGGTGAAATGAATGGATACAAAAACATAATGTGTTTGCTTATAAAGCTCACTGTCTTCTAATCAGAATTTGTTTTACTTGTTCCCAGAAACCTGGGTACAGAAAATAATTTTTCTCTGAAATGACAAAATGGTATTCTTTTAGTAGTATGGGTTTACTAAGAATGAAATCATTAGTATGTGGGATTGAACCACATCATAGCAAGGTCTGAGACCTGGGTGGGCTATAGAGTCCATAAGGACTCATGTTTGCCTGCCTCTTGCAGGACATGGAGTTGGTTGTGTTTTGAACAGCTGCTCTTCCTGAGGTTATACTCTGATTAAAAGAGATGATTTCTTGTTAATCCGTCCTGTGACGGAAGTGACGGCTAAAAATAAAGAAAAAAATAGCATAGAAAGCAATATGCTGGCCGGTTTTTTGTTAAGAATAGAAAGCAATGCTGTCAAGGGCTGAAAATAATTTCCTCAGTCAGAAATCTTAGAGTCAGGGTGGTTGTGTAATGGGACCAAAAGAGAAAGGACAGATTAGATTGAGGTTGCTGAATAATCACTTCTTTGAGAAAAATATAGTCTAATATCTGAAAGCCTATTCAAGGAAAATATTTCTCTTGGACCTGGAATTAAATATTGACATTAAAAGGTCTATACATCATCAAGTACCTGTGACTCAGAGCTGAAATCCATTATTTGGGTTTTCAAATACTTTTCCTTGATCACTTTCATGAGATAATAAGTGTGCTTAATACATCTAGATCACAGATTTATTGTGAGCTGGGGTTTATTTATTTGTTTATTATTTGTAGCAGCCCACAGAGACAAACCTGAAAAACAAGAAAAAATTGAGAGGAAGGAGTCCCCAAAGGGTATGTATTCAGCTTTTGATATTCTTTGTCTTTTTATCAGTGATTCAAAACAGTCTAATTGACTCTTAGGCTGTTTAATATTGTTTAAGGCAATAATGTTTAAGGATGGAGGAGGTGAAAGCCAGTTGGAAAGAGAATATAGGAGAAATTTTTTTAAAAATTTGAATTCATCACTGTACAGAAAAGCTGAAATTATATTCAGATATTAATTAGCAAGTGTTTGCTGTACTAAT
This sequence comes from Cyanistes caeruleus, assembly GCF_971803275.1. Classification (NCBI taxonomy): domain Eukaryota; kingdom Metazoa; phylum Chordata; class Aves; order Passeriformes; family Paridae; genus Cyanistes; species Cyanistes caeruleus. The sequence continues at coordinate 51,253,059 of NC_141702.1, read as the reverse complement.
AAGTTATGTAAGAAATGCCCAGTGCACAAATAGGTGTCCTTTTTATTCTTCTTTAATAAATCCAAACATATTATTTGTCCTTGAAAATACTTTGCACCAAAATTTAATGAGTAAATTGTAACATACTGGATATGGTCCCTGCAGATATTTGCTTTGGAAATCTGCTTTAAAGAAAAAAAAAAAAAATTCCTCCAGATTAATTTCAGAGACATTGGGGAGAGGTTTTAGAGAGAATTTAATAATTTTCTGGTGATGTATGCCAACAACAAATTAGAGATCTATTGTAGGAGTCAGAATCAGGATACTGCTTATTCTCCACACACAACTCATGAGTTAGCTCTGGGTTACAAGAGCCACCATCTACTTTGCATTTTGTGAGGATATTTTAGCAAAACAGAATTTTGGTGGAGTGCACCTACTTGTGAAAACACTTTAATTCTTCTGAGAACATGTCCTTTGCACTAACTTATGGCTAAGGAAGTCTTGGGCTGGAGCAAGCAGCTGGCTAGCAACATTCTTGAAGAGCCAGCAGGCCAATAATCATAATAAATTACCAAAAAAGAAAAGGGAAGACCGAATATCCAGCCTCAGCAGACTTATTCAGGCCAAGAGCACAAGTGAACGTGCACCTTGTGAAAGCTGTGCTTGACTAGGCTTTTCTAATGGTCTTTGATTGGAGCTTTTCCATTTCATATAAGTAATTCAATGTGCCTTGAGCTAACAAGACTTAGAAGTTAATGGCAGGCATATAAATGGATGTGTCTGTTAAGATGAATAATTATTAGGAGAAAATAGAATGGTGATAACATGGGAAATTTTTTCTGGGATTTGGAAAAATGCCAAAGCAAAGGCAATAATGTCCCATATTAAAATATGAATTTATCTTTAAGATTTCTGTCATAATGTGGAAAACTTGGGAAACTCTTCAACTTGATTTCACAGGAGAATTATATTTAAAGTTTTATTAAGTTTCTTAGAAAAAAAGGAAAAAAATTGTCCCAGTCAAACTCAGATAGCCAGTGAAAAAAAAATTGCAATTATAGTGCCTCAGCTTGCCATAAATCCTATTAATATTCTTTCTACCTAATTGTATTTTTTCTTGAAGTGAACTATTAGTTTTATTTAGTGAACTATCACCGAAACTGCTATGGAAACACTAATGTGTATAGAGATTTTCTGTGTTCTCAGTACTAATTAACATTACTTTCAGACTGTACATTAAATTTCAAAACTAAGACTATGAATGTGTGTCTTTCTAAGGTCCATTTCATTGTAGTGAAGTGGAAGACTCCATAGTGAAGTATAAGACTGCATCCTTATATTTTTGCTGCTTATTTTCTGCATTGAATTCATTGCCTTTTCAAGATCAAGATAATGGAGATATAAATAGCATCCTAGTCTAATGTATTATCAACTTCTGGGGTGAAGTTTAAGAAAGTTATTTAATGACACATTAGAAGTGTCTCAGTCACTTAGCAGTGTCTTGGTCAGAGATGTCAGCCATGTTCTCACGTGCTTCATCACTATATTACCTAAAAATGTGGAAGCCTGAATATTGTCTACCACTCCTCTTTTACATTCAATTACATATGGAATTCATGGTATTGTTAAAGAAGTTTCTTATCTCCTCATGTTAGACAAAAGGAGTTCTAAACTTGGATGAAATCTCCACAGGAGTAAGACTTAAGCTAGGCTTGCATTTTCACAGCTGTTCTTTCAGAAGTGTTCTAAAACGCACATACTTATTTTTCATTTTCTAGAAAATTACAGCATAAAATCCTAAGAAAAGCGATTGGAAAACGTTCTATGAACAAGTGGATAGCATAATGCTGTTTCCACTGTCATAATGTTAGTTTTACTTTGCACATACTGGGTATCTAATTATGGCTCTGAGATCGTCATTGCCAAGGACTGATCTCAGCTAGTGTCCATTACTAGCTATCTGTATCCATTACTAGCTGTCCATATCCATTGCTGGTTATCCATTTCAAGCCAGCTGGCGAGTCACAGATGTATCATTTGCACATGTGATTCTCTTATGCTCTGAGATTGATTCCAGGGTTTTTACAACCTGTGTCTGACAGAGTATGGGGCGGCCAAGGTGAAGCCCTCTTTCTATCACAGGCAGCAGCATTCACTGTGAGCTGTGCCTTGGTAAGTGGCAGTTTTCTGAAATTCTTCTGGAATTGACAGACGATTGCAAGAGATGATGTTATGCAGAAAACAGCTGAGGCATGTTACCATGGCAGTAACTTGTTAGCCAGAGTTGGCTGCTCACACCCCTCTAGTATGATGTGTGCTGTGAAAATATGCACAGGGCAGCTCTGCCACTTAGTATCCTAAAGCTCATCTTGGTGAAATTGTTTTGGATTCTTAATTTTTTTCTTTTTTCCGCTTTTTTTTTTTTTTAATTTTTTTAAGGATATATATAACACTTTCTTTCTTTCCTAGTGACAAGTAAAGACAAACTGGAAAGACAAGAAAAACCTGAAAAAAAGGAAAGGAATGCAGGTAATTATTTAATGTCAGGATTTATTTTACATTTGGAGGTACCCCAAGGCTAATTCTCTACTCAATTCCCATTTATGTATGCCTTTGATTGAAGAAAAAAAAGCGTTATAAAATATTATGAATAAAAATAATGAAATAATAAAAAGGTTTACAGTCTTACACAATAAGTAGCATTTAATATTCCTTCTGCATATATTTGGTTTTTTTGTGGTTTTTTTCCTGGGGAAGGAAGATAATCTGTTTTGTGCTCTGGATTAGTGTAATCTTATGATAATCACTGAGTATTTCCAACACTTGCAATAAGAATGGTTGCTAAGAGACTGTGGTCATCCAAGAAAAAGGAAACTGACAGCCCATTCACAGAGGTAATCGGGAAGGCCATGTGGAAAAAAACCCATTTGAAATAGACTCCTGCATAGGGCCATTGCATAGCCATTGAGTACACCAGGACTAATTTGTCCAGTAGCTAGTCCCAATAAATACGTGTCTAGCACTGTTTTATCTTCCCCAGTTCTTTCTTTTTACACACCAGCTCAATGCTCATGCATACATTTTTGTGTTCCTAGGATGATCTCATACACTGTACTCAAACAGGGAACTGCGTGTTTTCACACACGTGATCCCCACAGGCCACCTCAGGGCACATCAGCCCATGCAAGCATCAGTTCCGCACACCCATGGACAAGCTACTGTGCAAACATTAATCATAAAAAATTAGCAAATCAGAGCTCACACAGGAGAATATTTCAGATTGCCCACCACTCAGTGACTACCACACAACTCAGGTGTATTCTGAAACCTGAGCCAGAAATCCAGAAACTACGGAGCAGTTAATTTCAATTTGTAAGGTGGAAATTAAAAGCAAACAAAAAGCTCCAAAGAACATTAGTTATAATGTCACTGCAATTATATCTGTAATTAATTATAGTGCTTAATCATTCATAGCTGGAAAAAGTTGTTCTATGGAGTTCAGAAAATCCTTCAGAAATTAACCAAAGTAATAAGCAAGAAAGCTAAATATAACAATAAACCAAAACAAACCAATAAATTGCAGTATATAAATATATTAAAGAGAGAAAAACAGTAAACAATATGTATAACTCTTCTTGACTATCTTCTTTCATGGGATTTTAGTGGAGCTAGAAAGCCTGCTGCTCCTCCAGCCAATGGCAAAGGTGGCAATGATGGAAGATGAGTTTTTGGACGTTCCAATCCCATATTTTGGCATCAACAGCAAACAGCAGCAGCTGAAACAATCTTCCTCATTCTTTGCATACATAACCATGGTGCCTACTTGTGTTTCTTGATTCTTTTTCTCATTTAAATGCAACATTTTTTTTTTTTAATAACCATTAAGATTATTGGTTTTATTTCTAGCTGTTCACAAAGAAAAACCTGAAAAGCCAGAAAAACAAGAAAAGAAAGCACTGTCTAAAGGTATTGTGGATTATCATTAAAAGCTGTACGATTTTAGTGCTTGAAATCTTGGGAGAATGTGGAGATAAGTATTTAAAGTGCATTTTTTGGGTGTTGTCACTTCTGTGTGAGCAGGTCTTGATCAACCCCTGAGTGAAGTCTTGCTTAGCATATTTTTATTTTTTTTTGCTTTACTCTCCTGTTTTTATGCACGGAGTTTATTACAAATCATTCTTACAGCTAAAGAATGAAACCTATGACTATTTTATTTACATTCCCTGATGCTTTTTTTTCTCCACAAAGGGATTCAGTAGTTTGCCTGCAAAGAAGGTTTTCTCTTGTGCATTAGTTTTCAACCTGATGCAGACCTAATGCAAAAGTATTTACTGTCTCTCAGTCTGGGTCTTCCGTTATGTCCAAAAATAGAATTTCATTTTCTTGCATTTATTTTTTTCAATAACATTTTAATTTCAGTATGTTATTTGCACTGTCTTCTATGGCACTACTGGCTTTGGTCAAGATTTACATATCTAATAATTATCATGTATATTCTGAAGCAATAAAATGGATATGTGAGCGGTGATTTTCACTATTCTTGTGAATATTTCCATCTTTGGCTGTGGTTTGGACAGGGAAATTTAAAAATCCAACCACCTTGTCCTATTATGCCATTTTTAAAGACTAACATTTATTATTGCTTGGCATTTGAATGTTTTTCTCTGAGGTTAGATATTTCTCTGTGGCAGATATTTCTGTAATGAAGATCAGTTTCTGTCTTTGTCTCTTTTTATTTTACTCAGTTAACTCTTGAAGAAATACTATGCAACATATATTCATATCAGTTTGTTATGGCATTGAGATTAATCTCATGACATTGAGAAATGTGAATTAACTAGGTTTAATTTGAATATGTTCAGATAATATAGATACAAATATACAAATCACCCTTTTTTTTTTTACTTGGCCGTAGTCTGAGGAGGAATGTAAAACAAAAAGTAAAAGTGAAGAGAGGAAAAAAGCAAGCAGAATGAAGACTTAAAGCCATAAAAAAATTCGAAGGGTAGCCATGGTCCAGACTCTCTTTTAAAGGGATACTGTTCATTTTTTTCTACTTTCAGTGTATAGCTTGAAAGTGTGGGATTTTTTTCATAAAATGAAATCATGCTGAAGTAAGCCAGAGAAAATAAATGCCCATAGTGTCTGTGTTGATTTGAAAAGCAAATAACTTCCAAGAATCACTGAGATAGTCCTAATAAGCAGCCAGCCTCTTTACCCATTTATCTTCTTCTAGCTAACCAAATAATCACTTAGAGCCTTAATGTGTTTAATAGCAGCCATGACTCCAGTCACTGGCTGGAAAATTTTATGAAGAATTTGGACACTGCAGCTGTGGAGATTTGTGGCTGCAGTGTGACATAGCCATGCTGCCCTCTCTTGGGTAGGTTCCCTGCCGTGAGTCCCTATGGCATCAGAAGGGCTATTTCAACCACTTGCAATAGCTAGGAAATGAAAATATTCGGGTCCTGGCCAGCTCTGGGGAATGGACATACTGAAAATCGTGTGGCTACTTCCCACACAGTCAGCAGGTTTTCTTTATGCTCGTTGCAAAGACGCAAGGTTAACTCCTCAGACTCTGTTAAAGGCTCCAGAAAACCTCAGCGACATGAGTGTTTTTAAACACGCTGTCTAAAAACATCTTAAAAAAAATAAAACCCAGTCTAAATATCAATCATGTTCTCCTACAGGCTGGAATTCCAGGATGGAATTCAGTTAGAGAGGATGTTGCTATTATGTAGTTATCAGCTGAAAGAAATGTAATTAACTCTCAAGGCTGGTTTGTTCTGGAATTCTGTCTGGATAGTGACCCAGAGGGCAAAGACGGAGGTCTGCATAAAACTCCAGCAGCCTTTCTGGAGCACAGTCTTGTGTGTGTTTGCACAGTGTATCTTATGCAGACATGAACTCACTCAAGCTGGGCTCTGAAGTGAGCACCAGACTTATGGCTGCGCTTGTAGACAATGAGCCCAAGCTAAGAAAAACACCTTTCTGTAAGACAAACACAGCCACATGGCTTCCTGTTGGCTGCAGCACAAGGCCAAGTCCGTGTCTGCTCAGCACATGACATGAGCAAGTTTGTTTCATCTGGAATATACAGTAAAAACGTTCCCTAGGGCGCTTCAGATCTGTGTGACTCACTTGTCCTCTGCTAAGGGAGCCCCAAAAGACATTTTGAAGTTTTTTACCCCACTATATGAATCTGAAAACAAGAATTTTGAAAACTAAAAAATAGGAATAGTAAGAAAATGTGAAATTTCCAGCAATGATAATGTGTTTTGGCAATATTTTCTTTGTGAGTTTTTTCCCCTAATATACAGTTGTCCTCATTTCTAGTAACTCAAAAAGATGCACCTGAAAGACATGAAAAAGCTGAAAAGAAACCTCCTCCTAAAGGTATTTATTTATCTGTACTACATTTTTTTAAACTGAATTGACATTGAAATGCACTTTCAATTGACATTGAAATAAAAAACTTTATTTTATTCAAGCAGAGATTGTAAATGTGCGTGAAAAATCAGTTACATGAAATTAAAATTAAATTAATATATAATCAGAATCAAAATGTCTGTACAACATCCTGGAGTTAATTCTGTGCTTGATCCCTTTCAAAATCTGTTGAAATTTCAAATTAAGAATAAAAGTATGAACCACCATTTCACTTAAAAAAGTAAGCCTACCTGCAAGAGATCTGACATACATTTTCACTACAACTAGCTCAGGATATTAATTCTCCACTAGCTGGCAATACCTGCGTTTGACTGGGAGAAATGCTCTTACATAATTATCTGAATTCTGGTTTGCAGTAGTCAGATATTTCAGCTTACATATTGATAAAATCAGTTTAAACATCTCAGTGGTTTAACAGAAGTCTAGACTCTTACAGAAAACAGATATTTGGTAGCATGCATGTTTTGCCTCAAGGGCAATTTAGATCTATGAAGAAACCAAGAGTATGAACTTTGCACTAAACAGATTAATTTAAAACATATCCAGTGGTAGTTTATACTACTATTGGATTTTCCACTGGAGTGAACTAAAAACATACATATTGGGAGCGTGCATGGCTCAGGTGGGAAAAAGTTGCTGACACATAAAAGTGGAAAGAATGCTTGGGGTCTCACCAAGCTCTGTAGCTTCAGCTACTGATATTTACAATTACAGTATTTACTGTTTGGCAACTCTCCTTGGAAGCCTCCTCACTCTCCTGAAGAGCATCTCAGACTTTCAGCCCCCAGAACTGGGGCTGATCAGACTCAAGAACTCAAAAGTTCTTGGACTGAGACCTAGAATCGATGCATGAAAGCAACCCTTAAAAATAACCACACACTATTTTTCCAGCTTACAACAGAAATAAACACTGAAGTCTAAACTTGTTCAGATAATACTTCCCATATTTGTTTACTTAATGACCAACATGTTCCTCCCTAATTTATACCCTAAAAACTATCATATTAGAAACACTTATTATTTGGCATATTCTATTATACTGAACATCAGCCAAGTATGTGGTATAGCACTATATTTCAATATATTAAAAATATATTTTTATATATATATAAAAAATACTATATATCATATATATCATAGTGTGTATATATATATATACATATAATATATAATATATAATATAAAACCTCTTTGGATCTCATATTTCTGTTTAATTCTCCCTGGTTTGAGGGGATTATAGGTTTCATCAGATCTTACCAAGCTGTTAATAATGAAGAAATGCTCATTATTAATAGCACGGTATAAAGTAAATGGCACTGAATATTATGTTGGGGGAAGAGAATGACACTGAAAGCTTTTTCTTTATTACTTGCAGAGGAGAAGAAAGTAAAGAGCACTAAAGTGGAAGCAAAAGTTAAAAAGGAAGTGAAGGATGGAAAAGGAGAAGCAAAGACGGCAGAGAAGGTGAAGCAGGCAGAGACAAAAACAACAGAAACTGGGCTAATAAAGGCCAAAACGAAAGTTAAGGAGGAGAAAGCTCTTCAGACTGTTACTAAATCGGACAAGAAAGGTAAACAAAATGAGGAGGAAGCAGATGAAGATCCTAAAAAGGTAGTAGGGAAGAAAGAGAGAGAATGGAGTTAAACCTATCAAGGACCAAAGTCCACCCATGAAAAACAAAACTCCAGTACAAATAAATTCCACACAAACCTCACACTCCTAGGACATGACTACAGAAAATAAAATAAGCTTAATTTTTATAACCAGAAGGTTCTCAAGTTTTTCATGGCTAAAGTTTCATTTTAATTTAAATACTTCTTTACCAAGGACCAATTTCTCTTCAGATAGGTCTGAGACTTCATGGATTTGCTCAGTAGCATCTAATGACTGCAAGCAGAGTTATTTTTGAAAATTCAGACTGTCCAATGACCTATTGGGAATTCTGGTTTGTTTCTACATCTGCATATGTTCTCTGTAACCATAATGAAAGCAGCCACAGTGGTGTAATAATTTATCTAACATCATATTGTACGAGGCACTGTCAGGTTGTCAGGTATTGTACAGCATAGCGAAATACCCGCTTGATATAATTTAATGTAAACAGCTTTCAAATTCCTTCCAAAAGGGAAAGAAATGTTATTACACTGGTGAAAGGAATAAATTAAGTGATAAAACAAAGAATCAACGTGCATTGACACCATGTAGTTAACAAGGTGTTAACTTTGCCAGAGTAAGCCTGGGTCCCAGGTTGCACTGAGACTGGTCCCCTGATTTCCCTGAGGCATTTCCACAGCATTAGGTACGAGTCTGTATGAATGAAGGCAGCAGGACCTGGTTTCTGTATGAGCTGCCACACTGCAGCCATGGGATCATTCTGGCGTTGGAAGAGGCAGCTCAGTGTTACACAGTGCACCTATCTGATCCTTTCAGCTGTTAACCACAGATAACAGCTAACAGATAAAGTTTGTGCCTCAGCATCAAAGAAGCCATCCCTGTCTGGTTATCTGAGTGTGCCTCATCACATTCTCTCAAAGTTTCATAACCATCACTCTGGACCCCTCAGGAATTGCCTAAATTATATTGTTCTAGAAAACTGAGAGAGTTTGAGATAGCCCACTTGTTGATATGCATAGTGTGCTGAACTAGTATTTTTTAATGTTTATTTGTATTCCAGTTAATTATGTCTTTTACTTGAAATATTAGGACCTATGAGGCATGGAATCAAAGCAGCATCTACCACACTGATTGCTGTGACCAAGAACAAAGTTCAGCAAATTGTTCAGTTCACTTGGGAGGTCAAAATCTCTTTTAATTTTTTGTTTTCTCTGGCAGATTTTCAGTGGGAGCCTCTCCATACTGTTCAGGATAAAGCTCTCAAAAAGAAATGCTGTGCAGATGACAACAAAATATTTTAAGTAGGGATCAAAGATTACAAAGATCAATAGAATAGTGGTGGGTTTTTTTTTTTTGTTTTTTGCTTTGTTTTTGTGGGATTCCCAACAACTTTAGCCGATAAATATTAGCAAAATGATCCATCTTGACATCAAACATTAACAGATCACTTTGCAAGTCTGCTTTAGAGTGTGACCCCAGTGACTGTGCACGGAATCCCAGCAGGTGAAAATGAGAATAAGCAGCTGGAGTGGAGGAAGGAAGGAGCCTCTTCAACTGCCTTTATCACTGAAGACAGGCCTACACACATCTAGTGAAAGCTTCATTTCCTACTGTCGAGATTCCTTTTTCCACCATAAGCCACTGCTGCACAGCTGGATACTCTAAAAAATTCATTTTTATATTTCAGTCCCACTGTGACCCAAGGTGAACATAATTTAGAAGTCGATGCAGTTTTGCAGAGATCTCCTGATCCTGCAATCTTTATGTTTACTTGCTCAAGGGAGTAGTTCTGCAAGCTTATCTGAAACAATGCAAAAAATATAGCAGTGATCACAAAAGAGTTGTTGCATCGTTTGGTACTGAAATTAAAATTAAAAAAGATAGGTCATCTCCCTGGGTAAATCACACTAAGCCCAACAAGAGAAACATCTGTGAGTACATTTATCATTAAGAATCTAGTCCCAAATTTTGACATGATTTATTAGTACTTATATGAATATTTTTTTGCCATCATTATGGAGTTAAAGGTGAAAAATAAAGTGTGAAATTTTCCTCTTAATACAGGAGTTTAGATTAAAATGGATTTTTAGCCATGAAGAGACACTTGGAAAATCATATTCATTTAAAATTCCTTAGATTTCAGTCTTTACTGATTGGTAACATTCCTATGAACTTAAATAGGATGTTATAGTGCACCTTGCTATGCCGTATAGAAATTATATTTTTGTTATTGAGAGTTTCACATCTGCCTTTAATTTCTTTTATGAATCCCATTTTTTTGTGTTGAGTTGCTAAAGAAATAATATGAGGAGAAAATTAATACAAAATCTTTTTTCTAAAATACAATCAAGATTAAGGATTTTTTTAAAGTTTATTCAAATTATATTCCTACAAAGCAAAATAAAAGAAATACAAAAAAAACCCCACAACAACAAAAAGATAAACATAATGAACAACACAGTTTGGTTATTTCTGGTCTATGCTACTATTAAATAATAGATTATTTTAATATCAATTAAATGGTGTGATTCTAGAGCCTCATGCTATGTCTACATCACAACTTAAATAGAACTTGCACAGGCTTGTGGTCTGCCATGGATGTTTTCCCCTACCATAGTTTTGTCCTGTATCCTCTAGAAGTCCTATCTACAATGCTCCAAATGTTGCAAGAAATCTTCCCAAGAGTCAGCAAGGATAGAGGCAGCTTGTTTTGCCAAAGGAGAACTAAGAGAAAGCAGCTTTTTGTGCAAGAACTGTGCCCAGCCATTTGCTTTCTGGGCTTAAGCATTGGTGTTGCTCCATTTTATTTATAAATACTCATTGAGGCCCTATTGCAACAGTGTCCAAGTCCGTGCAAACATTTTGCTGACTTCAGTAGCTTTAGGTGGGCTCAAGAAAACAGATCTGTACATGATTTCTCACATAAACGCTGTTATTTTTATTTTTTTAGAATAATATATTGATTTAGGGCCAATACTGTAGCCTTAAGGACGGAATCCAAAGTTAGAGCCAGCCAAAATGATAAATTTAAATTCCCAAATATGAAAGATAATTACAGATATTCATTAGAGGTTTTAAGGGCAGTGTTTACAGCCACAGACCTCTGTACATGCTGAAAGTTTTGCCCCAGGCTTCACAATCCTGACTGGTATTACCCTTGCCATCTCACTAACACAATACAGTTGCCTTGGCTTCTCTCAACTAGAAAAAGTGTTTGGATATTTGTTGAGTTGGTAAACTCTTTCCTAAGTTCTACATCTGCATAGGAAATAATGACTTGAGAGCTGTAGTTGTTCATCCAAGGACTGCTGTATCAGTCATCTAATAGAGCAGCAGTCACATAAATGCCTCAGCATCAAGTGATACTGATGTAGAAGTGAACTGTGCATGAAAGTCCATAATATAATGAGTGTCACATACTTGGAATTACATTTTGCATTTAAATGTAACAGCAATGCCATTTTAAAAACTTTAATTATGCCAAAGCCAGCATAATTTTATTTTGGAGTTGCTGACAGGGAAAGCAAGTGGCTTTGTAAGTGAGTAGGACAGAGATGCCACAGGAGGTGGAGAGAAAGAGATGTAACTTCTACAGTGTAGGAACTGTGCTAAAAGAGTCTTGGACAGATGGATGAATATGCTTCAAGGACAACTGAGAACTAACTTAGCTAACCAGAGCTGGCATTTAGACATCAACATTAGCTTTCAAAGCAAATGCCCCTTAGAGTCCACTGGAGCAACAAGCTGTTTTATCTGATCTGCTGAAAAATCCAGCAATACTGAAATTCTTTTGTACTCGGTTAAAGCTGATAAACTTTCCTCACCATTCTTAGTGTTAGAAATTTTTGTTAAGCTCTCCATCTCTGCTTATGTATAGAAGTCAATAGACAATCATCACTTCTGGAATCAGCATTTTATTTAGATTCAGAAGCCTTGATTTCTGAATAGTATAGAATAGTATAGTTTATATATATATATATATGTATATATATATATATATATATATATTTAACATATACATAAATATTTGTAAAGATTAGTGTTTGGAAAATGATTCTGTGGTGAAACAGTAGAATTCTGTGGAAAGCCTTGTTTCTATAGGAATGTAAGTATGCAGAGTTCTTTTTATATTCCCATTTACTAAATATACATATTTATTATAGGGTTAAAAACATATTAGCAAAATACTGTGATACAAAACCTTTTCTTTACATTTTGTATCAGCTGTCTGTCAAATTGATCTTCACAGACGATGAAAAGTCTATGAGATATATGGCCAGGCAGCAGTTTGCACTGTACTTGTGCATGGGGTTAAGCTACATGGCAAGCAAAGCCAGCCCAGAAAAAGAGGTGGTAGCTCTGGGACACTGGAAGCTCTGCAGTTCTTGGCTAGAGGTTTTGAATTAGATCTGGACAAGAAATTGTCACTTTCTGAACATGTGAATCACTTGAAGGTCAGGAAAGAACCATAAATATGTAATAAGTAAGACTACCTATGAAAAGGCTACTGAGATGTCTTTGTGCTGCCAAACTTTATTCACTGTTAAATACAAATTACATTCTAAATTTACTTTCTTCATTACTCTTCTTTTCCTTTTTGCTCTGTTAGATCAATATGCATTCTGTCGCTATGTGATTGACATGTTTGCGCAAGGGGATTTTTATCCAGGTACTTTCCTATATCATTGAACTCTGTTCTAATATTCTTCTGTTTCCCTGAGAGTTTTTGCTCTTTTATGTATTAAAAGTGTGGTTTTTATTATTGAAAGGTCTCACAAGAGCAACAAAGAGTGTGCAAATAGTTTTAATAAAGCATAAGAGCTAATGGCTGTTTTATTAAAGCTTCTAATTTTCTGTCTACAGTGCATGAATTAAAATCGAGGTTATGTTAAAAGTAGAGTCAGTGGAAGGCTGTGGAAATTGCTAAAATTTTCCATGCTTCTTTTGGCTAAGATGCAAGAGAAAGGAGCTTATTGTTAATAGCTTATTATTTGTTTTATTGGGGGTTTTTCCTCCAGAAATAGCAAGGCTTAACTCCAAAATGCTTCAAAAATAGAACTTCCATTGCTGTTGGTATACAAAATACCTTAGTCGATCTATCACTTCTGTACTTTATCTTCTCTCTTCCCACACCTCCATGCTAATCTATTATAACACAGATACGTAATTCCTCACCAAAAAAAGAAGATAGAGCTATGGATGATGACGAAACATCAACTCATGGTACTAAGTCTAACCTGACCTTATTTAATAAACATTCTTCTTGCTGAAGTCTAGACATAATGTAGAGAGGACATAACCCAGGGAATGAAAAGCAATAATAGTCATGAAAAGAGTCAAGGAGAGAATATTTAAGGACACACTAAGCCCTGAAAGTTTGTTTATGCAGTTATTTGCTCAACAAGCTCTCCACTGGTACACCTGTGAATTGGTTGGGTTTTTTCTTATCTCTGCCTTGTGGTTTACATCCCCTCTTGACATGCCCAGGTTCAGACAGAGCTGGGAAGGACGTAGCTGAGAAAGAAAGGCTCTCACAAAGGGGAGAGGAGGACACAGATTTTTGTGGAAGGGAAATGAACAACCTTGGATTTCTCTTAGGAGAAGGTTTGTGTCTCCTGTTCTCAAAGAGTGCCATGGAGAGGCAGCGGGTTCCATTAAAAGATAACAAAACAGTGCACCACCTCCAGGACTTCTAAAGACAACCAGTTATAAACAGAGGGATGGCTTTAGGCTCAGAGGGGGAGAATGATTAGCCAAACTTTCCAGAGACTGCAAGTCATGCTTTGATTTAGAAAATAACACCCTGTAGTAATGTAAATGACCTAGTTTTTGGATTTAGACAGCTGTACCATCAACAATTCACATGAGAAATACTTTCATGGAGATCTTCAAGATCTTTTTTACAGTTCTCCTGACATTTAAAAGCAGCAAAAAAAGTTTCTTTCAAAACCTTTTTTCCCATAAGGCTCCCTGGCCTATTTTACACTCTCCTGAGGAAGAGCAGACATGCTGTAGGAAGGGAGGGTTTGGTTTTTTTAAGTTTTGACCTTTCCAGCTACAAGGAAACTGGGAAAACCATGAAGGGGAGCAGTGAGATAGAGAGGGAAGTCTGTAGCAACCTGAATTTCAGAAGATAAAAGACATGATCCTTCCCTTCCAGTGTTTGTTTGGCACCATACCAGTGTGGTATGACAGACTTATGGTAAGAAACCACAGGTTAGAGCTGAAAGACATGGGGTGATCAGATGGCTTACAGGTGAATGAAAACCTCAGGTGACAGGTTTAGGCTCCAAAAAGTGGAAATAGTTCATAAAATATCTTAATCTAATTTTTCGGTGAAATGGAAAAGGACTGCCCCTTACCATCTCCCAAAGTCCACGTGGCACTCCATCTGTAAAGCAACTGCTCTCAAGTCACTTGTTGGCCCCTGAAGTTAACAGATGGCTGGTGTGCTGAGGCCAGATATATTTTGTGGGAGGAGAAAAAAACCCACATTGCCTTCAAAACAAGCTTTGGTCAACCCACTGGCTGTGAAAGGCAATGCTGGAACATCCAGACTCCAGAAAAACTACTCGGTGTTTCCGAGAAGCAAAGTAGAGGGCAGGTGTGATCAGCCTTGATTTATGGATATCATTGATAGGAGTGCCACCAAACAGTACCTGGTTAGTTTGTCTTTCTCAGGCAAAGCACTCATTTTACACTGCACTTTTGTGAACAGAAGTATTACTGTAATTCATTTTACTGAATAGATAAATGTGGGGAAAAAGCACTTTAATAACTCTAATATCCATTTAGCTTTACAATCTGGTATTTTTTTATCCTTTTATCTGTCTATATATTTTATGGTAAAGAACTTTGTCAAAACAGAATTCTGAGTGCAAATCAGCTGAGGAATTAAATTACAATCACCTTTACACTTCAATTCTTTCAAACAAGATAAATTTCTATCAATCTCCATATTACCATTTGTCAAGGAAAAAAAAATAAATTGTTGTATGGAAAATTCCTTTGCCTAGACATACTGGGGTTTTCTGTGATTAATTACATCAAACATCATTTTCTGATTCCTTAGGCAAAACATATGGATTTATAGTATCATTAATAGTAATTTAATTTAGAAATTTTTTTCAAAGTATTTTTACAATGTTTCTGCTACAAAAAGTTAACATACATTAATTCTAAGATTGTTTGTTTTTTTATTTTTATACAAATTTTAAGCAAGAATTTATAGAAAAGTAGTTCACTTAATATGGCATTTGATAGTGCTCAAAAAATTAACATTAAAAGTAAAGCTCAGTTCCTTAGGTTTCATTAATAAATACAGTTTTTTAAATATATCAATTAATGAATTTTTAAGTCACATCAATCTACTGGAGGTCAGTTAATGGTCTTGTGATGATTTTAGCAAATTAAGCTGAAATATTCTTCACCGACTCAAAGTTTCATCATGACACTGCAGTCTTAACAATAAAAAATTAATGAAATGTACACAAGGGATTCAAGGAAGCCATATAAGGATGATTTTTTGCTAAGATGCTTCATGTAGCTGGTTCTCTAGTTTTGCTGGTTAGTATTCATCCTTGATACTGACAAATTTCATGGATGTCCTCCTTTAAGCCACAATAATTGTATCAATATCAAATAACTTCTAAGACTTATATTTTAATTCTTATGAAAGAGAAGTATTTAGAGGTTCTCAGACATTTACAGCAGATAATAGTGGAACTTTAGCCATGAACACATTTTTTTCTAATCCAGAAGTCTTTTCCATTAATATCACAACTGCAACAGTGACAGTTGGGTTTTACTGATATATTTAAACATAGACCACAAGAGGCCAACTGAGCATGGTATAAAAAACTGCTTTCTGATTTTATCTCTTGAGAAATGGGCCTCAAAAATATTTTTTACCTTCTGTCTAACATGCTTGTGATAAGTGACAGTTTCTCAGAGGAACTGCTGAACATTCTTTCATAGATTTTCTGGTCTCATTTGTCCCTGGACTACAGTTGCTCAGCTGAAGCAGTACTGTCTCAGCATTAACAAAGTGCTCTGCCCAAACTTCTTTGTACTCCTTTTGTCTGCCTGTCAAGGAAGAATTACTATGCATTTCTTTCAGAATTAATTTTCCAAGTTTTCCTTATAAAGATTAAAACCTTAGGTGGAAAGCTTGTTTATTAAGAACATTAGGTCTGACTTGTACCTTTATTTTTCTACAGACATTTCCTAAGTCAAATAGCATTTTTGATGCAGAAAGTCACATAGTTTCATGGATATAGTCTATGCTTTGTACTTGATAATTTGCTTGATATTCCTGTATTTTGTTCTCAGTAGTATTTCTAATATTCTAATTCATAGTTTATTTTTTATTGGTAGGAGAAAGGGTTCTATTTTAGTAGAAATTTTAAAACTTATTTTCATATCTATTATTTTGATGTTAGAGAGTTTGAAATCCTCACCCATGTGGAAGGATTTCAGGGGCACTAATTGGTCACTCTTTCGGCATGGAGCACATATTTCTCTAAGTTAACAGGATCTACTCTATTTTATTCCCTCTGTGCCATACACCTGTTTTCCCACTCTTCCCTGGCCTTCCTTGCAATGCTTGACAGCCACAACTCTGGCAGATTAAGGAGCTGTTCTGATTAAATGCCTTTTTTGTTTTGCAACTAATGAAATTGGATTCTTGCATGTCTCTTTCTGCATGGCACCTCAGCATAGTGTTTTGCATGCTGAATTAAGAATGATAAGCATGCCTTGGGTATTTAGTCATAAAATGCACCTTTTTTTTTCTCACAGGCATATTGTCTACTTGTGATGTGATTTTGTTTTCTTTTTAATCACTTAGAAGTTTATTTTGCATGCACAGTTTTACTCTGTTCTGGTTTTGGTTAAACCACTTGCATTTCATAGAACACCTGACTCACTAGTGGATAATCTTTACAGTTGCCTAATTGGCAACAAATACAGGGGAGCACAGATGTGGTATTGTTCACAATTTAGACTGTCTAAAACCTTAGCACTGAAGCACATGGTTGCTCCGTGGAGTTTGAACCATTACATAGCTGTTTTCAATAACAGCTAGACTGCAAAGGACCATGGGTTCCTTTCATCAATGTACCCATATATGTTCATTGTGTGTTTCCATGCCAGGGTCTCAAAGCCAGTCCTAAAGCCAGTATGAAAGCCAATGTAATGTAGACAATTTTACTTATCTTATATTGTTGAAAAAATATATGACTTGGAGAAATTAACCAGGATTTCTGCCTTGCAAGAGAGTATCCTATAGGGTAAGACAGCCATCCCACATTTTCATTAAAAAAATCATTGAAGCCTCACCTTTTGCACATATGCTCATGAAATCCCGCCACCTCCCTGACAAACATAAAGAGTCAAGAAATTAAGGCAAATTGTGATGAGCATCCATGGAGAATCTTACAGACTGCTTGGTCCTGGAAAGTGTAGACTGAAAATCCTTCATATCTACAATTTTCTTCCAAGGTTTACCTCCTCTCCATTGTCAAGGAATATTCTGTCAAAGAGAAGGGACTACTGTAATTACCCAATAAGGCAAGAGAATTTCAAGACTGTCAGTATGATCCTTGCCATTTAATATCAAAAAAAATATGGAGATACTGGTATGAAGGTACCTCAATATTGAAAGATCATGGACTATATTACTGCAAAAAAGAAACAAACCAAAAACCCATAGAACAATAAAGACTAATTTTGAAAGCAAAAATGCCTGTGCTTGCAGTGGGTGGGCTGCAGCACTGGAACTAAATACTTGCCCTCCACTGTTCAGATAGCAAAACGCTTTAGGCTCTTGAACTATTTTTAAGTGTCACTCCTATTTGATTAGACTAGGATGTGTTGTGGATATCTCAATGACAGGGACTAACATTTCAACTCGTTACATTAATTGCATTTACATGGAGACAACTTTGATGTAGTTTCTCTGGAGATACATTTAATGAAGTGCAATTATAAAAAGAAATAAAAATCAGTCATAATAAATAAGAAAGTAGCATATTATTAGCTTGCTGTTTGGAGAAATTCATCATGAAAAACTTTCAACTGAGTTGAGGGCTATCACATTTGAGAGTAAATGCTAAAGAATATTATTTTTTTCCTATGGAGAGATGCTTTCTGGTGCAAACTATTCAATAGCCCTGTCCCCAGTGGTAGAAAACAAGCAAACCAGATATTTGTTTAAGTGACATACTAAAGAAAAACATGGGAGGCAGTGGGACTTTTCCAATTTTAATTTTAAACTTTTTACTTTTTTACTGCCTGCTGAGGGAAATATTGTACCCCAAAATTTGAAAATACTCATCTGGATTCTTCTTCAGAGATGACAGTTAATTGTCCATCAATTAATGAAAAATCTGTTCACAGGATGAAACCTGTGCCAACCCATTTTTTTCTGTGGATGGCAGAAATAGAGATGATCAAATGATGGAAGTATTTACTTCTCTAGTAATATCCTGGGAGTTTTGAATACTTTTCAAAGAGTCTGAGGAAAGAATTAATGAACAGTAATTTTAAATACATGTGTGTGAAACTGAAAATTGAGTTTGAGTTATTAAAAAATTTTCTAAATCATTTATTGATGTGCAAGTCTTACAACAAACATTATGTGCCATTTGGAGTTAAATATTTCTTCTTTAAATTTCTATTCAGCTATGAGAAACTATGAGAGGATATCCACTGATCGCATTTTAACAAGATTCTTGTCTATGACCACCCTTCCCCCACCCCACAACCTGTTTATTTTGTCAAACTCTGAAATGACATTTATCTCTCAATGGGGATGTTAGCATACAATCCTGACACCATCCCACAGAGGCAAAACAACTATCCATTATTCCCAGTTTATATCATCCCACTGTGAGTCAGAGCCAGATGCTGGCACATGAAGCTGCATCTGTCAACACTCTTATGGCACTTCATTGTAACTTGGCCAAAAAATTTCAAACTACTCCCTCTCTTGGAAACAGCTACAAAGGGAATGTGTGGCATTTGCTTCTGCAGAAAGGAATGGATGTCTTTGATAGTTCACTGCAAGGCGTTCTGAGGGTCAAAATTATGTGATACAAGAGAAAGCAAAAAACTTTTGCTGGTGTAAATGAGTCTAAATCTTTAATTTTAATGAAAGCAAACCAATTTAAGTCGGGAAGACAGAGAGATTAGAGTAACAAAATTATTCTCACACTTGCATTATGTTTTACTCTTATGTAAATGTATTGTATTGTTATGTGTTTATTGTATGTAGTGTATAGTTATGTATTACTACTATTTAGTATTATAAACATTTCACATAGTTCAGTAAACAAGTTTCAAGGATGAAGGATGATTTCAATGGAGGATCATCAAAAGACTCAACTACTTTAATTTTGAAAAGTAAGCTATTTACTAAAGTAAGCTTTAGAAAATAAAGACAAAAGTTAAATGCCAATGCTTCTCCTAAACAGCTAATAGTAAACTAATGGTTTCCTACAAAAAAAGGTAAAAATAAGTTTAGCAAGTAACTTTTTAAAATAGTAATTGCATTTAATGACTCATTGTCCTAGCTGATTTCCAGTTAGAATTATTACAACAGATACTGATGTTGCATCAAGTTAAAAAATTGAAGCATTCTAAAGGCAGCTTGAAGCAGCCTCAAAATCACAGGGACAGGTTCTTGTGAGGGAATGTAACTACCCTGATACCTACTGAGAAGTAACACGAGGAACAAAGAGCCCAGGAAGCTCCTGTAAAGCCTTGTTGACAACTTCCTGTCACAGGTAGGGGAGGATCCCACGAGGAATGGTGTCCTGGTTAGCTCAGAGTGACAAACAGGGAAGGCTTTGTCAGAGATGTGAAGGCTGGGGGCTGCCTTGGCCACAGTGACCATGAGATTGTGGAGTTCACCACTGGGCAAGGAAGAAGCAGGGCAGTGAATAATTGTAACCATGGATTTCAGGACAGCTGACTTCAGCCTCTTTAGGGATCTTCTTGGAAGAATCCATGGGAACAGATCCTGTGGGAAGAGGGGTCCAAGAGACCTGGTTGATGTTCAAGGTTCACTTCCTACAGGCTCAAGAATGATGCACCCCAATGGGTGGATCCATCCCAATGCAATGGACGCACCCCAAAGAAACCAAAGAAGGCAAGAGACTTGCTTGGATGAACAAGGAACTCCTGTCATCACTCAAGTGTAAGCAGGAAATACACAGGAGATGGAAGCAGGGTCAGGCCACTTGGAATGAATATAGGGAGGGTGTCAGAGTGAGCTGAAGGCTCCATCATAGAGTTGCTTAAACTAAACCAGACGGCCAACAGCATCTTAAATACCAACCATTTCAGCAAAGCAGGAATCCTACATGGGTTTCAAGTGAACATTAGTCTTTGATGAGATAAGATAATCCACAATCTTCTCCTTCAGTCAGTTTTATAAACCCAGGTTATATAACTCTAAAATTATAAGTGAGCTAATGAATCTGTTGCCTTTAGAATATAATTCTGAATATACTTAGGGAAGTTAATCACCATACATTGAATCTCTCTCAGCTTTAATGACAAGGAAAATAGCTGACATCTATCCAATGTGCCTTTAAACACCTCCTGATGCTGAATACACTGAAACATCATGAAGGAGGGAAAAATGTGTTCTGAAGGGCTTCCAGCTTTCTCCTGCATTTTTTGCTAAAGAGGAAAAACCTGTATCTCTATTGTGAAACTAGAAGTTACTCTTCCATCCCAATACAGAATTCTATGCTGTCTCTGCTGGAAAATGAGGAGGCTAATTTTCAACAAAAGTAAAAAAAATACCATATGACATAGATAAAAAGAGCATAGAAAGGATCTACAAATACTTTGACAGGATACATTCCATCATGAAGCACTTCAGCTTAGCAAGAATTCCTCACCTCTTCTGGTCTGAGAATATGAAATGCAACAGACAGAAGAGCGTTCAGCTTTGGCCTAAGCAACATGTGCTCTCCCTGACTTGTTCTATGCCCACTTATTTATGCATCTCATCTGCAGTCACTGGGACTGTAATCTGTGGCAGATCCATTCCTTTCACCATTCTCTCTTCAGGTGAATCTTTTTGTGATGTCACCTTTCTTCCTGCATATATCTGTCCTGTCGAAAAGACATATAACTTATGACATACACCTAAAATGAGTCAAAACCATTTTTTCTTCATCAAGAACCTCTATTCTTCCCTCTGACAACTCACCTTCATTCCTATTGTTTCACTTTCTCCTTCAATACACCCAGTATTATCTGACAAAGTAAATAACACAGATTTCAGAAAGTGTTCAATGCTCACATTATACCTAAAGTCTTTTCTATACGTGACATTCATTCATATAACTGTTAGCAATTTGGGGAGCAGTGTGTTACCAGACAGTATTTACAGTATGAAAAATCATGTGTGGCTCTTTTAGTCCTGGAATATTTTGGTGTCATGAAGCTTCATCTTTATGGACAACTGCAAAATAAAATGTCTGCAATTCATTGCACCTCACTTAGATACCCAAAAGTTAATTGCCCAGCTTTAACCTTTAGCTGTCTTTATAGCCAGTGGTATGAAATGGAGGCCTCCAGAGGACAATTTCATCCTAAGAAAGATGCCTAAGATAGAAAAGATGAATCACCCTTTGAAAGTACCAATTTCTCTCCATTTACTATAAATGGATCCCTTGGGTGACTTATCTAGATATAACTGTCTGAAAGTTAACTTTTAAATGTCTGGTAGTGAGAGAGCCTACATACATTCAAGAAATATGCTTCAACAGTGCAAGCAAGAATTTTGTTCAAATGAAGACTTGAAATGACAAGTTTTCTATAAGATTTCAAATTATATTAATAGGAGCAGCTGTTGACTCAATCAAGGAAACTGTCGTGCCACTTGGGCAAAAAATGCATTCCAGTTGCTATAGTGTTTTGGGAGTGAGTGAAAGGGGAAAAGAAGAAATAGAGAGAGAACTACTCTCTATCTATTTATCTCTTTCTATATATCTATCTGTGGAAGATATTCCCTGTCCAAATGATTCAAACAAAAGAAACCTAAACAATTTTTGCATCAGAACAAAAGCTCAGCATTTAGAACTTCCACTTTCATAGACTCTAAGATTTGGAATTTTTAGTTGCTGTGTGCTCACAATGTTCAATTTTTGGTTTTTTATTTTTTTTTATTTTCTGTTAGATCCATTTATAGATTCAATGGAAAGACATGGTAAGTTAAGTCACTTACCCAAAAATCATGTAGGATGACTTGACCACAAGAGTTAAAACTTATGACAGTGAATCCCAAGACCCTTTGTCCTAAAAATAACTTATTTAAAGGATACAACATCTTCCCTGGCAAAATTAAAGAGAAAGAGAATCAGTAGTTACCAAGACATTATTGGTTTAAAATAATCATTATCTCCAGTATTGCAGGTTTTTCTTCCAGTATTTCTCATAACTACAGCCATGGCACTTAGCTCCCTGTGATTTCAGTGGGAGTGAATAAACAGGAGTTAGGAGCCAACACCTCTGTATCTTTGGGCCCTCCTCTGATATTTGATCTAATAAAACCACTCAGTTGTTTTCCCTCTAACTTCAGGCTGCATTATTGAAATTCTAACTTCTGAAAAATGGCTATGGATTCACTCTCTTAGGTGATTGTCAAGTATAGACAAGACAGGTAACATAATTGTTAACTTCCTGTTTGTCTCCATCTAGAAAGAGACTCGGAGATATGAAAAGCTTTGTGGCTTGGGGAAGAGAGAAACATGGATTTAGTTTGACTTCCAGTGATTTCTATATAAAATATATTAATTATCCACAAATATATGCAATTAAAATTATTAAGATTGTAATAAGATTATTTGTAAATTTGAAATTTGAAAATTTGAAAAATTGTAATTTTACTTGTAATTTGATTTTACCATGTTAGGCTGTTTTTGTTTTGCAAAAACTGGCATATGCACTCTTTCTTGAAGACAACATAAAGTATTAGCATTCTTGCAGCAATCACTTTTAGCTTTTCTGACTTTAGCTGTTTCTTAGATGTAGTTGGACAAAGAATGGTTGAAACAATGACATGTACAGATAAACCAAATACAAAGAACACAAATTACTAGGCAATGCTCACATGGCATAGTCAGTGTCTGTTACTTTTTGTCATAACAGCTTATAACGTCCCTCTGTTCTGTTTAATTGTTAGCTGCAAGTATTTAGCTGCAGTCTTTTCTTTTCTTGTTTTAATTGGATACTTCATATTGTGAAAAAAAAAGCGCTTCTATGCCAACTCCTGATATTCATGTTGATTATGCTCGGGGTCACTGTATATGATACAGATTTATTAAAGGTTATTTGGGGAGAGAGAGAAAGACTGAAAATGTATTTTCATTTTATAATCTGCCTTTACAGTCCTTTTGTACTTCACTATGCATATAATAACCCATCATTACCACACAATAACCCACAATTTTCTCTGTCCTGGTACTTAGTTCTCTGAGATCCATCTTTCAATATTTCAAAGCATAACATGTAGGTTTATTTTTACCTGCTAACTGCCCATGACAAATAATGTGAGGAAGTGGAGGCAGAAAATTCAATTCTCGGTTTTTTCAATTCAATTTTATTTTAATGTCAGGAAAGGCTGTGTGATTTCTTACTTAACATATAATGACTAAACTGTTAATGCTTAGCTCTTAACTCCTTAATGACTTCAGTCTTCTGAACATAAAAAATAGAACAGTGTTCACAAATATGGATTGAGCGAAAGAGTGATTTTGTGGTAAAAATCTATGTAAGGGAGTTTTCAACAGATATATTTTTTTAAATAGATTAAACTGCAAGCTCTGTCATGCAGCTATACTGTGTTGCACACGTTTCTGGACCCATAGTATCTGCTTTAAGTCAACACAGAAAAGAAACCCAAAACAACAATAACTCTACCCACGCCTCTATTGCCAACCTCATTTGTACACTTTCTATGCACACTTGCATTGTGTGAGATACAAATGCATAGGAAAAAAAAAATATATCAAACAAATTCCCAGCTGTGACTTTAATTGGATTTGGTGTCTGAGTGAAAACATAGCAACTGATGTTCACACAACCTCCAGGAGTCTGCAACAATGATTCTCACACCTGTTTAATTACCAAATCAAGTATTTTCTGTTCAGAAACAACACTTAACCATGGTAGAAATTTGGAATTAGATGATCTTCAATGTCTCTTCCAACCCTAACCTTTCCATGATTAATTCTAAATAAATATTTATATATATTTATATGTTCAGGCATGCACGTGTATATAGCATATATTATATTATTACTACATAAATATATAGGAATCCATCATCAACATCAAAGGATGAATTCAAATCTTTATGTAATAAAAATAGAAGTCTATCAAGTTGCTGCTACTTATTGTTTGGTGCCTTGAGAAATTTAATCCTTCCCTTTACTCCCTTTCAAAAGAACATTTAGAATATCAGTCTGCATCCTTCCTTCCTGCACCCTCAGTTTTAACCTACTGGTCCTTGCTTTCAGCTTAATAGATAGATGGAGCTCCAAGGCTGTTTGGTTTTTTGTGTAGAGCTGGTTTCATTGTCTGTGTGTAGAGGGAGTATCTCACAATAATGTGCTTTACTTGTAAGACTTTATGTAGGGTTTCAAAATTATTTGTGATATTGTTAATGGATTTTAAATATGTAGATATAGTGGGACATGGCTAGATAGATAAATTTGTCATTACCCACATAATCTCTCATTTTCTTCTTTTTTTATGCATTGCAAAAGAAACTGGCTGAAAGTCAGTGTGACATAATACTAAAATTTAAAAGATTGCATTGCTACTGGAAATTACTCCATATATTGTAGCATAGGTTTTTCTTAATTAATATCATCGACTTTATGCAAAATCACAGCTTTGCTTTATGTTGGGCAATTAAGCATTTAATAAAGAGCCACATCCATAGCGCAATTAAAAAACTGAAATATATGTTGGCTAAAATATGCTTTCTTAAAAGTCTCATTTTATGATTCATCAATTCCATCTCCCCCTGTCAAAAATTCAGTTCCAAATAGGCCATTAAAATCATGTTCAAAATGGTTTTTTCCTATTTGACATAATTTTGTTATGTGGCCACATCTAGATTGCTAAATCAAATTCAACTCAACTGTTCTCTCTCTGAAGGTGATTTTTTTCTCTCTTAGAGAGATCCACATCCAGTACACTTCCTCAAGGTCAGAATGGGCTGGATGTATCTCAGTTATCTACTGAGAGGGGTCCCTGGCCCCTGCCAGTTCCTGAGCTGAGCCAATGATTTTTTTAAACTTTGCTGTTTGGCACAAGTCAAAGTTGTCAGAGGCTATCCAAAAATGTGTTGCAGGATATGTACTTCTGAATTCCAGAGTCCAGTAATGTTCCCAGGCACCATTTACTTGCCTGTGTGTATGAAATCTCTGTGTCACAGTGTGTTCCTTAGGAAAGAATGCCTATACAGGGAATCAGTATTTTATTTCAAGTAATGCATTCCAGGAAATGAGCAATTGCATTGTTCAGTACAGTTACACAATCTCACCTCTTGATCCTCAGCTGCTCTTTCTCAATGAAAAACTGTTTGCTCCTGGTTTTTCATGCACACATACCGAGCAGGGAAACCCTTCCCCAGGAGAGCCATAGCCTAGTGTCTGGAGAGTGATGACTGAAAGCTGGGAAGAGACTCACCTTTAACTTGTAGCAACTTACTCATCAAAACTGTAAGCCTGGGCAAAGTGGTTGGACTCCATTATGTTTTCAGTCCTCTAAAAGCATATTTGGCAGTCTTGCCTCATTCTGCTTATCCATGTCTTGTTCCAACATTCATTAAACATTTGATTGGAATTCACTTATCATAACAAATGGCTCTGCAAAGACAATTACTTTATTCGAATTATTTTTACTATCACTAGAGAATGATGTCACATCTGAAAAGAATGAGATTTATCTGACGATAAATGAGAAACTGTAACAGAGTGTTGGTGCTTTAGGACTACAGGATTCCTTCCATTTAAGTAACTGGTATATGGATATGAGGAAATGAACAGTCACAGGAATGGTATTTCCACATATTGCACTCTGTGATGGCATTATTTTTCTCCATATCCAATTGGAATATTCACCAGTCTGAAATGCCTGTAATATAATAAAAATAGTAATAATAAAATTTTCAGTCTTTTATCTTTTTATCTAGAAAGATATATTTAGACATTTCATTAAGGTCACTGCAGACAAATTGAACTCAGAAGATCAGGAAAGAAAGAAAACTCACGTAATTTGGTATTATCATAAGAAATCAATTTATACACAATATTCAAACATGACATTTTTGACACATGCAGAAAGATATTTCCTAGATTGGGAAAAGTAAGGTAATTAAAGTTTGTCTTGTATGCCCTATCATGCAATAAGAAATCTAAAATATTAATAAACCAAGTCAGGATTAATTTCTTCAAGACATCTCAAGCAATTTGATAAACACTGATGACAGAAGTTTCCCAGAGCTTGAGGACTGTAGCTGATTTTCAATGAAGTATTCATATTACCTAAAGTTCTAAACCTTCTGCTCATCCTTGCAGACAATTTCTTTCCTTTCAGGCTGTGGAGGAAGGTACTCGTGTCTTAATGTGACACTTTTTCCCCTGGTGAGATCATTCCCATAAGTTTAAATCCAAAATATTTCACTCTTTCAAGTTTTATCAGATGTAACTTGTTGACAGTTGTTTACAATATCATATGTGAAGGAGATACCTATACCACAACTACATGGACAGGTGACACATGGAAATGCGAATTGACTCTAGGGACAAATTGGCATAGAAATGCATGCACATTTTTGTGCTTGGAATTACATATTTTGGAGAAATCAAAAGCTAATTTTTTATTTATTTCTTTTTTAAAGCAGTTTAAATGAGCCTTAGTTGCTTATCTCATAGCAGTAAAATGAAGGCTATGTTTGAAGTTAGATGCAAATAACTATGCAATGCTTTTTGTGGCTGCATTTTTAAAGCTGTGACATAAGTGTATGTCCAGTAATAATAGTGCTAATCTGAATAACAACTTCTCGTAATTCATGGACTAATCTGATTGTCCACTGAGAGCATTGAAAACATCCTGCCTTCCTCTCATTTACATCATGTATGTGTCCAACTGGCCACTGCTAGAGTCAAGATAGTAGACTTCATTAATACTAATGGTCTGATCTGTTGAAGCCAATTCCTCATTTCTATTTATCAGTTCTCTGTGCTAGAGAAAACCACTTGTTCTTTATAACTTAAAGAGGAGAGAAGAAAGAAAAGAAAAGAGGTTTGACTTAGGTTATCCCCTTTAACATATTTCATCAAAAGAATGGATAAAATATTTATTCATTTACTGTCCTTTACATTCCCATCAAAGTGAATAGAGAGACATTTAATAAGACATGGAAACATTAAAGAAGCCTTTTATCAGAGTGGATTGGAACCTGCTCTGAACAAACATTTTGGCCTAAGGGAAAGGTTTTGATCTGTGAAGCTTAAATGTAAAACACTCTCATATTGGATCATGTGGTCAATTTGCATGAAATAAATTATTTTCTTAAAACTTGTAAAGCTATAAAATAGAACTTGACATGTCATTAGCAATAAGTGGTATCATACTGGCATTATGTGCACGCTGGTGCAATCATTAGAAAACTGCTGCCACAGCAAAGCACAGGAAGATAATGGGGCCAGTCCACAATTTGACCTAGAGGAGTTAGATCATTGCTCCATGCTGTAGATACCACACTGCAGTCCAAATTATTGACTATCATTCATCATTACTCATCTACTCAACATTCTGAGCCACTGTCCTTTATCCTATTTCACAAAAAAAAAATGTCCAAGTTATCATTTTTTTTCTAACTGGGTAATAGGTGGTCTAGTTTTAAAAAGGATGAAAAAAATGAAAGAATAAAAAATGGAAAAAATAGAATTAGTGTTTATTGCAGGATCAAATGTAGAAGGAAAATAAGATTACCCATTCTTCATTAATTGCTATGTTGTTTCTTGTTTTTATTCTGAACTGGAAATTCAGGCACTAAGGTTTCTGTGTGTTGACATGGTTATGAATATAACTTTTCTGTTCTGGTTGGCAGCAAAGGTAATCAGCAGCTCATTAGTTCAGTTTGCAAGTTCAAGAATATTTTTTTCAGACATAAAGAATTTGGAAAATCATGGCTAGGCATCTGGATTCCTGAAACTTGCCTAATATTTATTTTAAGGCTATAACTATTCTGTGATGAGATGGGTAAATACCCACTTAGGTTTATTGCCAATACAGGCAATATGTGGAAATATAGGATTATTACAGTTTGCAGCAAAGCACCTTCAATATGTTGGTTTTATCAACGTGTTAACGTTTTGTCAGTGTCTCAGGCACACATCAAGTTTGAACATCTCTGTGTTTGATATTTTATACAAATTATGGGACAAACTGAACCACATGCTTGCAAATTATGTGCCTGCAATTGTACATATGTTGATGAGATGCAATAACATTAAGTCCATGATGCTCAAATCCCACTGCTGTCTTCAGATGATGTTTTTCTCATGCATTCCCCATGAGTATACACACCTTTGCAAAACAAGAGGGGTAAGTAAGATGCTGCAGTTTCCAAGGCCCATTAAAACCTTAATTTCTTTTTTATCATCAAGCATGAGGCATGGTTTTGAGTTTCTGATGTGAAGCTTGAGCTGAGATTTAACAGCTGGCTTGCATGTGGACTCTGGTGAATTGAATGTATGCTGGTGTTTATGACTGAATCAATATTATATTTAAGTACTTAATATTATTTCTCAGGTCACAAAGACTTTCCAAATGACAGTGACAGGGTAGCTACTGAGACTAAATGCTAGTGAAATAAAGGAAACATGGGAACTTCAAATGTCATAAACTAGAAAATAAGCATAAGCAATATAAGAGTACATTAAATATTTTTGTGAATCTGTGAAGAAATGAAGAGTGTTTTGTACAAAACATGATATCTGCACATAGGCAAAGACAGTACAGAAAGTCCCAGGTGAACACTGAGAGAGTAGAGGTGTTTCATTCAGCAGCTGGAATCAGAACCTCATCAGTGTTTACAATGCATGACCCGGTTGGTATTGGCTAATTAGGAATAATCCTTAAGGATGAGAAACATCATAATTTTTACTGGTGTATCCAGGAGCTCATAATAAGTGGACTTGAGGGAGCAACTGAAGATCATTTGTTTGACAGAAGAAAATAAGACTTTGCTGTAGAAGAGCATGAATATGTAACCTTATTATCATACTATTATTATTCTCTTTTGAGTCTAAGGAAGAAAAACAGAACTGTAGCATTTCAGCATATGTTTGAGTCACTTGGACTTCATTGGTTTCAAATGTGACTCTAAAAAATAAATTACTTTGTTGAGAAATAAATTTCCTTCTTATAGTGTCTGGAAGATATTAGCTTTTGTGAACACTAATACTTTTAACATGAACAATTTTGAAGGGAGCTCAGCCTCCCAGTGAAGCTGCTCAGCCTGTAGGTGAATACATTTTCTATGTTTCTTAACCTGTATTCTTAGGTGCAGGACATAAGGAATTCATACCACCTCGTCTTCTTCTAGAACACAGTCCAAGAAAGAAACCAGCAGCCATTGAAGGTAAGTCTGAGTTTGTCTGCCTTTATTGGCTTCTACTTATTGACTGTTCTAATGTTAGGGGGTTTTTTTGTTTTGTTTTTTTTTTTTAAATATAACATATATTTTATATATATATATAATATAAAGTAAAAATATATAATTTCAGTATATATATTTGAATTTAAATTTTATATATATTTATATATATAAAATAATAGGAAAATAAAAATAATATTTTTTAAAATATAAAAATTATATATATATATATATAAAATACAAAAGTGATCACATTACTAGGCCTGGGACAGGAATGACATACTGACATATGTATGATAAAATGTAAATATTCCTTATAGCAGTCTCACAGATGGCTTGGGGCATTTCCTGAGTGAAACAGATTACAGGATTGAGGCCTAATCTGTAAAATGCTTTGCATGGCATTCAGCCATAACTTGCTATCTAACTATAAACATAATCAACATTAGCATCTTAATATTCTATGGATTATTCTTTCAGCTATTATTATTCAGTCATTTTTCTGCGCATTATTTGTAACAATGAATGTGGTATGACTGGCTCTGCATTTATCAACCCTGTTGCTATTGTTAAAACTACTGAAAGAGAAACACAAAGTCACATCTTACATTCAAACGATTAAAACATAATCCCTGTGATTGAATTATATTGTTTATAGTCTTATCATTGCAGTAGAGTGGTTGAAATATTCATTTTAGTTTTAAGAAGAACAATGTCTGTGGACTTAGAACTACAACTGCAATATATGCTCTTGGTCTTTACACCATACAACTTCATAGTACAAAACACCTGAGCCTTTTCGTGTAATTATGTAGCAATTTTCATATGACACTTGAGTCCTTCAGTCACACCATGGCACTTGATAATTTCCCTCATAGAGATCTTAGTTCTACGTTACACAGAAAACAATTGCAGTCTAAGAGAAAAACAGATGGGGTGGCAGCAGAATAAGTAACAAGAGCTACAAAATTTCCTGCATTTGAAAGCAGGAAATGAGGCTTAGGTTTGTCCAGGACCCACGACTGAAACAAAGTGTTAAATTAATTAGTTATTTCTGTAATGTGATTATTGTGACTAAGAACATTTGGATAAAAATTGTTATGTGACTTATTATGTCTTTCCCCCCAAAAACTCTTTACCTCAAATGATTATTTCTTTTTAAACATGCTGTTTAAAGGAGTATAAAATTGTGATAATTTTGAAAAAGATAAAAATCTATTTTTAGATTTTCTGTCCTGCTTATTTTAGGAAAATACTTGAACCCTGCTAATCAGAAGAAAGAAGTCCCTACAATGTTGAATTCTGATATCTGTCAATTAACCATAATGGAAAAAAGACATAATGGAACAAGGCTGACACATTTGCTGAGTGATAAACTTAATCTTTAAATATAACTATTACACAAGATGAACTAGCATCGAATTAACATTAGATTCTGATTTTCAAAATCATGAGGAGCATGCAATTACTGCAATTGCACATAGAAATTACTATTTATGACCAGTTACACATTTGTGTGTTTCATTAGCTCATTTATGCATGCAATTCAGGTAATTTGGAATGTAAATTAGACACCCATTTGGCAACGAAATTTGGGGGAGATTATCTGCTCAGAACCATATAACTAAATTCTTTTTAAGGCTCAAGGCCGGTCACTAGGATGCAATACTTTTCATACAAGAGATTTGGAGGAAATGAGGAAGGCAGAATTACTTGTAAAACACTGCCATGAAAAACTGTTATGTGGTGCTGTTCTGTGTTTTCCATATGTGAGAAAATATGCCACAATGTCTTGGGGAACCCTAAACCCTGAAGCTCTATTTTAGCCCTAGGGAAAAAAAAAAACCAAACACACAAAAAGCTAATTTATGAGAATATTTGGGAAAATGTCAGAAGGGAAAAAAGGAGTAGGCAGACATATTTAAATCTTTAAAATAGCTGAAGAGACACCTGTATGTGACTTCTTAGTGCTTAGATACTTTTTATGACTGATACATCACCAAATATCACTGATCAGGAGAAGGGACAGATTGAAACAAAAGATTCTTCTTATAAATGTAGTTGAAAATAGTATCACAAGTTTTCAGAATAGAGAACAAATAGGAGCATTTTTTTAATTGAAAAATATACTTTATATAACATCAAAGACTGTCTTAGCCTTTGACAGAAGAAACCAGATCTGAAATAAAGGTAAAACTGTAGGAAGTAACAGAATGTTTATCACACAGAAAATTTATGAAACCAATCTACTTACACCCTAGGCTTTCTAAATCAGTGATATTCAGACTTTATATATGTAACCATGCAGTTGGAGAAGGCTGAAAGGATCTTTCTCTTTTTCTAGATTGACATGTTTTCAGTATCTCTCTATTTTGCCACAGCTGCCTTGGGTAATCTTGGACCATTCTTGTTTTCTGATAAGGTGGAAATAGTGGTGTGTATGTGCCACATATCTCTGATATTTTTAGATTATTTGGTACCTTCAAATAGAACCCTTTTCCTGGATGGTATGCAATGTCCTGTAGAAATTATGCTCTGCTGAATTCTAGAGGCCTAGAAAAAGCATGTATTGCTATTATGTATTAAATCTCGAACTTTTTCTCATTGTCATTACCTTTTTCTCCTCCTTCAGCTCCACTGTAAATCTTTTGGAAAGGGGGTGATTATTTGAGACAATCTCAATTTGTACACTAGATTCTAGTAGTAAGCAATAAATTGCATTGAAGTGTGTGTATGAGTAGAAATTTGCAAATTAGTACAAAGTACTAAGCAAAATGCTTTGTACTAATCTGGTCAGAAAGAAAAGAACACATCATTGTTCTCCTATTTCATGGCTGGTTGGCTTTTTCAAAGATCTTATCGTAAATCTTCAATGAAGACTTTGAATTTTCAGATCACCAACAGAAGAGAATCATAAAACAAAATATAGGCTCCTGTAACAATGAACAAGAGAAAGAAGGTAAAGGAATTTGTAAAGATAAAGGCATTGATATATAACATCTACTTGCATTGCAAGTTTGGAAACCTTGTTTGGTTAACTAGGAAATAAAGAACTAATTTTAAATTGTTATCTTATCTTTTTATGAAGCGTTCACAAGTACTTGGAAGCAGTGTTCTCAGCTTGGCTGACAATGATGCTGCCATGTCAGGACACTAGTGTCACCAGTAATTGGAACAGATCAGTTCTCCATGGCTACCTGAACTTTGAATTTAATATCCTTCTTCTTCCTCGGCTGCAGTCCTCCACACCTGTTTTAATTCTAGATTTCTTTTATTTTGTTATTCACTGACATCCTAAAACTTCTCTGCAGTGTATACTGTTTCTCTGTGATTCTCCTTCTTAGGTCTTGAACTTTTGTTCAGCTCACACAGCTCTCACCTTCCTCCATTTCCACATTCACATGAAAAAGACTTTCCTTTCTGATCATCCTCCCATGTTTCCCTCTCTGACATGGCAGGGTAATGGCCCAGGAAGACACTGCAGTTAGACAAGTGGGAAAACAAAGGTCAGAGGCTTAGCTAGTTATCAGTGAATCTGTTAATTGTTCCAGAATAGCATGTCTTTGTCTTCTCACAAGACCACAGCACATTTGTGAGAAGCCTGTATCAGAATCCTTCTGGTGGAACGAATCTTAATGTATATGGTATATGATCTCAAGCAGACCTATGTTCTTTACTGCTTTGAAGAGCACTGTATCACAAAAAACATTGAACAGCATTGTATCTGAGTATGATTTTTCAAGTTATATTGTCCTAAAAATCTGTTCCTGTATCTTTGAGTAGGAGAGCATTTATCATGGAAGAGTCATCAACATTACCATTCTGATCTGCTAATGAATTGTGACAAGCTCTCAAATATCCCCCTTCCTTCCTTGACTGAAGTATACTGGCCATTCCTTGCCATCTTGATGGCATCTGTGATATTAAGTGAGGCATAAAAACTAAAAAAAAAAAAAAATTCTCTGTAATATCTTCAGAGGATCTACGAGGAAAAAAAGTATTTTCTCTAGGTCATTGAATCCTCTAATTACAAATTTTGCAGAATGCAATAAAGCAAGCTGCTGTGAAATGTGTTTAACTTCCCCCAAAACTCCTGTGGAGGCTAAATTTGCAACTGCATCTGTGTTGCTATATAGAATGTACACTATCCGACTATCTTAAGAATTTCTTGTCTATATCTCTGTTCATGAATATAACATTAGTGGATATAACCAAGAATATCTAAATTACTAAAGTCAATACAAATTCTGACAAAGCTCCCTTGATGTACAGGAGTGTATAAATCTTGTAGAAATCAATTTGCTTCTGTACAGTCTGTCAATGTCTGCCTTCTCTTCTGTACATGGATTGTTCCATAAAAAAACTCTGTTTTTCTTCTATTCTATAGAATCTATTACCCTTTAAAAAAATCGTTTCAGTGAGAGATTGTGAATCAAGACATAACAGAACCCTTTAAAAAAGGCACAATTTTTAAAATTTTCTCCCCATTTAGAGTATTCTTAATAATAATGACATGAGTTGTGGATGAAAATCCATTTGTCAGGTAATTTTTTAATCCAAGGGAGATTAAAAACAGAAAAAAAAAAAGAAAAGAAAAAATATTCCTATTAGAAATATTGTAATACAATGGGTTAGGTTTAATCTATGATGATGATGATGAACAGTTTAGTTAGCTCTAATGCATTGCTATATACACAGCATAATAAGTTTTTTAAGAAATATGGGCCTTATAACTCCAAGAGTCTGTACTGAGGACAGTAAAACCTTTGAAACAATATGAACAAGGTTTCAAAGTGAGCTATTTAATGATTTAAATTAGACATTTAAGCAGTAATTTCTAATGATTTAGCAAGGATGAAAAAACCCCTAAATCTTCACTGTTTGAGAAAGCCCTTGACATTTTCCTTAATGACATGAGGCTCTTCTGTACTACTTTTATTCTGTCATAAAATTTAAAAAGTTAAACAGACATGAGAGAAAAGCTTACTAGTGTAAGAAAAAATGCGTATTAAGATATGTATATTTTGATTAGGCATACTATTTTCTCATAATTTATAATAATACAAATTAAAATGTTAGAGTATGCTTTTGAAATAAATATTCACCAAACTCTACCTAATAAAACACAAACGAGTACCTCTGAAGATTACTTTAACTTTTCATAGTGGTTTTTAAATGTTAGAAAAACAATAGTCTTTTGCATATATTGCACCCGCAAATGGAAAATACTTACTGGGATTAAGTTAATCTGGGCTTTCAAAGGCTGAACTCCCATGTGTCTTTGGAAAGAAAAAGGAAACTCTTACAAAAGAGGTTCTGAATAACCTCATCATCCCATTATTAAAGCTCAGACATTCTTACTCTAAAGCATAAAAAGTATCATCAAAACCCTTCCCAGCACTGGTAACAGAATTGGTCCTGACATTGATTCCTGTTGTCCAGGAGGAATGTCAGTCACAAGGAAGGAGAAGGCTAGCCAAGCTACCTTAGCTGTGTTGGTTTGGCTCTCACTGGTAAAGGTGGTACCATAAAAAATCAGTTTTCCCCTGGGAATTTGAGTATTCATCATAATCACATTTGCATCATATTTACCATTCACCATTATCCAGTGGAGTTTCTGTTGCTCGTCTTGTTATGGAAGTTGGTCTGTCCTCTATTTTGACTTGTCGTGCATACTCTGGCTTCATCTCACTTGTATTCTTATTCCTCTGCTCCACACTGTGCTGTTTAGTGAGGGCAACATATGGCCCATGCTATTAGCAAAGAGTTCTGGTGCTTAATGCAACAGAGCCATGAAAAAGGAGTCTATAATCACTGCAGGAAGAAATAAGAAACATTTATGCAGGTCACATGAAAGCATTAGGAATTTCAAGCATGATATTTCTATTGCATAGATTCTGCAGACCTCAAAAATATCTCCATAAGCAATCTTCACAGCTGCCAAAGAGTGTTTCAGACTGGGATTTGAAAGCAGTTTTGAAAAAGGAAAATTGAGCTGGAGTGATTGCCTAGGTCTTCAGGGTGCGCTGTATCTCCAGTGATCTGTGTGCCCCAAGAGTCCTCTACTTGCCCAATATGAAAATAAATTGTTTTTCATTACTCTGCAGAAAAAAAAGGATGGTGTCATTTAGATAGAGCTTTGCAAGTAAGTGCACTTCATTCTGGCCTAAGCACTCACCTGTAAGTTAGAGAGAGCATATGTGTGTGTGTGTGTGTGTGTGTGTGTGTGTGTGTGTGCACGTGTATGTGTTTGTGTGTGAACACAAGCAACTCTTAACAACTTTAGGAACTTTAGATTAATACTGTTTAGTTTCTTTGATCTTTCTCAGCCTTTCAGTAGTTTGGCTGAATCAAGACAGAATTACCTTTCACAGAGAAAGTAACCAGACAAAAAAGGACTCTCTTACCCCAGAAAAGGTGGTTCGTTTTTTATCTCAAAGAGACAGCTAAGGTCAATTTTTACTTGAAATTTAGATTTAATCTTAAAAGTATGAGTTTCCATGACATCCTAAACTAAGCAGAAATATCTTCTGGCATTGTTTATTCATTTCTCCAAAAGCTTTATAACCCTTAGGAGATCTTATTTTGTGAATGGGTGTTAAATTCTTTAGAATTAAAAGTGCAACTGACAGGTCATTGTCAATCTCTACTCTAAGCAATAGGCCAAAGGGAAAGAAAACAAATATCATTAAAAACTGAAATGCAATGAGTTATTTTAATATTTAAAAGGATATCCAACTCCCACTGAAATCAACAGCAAAACTTTTATTGTGTCCAGCAGAGAAAAGATTTCAGTGATGTAGGAAAAAAAAAGAGCAACTATAATCACTTCAAAATTAATAAGGAAACAGAATTTTAGAAATGCAGTTTGTGTTTTGTTTGAATGGTCTTTTAAAATTATACCAATGACAGCTTAAAGTGTACAGAACTGTTTGGAGAAAAATTAAATTAAGTCTTATCCATAATGAAGTCATTGTGTTCAGTCAGAATTGTGGTTTCTCAGGAAAAGCTGAATTAATGTTTGTTTTGTTTTATTTTGTATGTCAGTAAGTATGCATGTGTGTCTGCTGCTCCTGAGTTCTGCCAGGACTAGAATCTGTAGGCAAGAAAAGCTGTTGTAGCATTTCCCAAAGTCAGGCAGTGAATATCCAAAGTCTCTCACAGGAGCTTTCCTCCTGAGATTTCCTGACAGCAGAGTTTTAGATAAATGCAGATATGCCTCATACAAGGATCTGAACTTTAGTAAGCTAATGTGAATCAAAACATCTCCAAACTTCTGTCATTCAGTCCCACTAGTTAGTGCTTGCTACATGCATACCTTTCCACCAGAAGGAATCTGCTGCCGTATTTTGCTTCCCTGCTTACCTCAGTTTCTCAGATGAGATGGGATGAGCTGACAATTCCTTCCAGAATCAGACTTTCCATAAGAACG
Organism: Cyanistes caeruleus; assembly: GCF_971803275.1. NCBI lineage: Eukaryota > Metazoa > Chordata > Aves > Passeriformes > Paridae > Cyanistes > Cyanistes caeruleus. The sequence continues at coordinate 51,215,884 of NC_141702.1, read as the reverse complement.
TGGACCATCTGGCGCAATATGGTAAAGAAGCTCCAAGAGGACTCTCTTCTTCCAGTTCCTGTGCAGCATTCCCATGACACTATGCCCCATAACTCATGTGCATCCCTAAATTTAGATTCCACTCAGCACTGGCAGAGCAGCACACTGGTCTTACCATGCCTGATTTCAAGTGCTGCGTTGTTAGCATGCTTCTGTTATCTCCCCTCCCACCATTGTCCAAGAGCTAGCTGCTCTCCAATGAGAATAACACAAACATGTTGTCAAGATGAGTGGAGGAAATTCAAATTGAAACACCCCTTTCTTGGTCTTCTTCTTGAATTTTACTTGGATTTCTACCGGCCTCAGTCTTTCATCCCTTATTAAAAAATAAATAATTCCATCTCAGAGGTTTCTTTGCTTCAAGGGCTGTTCTGTTCAATCCAGCCACTTTATAAGAATATTACTCTATGCTTCTTTGTATTTTTCACCCAGGAATAATTTTTACCTGAATGTCCCATTCAATAGTACATCACTGCTTTAATTCACAATATTCATGTCCATTGGACTCCTTCTTATGCTACATAAAGCTCAAATTCTGCATGGAGTCTACAGAAAAAAAAAAAAAGGAAAAAGCTTGACTAAATAAAAATCCATTGCTGGCCTTGCTACACTGATTTTGTCATGTACTCTTCCGGCTGCACATATCCCTGTTTCATTCTTGTAAATGTAGGCTTTTTAAGGTGAGGTCTTTTTGTATTCTTATGTCTCACACTGACCATGAAATGTGGCTCAGGACTAGTGCTACTGATGAAAAAATCCTGTTAATTACATTACTAAGAAACAATAGCAATAACAATAGATTTTTCAATAGTTAATTGCCCTTGAATTTCAAATTGTGGTCAATGCCAAACTCTCGAAAGCACCTTGTGTTTCCTTGTGTAACCCACAATTTGTGCATATTATGATCCCTCTCTATGCAGTTGGCCCTTTGTAGTTCTGTAACTGTTTCTAGCTAAAAAAAGTAAGTGCTTTCAATTAACAGATGGGGTTGATATTTTACAGTGCAAGAGACCTGCCTAAGTTCATATTTAATTATTTGCTCTGCATCTTAATTTATCTGTGTACATATCTGCATAGAGCCCACTACATTTACTGCTTCAGAAATTGCAAGTTTTGCTGGTGTTAAATATACAGTTAATATGCAACATTCTAAACGTGAGCTGTTCATATAGAGAGGGAATAAATTTATTCAAGAAATGGCATTACTTAAGTCAGAAATATCCCTTTCTATGGTACCCATTTACCAAGTCCATTGTTCTCAGTTAAAGAAGTTTCTCTCAGTGGTACCTGTGAGAGGCACCAGTGGGGCCAGATGCAGCTGGGATGTGAATGGAAACTCAGTGACTGCTTCTCTCAGACCTGAGCAAGAGTGTTTGTGTTGCATTAGGCAGCATAATTGGGAAATAGGGGCCACAGGCCTTTAATACTTCAATGTAGTCATCCCACAGAAATTTCATAACAAATATAGACATCTCAAAGCTGTCTGGATGCTCTGAATAATGCAACTTGAGAGCTTGATGGAAGAAAAGTATGTCAGTGGGATTAATTGGTGGAATGACTTGGCAATAAAGATTCTGCAGCCAGGGATGTCATCATCTTTGCTTGTGTTATTGGCAGTAAAAATCCCTGTCTATCTTCCATACAAAGCTTCACTTCTCAAAGCTCCATGCCTGAGCTTGTGGTTTTTAAGATGCATATGGCTCTGAACCTTGCTATGCAACTTAAAGCAGATTTCATGTGGGTTTTTCCAGGCCCCATAGGCATGCAAAATGCTACGAGTTCAAAGGCAGAAATGGTCTCAGATTAAAGAGAATCTTGGTGTTAGGACTTTAGGTTTACAAATTATTCTCATGCAGCACCTAGCACCAGAAATGTAAGAAACCAAAAAAGTCAATCTAACTCACCAGAACTGAGGCATTCAGAAAAAATTGGACATTACAGAAGTCCCAGCAGCACTTCAGCCTCTAGTTCCTGTGAGTAAAGTCTCAAGGAAGGCAGACAGAAAGAAGCTCTTTTTGTCAGTAAATTACACGCTTAATTTTTTTAACAGTTTTGATTAATTTGGGGAGAGTATGCAAATAATTAAACCACATTCTAGACATTAGAGATCTACATTACATGTAGAAATAATCCACTGAATGACTGTGGATTATTAGGTGGCACAGGAAAGTGGTGCTGTTGAACAGCTTTTGTGAAATCTGAAGCTGAAGAGATTTCCATTTTGACCAGACAGGCACAGTCCCTAGCACAAATCTCTGAAGAAGTGAGTCAGAGAGAGAGAGAGAGACAATAGCAAGAATATCAAAGTATACAAAAATATGAATTTCCAAACAAGTTAGTGTTGGAGGAGAACTACTCTGATGCATGATACACATGCCTAAGAAACCTCACAACACAGATGAATTTGTAGCTTGAAGTGTAGTGTGCTCAGAGTTTCAGCAGGAGGAATTAAGCACATAACTCTGAGAGGAACATTCTGTAGAATGCATGTGAGAATTTTTTTAAGACAATGGCAAGGGAAACACATTGAACAAATCTGTTTAAAGCAAGAAAGAAGTGGAGCACATCTATATTATGCTTAATATTAAAACCAATTGTCAGAAAATCAGGAGAAGTATTATTTGAGGGGACCCTGAATATTGATAAATACATTGCCTCCACAATAGGCAAAATAACTTTATTCTTTAAATCAGCATAGACAGACTGTGGAATCCAGGTACTCTACAAATACAGCAATTTTTAAATTTTTTAAATATCAAATACACATATTTCTTTTGGTTAAGGTAAAATGTTGTAAAAATTTTAAATTTTTTCCCTGTATTTATTTTTTCCATGCAGAAGAAAAGTCTACTGTGGAACCTAGAGAAGTGAAAAGTATGTTGCTTTGTTGTTTTTCTTTATTTTTTCATTATCTTCATGTTAGTTTTATGCAAGGGACAGGAGTATATTTTTTTCTTGTATTTGAAAACATTCCTATACCTTAAATATTTTTCAATTAAAGAGAATACTCTTGCTTAAGGTTGCTTATGGTTCTATCTTTTGTAAGATAGTAAAACTTGGTTTCTTATCCACATTTGTCACACTAGAAGATCACAAAAAGAAAACTATATTTTCACTAATTATAGCAATACTCAACATCATGCAGAACAAACTGAAACTAACAAATTTGGCTTTTCATGGATGAAAAATTAAAAGAACACTTAGATTTACTACTCTCGTACTCTTATTTTCTTCACCATCAAAAAGGGGATTCATTTCCCAACGGAAAAATAAGAATTATAACTTTCTCCTATCCTTTACTAAACTCTTAATTTTCTAATTCAGAACATTAATAAGTAATTAAATTGTTTTAAAAAGGAAAAAAATATTCTCCTTATTTCTACTGTTACCTAAATAACTGCCAGATTAGAGGCAGATGCTTTTGAAATAATGTCATATTGATTTTTAGATGGTGCTTTAACTTTCCATGAATAACAGAAGTCCTGTAATGACAGTTTCAAATATTCAATTAATAAAAAGTGTTATAAAGGTATATTGTATATGCAGTTTTTTTTGTGGCATTCTACACTTGTTCCCAAGTACCATGTGCAAGTCTTGCTGTCATTCTGTCAGGTGTTACAAAAGAGGCAGAACAGGTTCATGGCTATTGAGTCACCACAATAAACTCTTAGTTACACCAGTTTAAAGGAATAATCTGGTGTGCATGTTTGTTCCAGTTTTATCCTTAGCACCACATTCACTCTCTGGGTATTAAGCTGTATTTCTGAGCTGCTGGTAATTAAGTGACCAGCTTATCAAATCTTGAACATATTTCAGTTAGTGGATTTCCCATCCCAAAAACATATATACAGGCATACATAAATACATTTGTGTGTTTCTGCATAAAAGTATCCAGCTAAACTTCAATTTCTATTTTTAGAGAAAAAAGAGGAGAAGAAAAAGAGTGATGAAAAGAAGACTACAACTGAAACTAAGATGAAAGGTACAGTTTGGGAACATTTCTTACTGGCCTCATTCAGCTTTTACTCACCTTTCTGGCTCATTTCCTATTGCTTTCTGTAAGGTTAATCCTATGCTTCTGTGTGCATTGTCCTTCTCTGAGTTGCTCAGTCACTTTTTGCATTTGCATGTTTCCCCTTCTTCAGTATCTAATGTCTAATGTGTTCAGCACCCAATATTTCCTAAATCCATTTTAGACAAATTATGTTTGGTGGCCATCTCTGGCCATCTTGGTGGGCTTTGTAAACAGTTTAATGCTGTTACACTGCACTACACAAAACTCATGGGAGATATCACTCAATTCATGGCACATCAATTTCTGAAGGTGGGGTAGATGTATTTATTTAATAGAATCAAAACTGGAACTTACAGTGACCAAACTGCAAAGTCATGGTATCCATCTAAATAATATTTTGATCATGCATTGTCAGAAAGAATCTAAAATTCACTAAGATGTTGCTTCATTCAAAATATTTAAGTCATTTATTATTTTTTAATGATCTCATTGCTACTGAAACTTAAGCTAAAAGGTGCCACATTCACGCACTGATGATTTTTGCCTAACTTTTGATGAATTATTAAGGGTCAAAATTATCCACAGTTGAGGCATACTGATTAATTTTCATTTTCAGCTGATTGCTCATGGCAAGTTGGGTGCAAGTGCTATAAGGGAATAATATGAGCTCCCAAATAAGTAACTTTTTTCAGTATGAGCCCACCAGGACTTGGTTGACTGCATATTTGAGTGTATGATTCAAAGTTTTAGCACATCAAATTACTCTCTTTAATTAAATCTTAGAAAAAACAGGAAAAAAGGAGAAAGCTCATGAGAAGACAGCTGTCCCTGAAATTAAAAAAGCAGGTAAGAAATTGAACTCTGACTCTCTCTGAAGTGATATCTGACTATTTAGTGTAAGCACTTTCAAGCTTTAATCATTTGAGATAAGGGTGTATGTATTTCATTATAATTCAAGAAACCAAGTGGAGATATAGCTAGATAGATACAGATGTATCACAGTATATATATATATATATATATATATATATATGCATTATGTCTGTATTATGTTATATTATAATATTCATATCCATATATTTAATACATGAAATTCTCTGTTCTATTATCTTGGGACTTTTTCAAATATAATTATTTTTAAAATAAATATAAATATATTTACAAATAAATTATTAACGCTTTTTTCATTCATACACTAAATTTATCAAGAGCATAATTAATTTCAAAGGCTACATGGCAGAGTCTGAATGGAAAGCATGTATTTTTCCATTAATTGTTTCACAAATGCAAATCATTTTAAGTAATAAATGGAAATATTACCCTATAAAACTACTAAGTGTAGAAGAAAATAGATAGTTATTGTCTGAATTTTTACTCATGCCCAGAAAAGAAATTTTTAAAAGTTAAAGTTATATTAATATGTTAAACCTAATTGATTTTTTTCATGCATAAAAATATAGATATTTCAATTAGATTAGAAATTAATAATTTGGGTCTTGTTACACTAAAAATTATGCATTTTTCTTCCCCATTATTCCAGTAAATCTGCAAGTATATTTAATGCAGAAATGGGAAAGTATCTCCAGTAAGTGACACAGCTTGCAAAACTGTCTCATTAAAATCAAGGAGATACAAAATGCTCAGTCTAGTGGTTGGTCACCCTCTGAATACCTAGAAACACTGATTCCAATTGGTGCTTTATCTGTCACTTTCTATATAACATTCTATAAGCCCTCAAGTACTCCGATTAACCTTTCTGTAGATTAGTGTAATGCCTAAAGCCATGGAGAAAGGTTCAAAATGGGATAATATTCAGGGCTATATTTACTATGTCCTCAAGGCAAGCCTTATGCTCTGTTTTCTAATTATTTAAATCTGTTGCATGCTATCAAATGCTGAAAGGCTCTATATCCCATTGTTTACTAATATTGTGGGTTACATATGCAAATTTCAATAAGCAACTGGTTTCTTTGCCACTGAATCCTATCTGGTATGCATAATTTTTCCTATGCAAGTGTTTATGGATGGGAAGAGAAATAAATAGTAATTTATGTTTGGGAAAATATAAAAATGCACGAGTTACCTGGGACAACTATCCTGGAAGCCCCATATTTAAATATGTATTTTATAGTAGAGAGTTGTACACACTGGGGAAGGGATAGGGATGAAAGAGAATATTCTTTTCCTAGTTAAGATGCATATTTTAATGTATAAAAACAGCTTTAAAAAGAACATAAGCTAACAATTCAAATACCTTTTGTAATTTTTTTTCTGGTTCTAAGCTTTTATTTCACTTGAGAGTACAGAATTGTAAAAGATTACATTTTACGGCAGAGCTGCAGCCTAAAGTTATTAATATGTTCATCTTCACAAGCAGTTGCTAAATCCAGTGAGTCATCCTACCAATGCTAGAAAGACACAAATTAGACAAACCAAGATATCTGCACTTTTCTGTCACTTTTATTAGCTCTGTAGTTTGCTTCGTTTTTGGAGTTTGCTAGCCTTTGTGTAAGAGGATGGTAATCCATAATGTATTCTAGATACAGGTGTTGCTGTTATTCCTCTTTCAGCTTGTTCTTTGAATGCATGTGCAGTTTCTACCTTTGATTGGCAGCACCCATTGTTATCCCTGAAATGTTTTGAGCCTGAAATAATTGCTATATTTGATCAACAGAACAATAGTTCGTAGTCCAGTCTTTACATCAGGCACCTCGATGTCTGATAGTCTTTACATAATTTGGACAGACACAGAAAATCAACCTCTGAGCACTTGAATCAGCAGAGTAGATAAGCATCCAAAAGCAAAGAACAGCTTCCAGTTTTCTTAACTTTTCCCTTTAAAAGGCTAGACAGAGGCCATTGCATTGAAAAGAAACTCACCCTGGTTTTCAAACTCTTGCATTTCCTCTGAATGCCTCTGATTTATGTCTCATTTTGCTTGCCATAACCTTTGCAATCCATGAAGCTGAGGTGTTTTCAGGGCAAGCTGCCCACACTCATCCCCATACCAGTGGGCAGCTCCTTCTGCTCCGAGGTCCTCCTGGCACCCAAGGCCCACTGCTGCTCCACACCCTTGCATACTTTCTCCCAGAAGGCTCATCTCTGGCTGGAGACCTGTTAACCAGGCATTCCCCATAGAGGAACGGTGGCATGTACAGCCTGTCAGGCTCAAGAGAGAAAGAAAGAGGTGCTCTGAAAGCACTTAGAGATAAAAACATCTCTAAAATAATGTTCTGAGAGAAGCACTTCTCTATATTCCTCTCAATCTCTCTTGCTCTAACAAGAAATGCTTGTAATTGCAAATGCTGCATATATTTGCAGATTAATATTTTAGGTTGTTCCTTTGGTCCAAGAGACAATTTTATCTCTACTGCTACCAGAATGGAGGTTTTTTATTGCTCTTCATTAACTGTATTCCTGTGATATATTTGTTTATTTGCATGCCGGCTCACTCTTTTTCCAATTCTCTCTCCCTCCATTTCTCACTCTTTCTCTCTCTCACTCCCCCCCACTCTCTGCTGCTGCAGAGGATCAAGAGTCATCTAATATGAAATGTTCTCTGTCTTTAGTACAGAGCAAACTGAATGATTCTTAATTAGCTATTAAAAATGCATTGTAGATAAAAGCACATTAATCCTCTGACCTTCAGCTCATACAAAAGCATTGTGTTAATTGTCCTGAAAAATAGATAATTCCATTGTTACAAACTCAGAGGTTTAACTTAAACAAACATAATCATCGGACACAAGGGTCTGGCACAGTCAGACTTCAGAACCTTTGACAAAAATCTATCCAGTGCTACTCTGGATAAAGAAGGAGCTGCATCTCCAAATCCCCCTTAAGGGGCTTGCTAAACCTTGGCAGATATAAGCCTTTGCCAGGCTCTCCCAAAGTTTTTCCTGGTGTTTGGGACACATCAGCCCAGAGGGCTCCGGTCTGCAATCTGACTGAGAAAAGGGTCCCTCTGTGTTATAGCTTTGGTGTCCAAACCCACATGAAAATGACTATACAGAGACTGGTGCTTTCAAGCACTAATAGTTTTCTTGCAGATTTTTTCCTGATGGTCCCTTTCCCAGAGGCTGGAACTTCCCTGCTCCTTCTTGAATCAGCTTTCCTAGAAATGATATTCACACCAGCCTTTGTCTTTGACTGTTGCAAACTCCTTTCCTGCACTGTTTTGCTTCTCAAAACAAATCACATGAGTAAATGAGTTTATAAAGCAATAAAAATGTCAGCCTGGATCATCATACAATTTCCTACTTAAAATTCTGCTTCAAATGTCATTAATGATCTTCCTGTTATTCTTACATTTGTTTGATAACAAATCTTATAACTGCTTTAGAAAGATAGTGTCTTTTTCTCCACTTTCCATATGGGGAAATTCAGGTACAGACATACAGTCCAGGCCAGTTGTCCACATATTTATCTTCTGTTTACACACATCTTCTGAAAGCTGAACCAATGCTAGCTGGATTAGAGATCCCAAGTTTTTGTACACTTTCACTATTTCCCTTGTGATAAACCAGAGATATCAGACAATGCAGCTGATTTCTAGGAATAAAATGGTTTGACTAAAATCATATAGCCTTATCAGCAGGACAAGTGCAAGAATCCCTGGGTTCTGACCTTGGTGACAAATGTTTTAAGGTCATCACACTTAAGTACCTCTCTGAGCAGTTCTGGTGTGCAGATCTACTCATCCCAGATCAAGGAGCATGACCTGATTTCCATTTTCTCGTGTTGGTATCTGCATGCTCCCAACAGAGCCTACAAGCCCTACAAAACAGCATTGGAGCCTCTCCATAAATAAAGGACCTAGCTTGCAGTGGTTGCACATCCATTTTTTGGATGCATCTACCACACAATCACAGAATCATTCTGGTTGGGAAAGACCTTTAAGATTATTGATTTCAACTATTAATATGGCACTGCCAAGTCACACTAAACGGTATCCCTACACATGTGAATATCTTTTAAATACCTTCAGAACTGGTGACTCAACCTTTTCCCTGGGCAGCCAGCTCCAGGGCTTGACCAGCCTTTCAGTGAAGAAATTTTTCACAATATCCAATCAAAACCTCCCTCCTGTCCTATTTCTTAATATTTGAGAGACGAGACCAACACCTGCTTGGCTAGAACTTCCTTTCAGAGAGTTATAGAGAGCAACAAGGTCCTACCTTGAGCCTCCTCTTCTCCAAGATAAACAATCCCAGCTCCCTCAGCCATTCCTAGTGAGGTTTGTGGTCCAGACCCTTCACCAGCTCTGTCTCTCTTCTCTGAACACAGTCCAGTACCACAATGCCTTTCTTGAAGTGAGGTTCCCAAAACTGAACAGAGTTTTCAGGTATGGCCTCAGCCAAGCACAGAGGGACAGTCTCTTTCTTACTCTTGCTGGCCACACTATTGCTGGTGCAGGTCAGGATGCCATCAGCCTTCTTGGCCAGTTGGACACACTGCTGGCTTTTGTTCCATTGGCTGCCTACCAACATCCCCATGTACTTTACTGCCAATCAGTTTTCCTGCCACACTTCCAACAGCCTGTAGCACTGCATGGGGTTGTTGTGACCCAGGCACAGGACCTGTCACTTGGCCTTGTTGAACCTGATACAATTGGCCTTGGCCCATCAATCCAGTCTGTCCAAATCCATCTGCAGAACTCACCTGCCCTCCAGCAGATCAACACTCTTGCGCAACAAGAGTGGTTTTGTCCACAAATTGACTGAGGGGTACTCGATCCTTTCATCCAGATCATTGATAAAGATGTTATTAAGGCAAAGACATATCTATGATGCATGATACCATGTCATATGATTCACACCAGGCAGTGTTAGCAGAAGAGGGGAGTGGTGATGTCTCTCTTTAGATACCACAGTAAATTTTTGCCTCCTGAATAGGAAAAGTCTCTGGGGACTTAAAGTTGCAGACAGACAATGAGATACATATTAATTATGTGACTGTAACAACCGAAAGAAGTCTTTCTGCAGTCATGAAAGAAACAAACTAAAAGTTAATCTTGGACATAAAAGTTGAAATCGGTACCTTATGACTGCCACAAAACTGGAATAACCAGGTTATTCTTGATACTCTATTACCCAGTGAGATCAAGACAGCAAGAAAGTCTCTTTAATTCTGTTTGGAGGAAGAATGTTAGTAGCAGGTAGAGCAGAGCAGAGGTGACCAGACAAGAGCAAGCATGACTGACCAGGTCCCAGCAGCTATTTGCATGGGTTGACCACATGCATTTTCCTTACATGACAGTCCTTGTAATTTGAAAAAAAAAAAAACCACAATGGTTTTGTAGGAAATGGAGGGAGAAGACCATTTTATACACCAATAGTATCTCGTTTGTTATTGTCCTCTGTACAATCAGGAAGATAAATTCCTTCAATAATTTTAAATTCCTGGTCTGAACAACAATTAAAAATAATGCATTTAATTTTGTGACCACCTTAGCTCAGCTTCTACCTTTTCTTGATATATTCTTGATATTAAGTCTTCCATTACAATAAAAAAACACTACTGACACCTGGTGGCAAATTATCTTTTTCTTTCAATCCATATGCCTGAGGGGTTTTTTTGTTGTTTGCTTTCAAATATGGTTATTTAAAAAGAGTTTGCTGAAGTAATGTTGAACCTACTGCTTACCTCCCCATGCTGCTTATCATACTGCTTTCATGGCTAGAAACATGTTAGGATGTCACCTAAATGTGACACTATTCGCAAAAGAATAATTTTGGAATGTAAATACTACTGCCAGAGAAGTAAAAATGAATTAAAATGTATCTTATGACAAAAGCTATAATTAGGGAAAAAAAAGTACTTGGTTAATCCACTGATCTAGAGGAGTAGATTCATACCAAATATACTGAAAACCTTTGGGCTGATTTAATTGCAATAGATTGAATATTTCATTGGGGATACAAATGCTGATCCTAAGCTTTTCCTGATGAGCAAATGGGTTCTACTTGCACACATTTGTAGAAAGATATCTCTGTTGCCTCTCAAGAACAAGGCTTGAAACTGCTCACTCTACCCTTCCCACTGCCAGGAGTGTATTTCCAGCTGAGTGTCTGACAACTTTAAGCAGCCCAGTTTGGACACTGTGATGTGTCTCTTGTTCCCTTGTGTGAGTGGTGTCACAGGACAGATGTCAGCAGATGGAAGGGTGATGTGTGTTTTCGGAGGAGGCCACAATATAGGATCTGTAACAGCCAGTGAGATGTAGAGAATGTCACAATTTAGGTTGCTTGCAAAGAAAAAATGGAATTGTGAAAAAAAGAACAAGAGTCTAAAGTATTTTGAAAGTGGTTTGTCCCATATAGAAAATGAAACATGTTTATTCACAAATTTTCGTGTGGCTTATTAAACAAAGCGTGAGGAAAAGATAAAAAACTGAGTCATGAAGTGGAGTACACATATAAGTGCTTTCATGCATTTTGGATCGACCAGACCTGTTTTCAGAATGACAGCTAGTAGAAAGTAGAAAAGTAGGAGTTTTGAGTGGTAGAACCCTGTCTTACTGGTTCTTTTACCTTTTTTTTTTAATGACAAAAAGACACTGTATTGAGTTGACCCTGGCCAGCTGCTAAACACCCACACAGCCACTCATTCACTCCCTTTTTATCAATATGATGGGGCTGAAAACAGGAAGAGCAAAAGTGAGAAAACTCATGGGTTGAGACAAATTAATAAATAAAATAAAGAGGAAAAAAACAAATTATGTAATCACTAACCACCCTGCCAAGCAGACTGGTGCCCAGCCAGTTGGAGCAGAGGACACCCTTCCCCTGTTCTTCCTCTACTCTCAATTTTTATTGCTGAGCATAGCATTATATGATAGGGAATACACCTCTGGCTAATTTGGTTCAGATGTTCCAGCTGTGTCCTCTCCCAACCTTTTCCCAGTTCCCAGTAGGTGCAGACAGAGTGGGAAAAAGAAAATTCTCTGATGCTGTACAAGTACTGCTTGGCAATAGCCAGAACTCAGGTTTGCTAAAAATATCTGAGTAACAAATCCAAACCAAAACATCATAGAGGCTGCTGTGATGAAAATTAACTTCTCTCTCCCAGCTAAACCCAGAATAAGAGCCTACAGTTTGCATTTATTTGCAGCTAGATTTAGAAAGACTAGCAGAAAAGACAAATGTAAAAATTCAGCAACGGAAATATTAAGAAATGAGTTGCTTTGTGATTCCTCATGCATAAGAATGTATAAGAGCAATAATTAAGGAAACACGGTGTTTTATGAGTTGAGAGCAGTTTTAGGAATAAACCACACAAAAAAACAAAGGAGGGACTTAAGAACCTATAAGGAACTATATGATCCTTCTCTAGGGTGTTTCTACAAATATTCTTTCAACAGCTTTCTATGCTAGACCATCCACTTAGGATGGTTCATCCACTTACACATTTCTGCAGAGGTTTGGCTTGTTGTGGGTTTGGTTTGTGTAACCCTTAGCAAAGCCCCTGACTTTGAGTTCATCTTAATTATGATTCCAATTGATATGATATAATGATATTATATGAATCAATGCCCATACACCAATGTCTATAAAAAGCACCTAGTTTTCCTGGATGGACGACTGCAGTTTCAGGTTTCATCTCCTCTACTATAGGCCTGTAATCCATTCCTGACTAATAACTTGCTCATGACCCTATTATGCATGTCGGGCCCATTCTGATTTTTCCTTTCCTGCTGCTCTTCTCCTGGATCCTATTCATAATTCACTTGCAGTTTCCTGACAGTTTTTCATTAGTAGATGCTTCTGCTTTCACAAAGTATGCACACAGCCATCAGCACTGGTAGCACTAGCCCACAGAAATGCTGAAGTAGGATTCCTGCACAGTTACCAGCAAGTGATGTAATTTACTCCTTTTTCTCTTACACAAACAGGGCTTAGGGGCATCTTCTGACTTTGATAAAAATGTCCTGTTTGTGGGGCTTTGTACAACAAAATCACAGAAAGAGGAGATGGAAATGACCTACTAGGTCTTCTAATCCTTCCTTCTGACATTGCAGGATAATTCCTTACAGAATAACTTCAAGTGCTTTAGCCAGTTTAGTTCTAAATGTCTGAAGTAACTAGGCCTCCATCAATTTCCACAGAAGATTATTCTACAACCTTATAGATCTCACAGTTAAGAAGTATTTCATTCAAGTATGCCTAAATTTTCCCTTGCTTAATTTTATCCCATTACTCAGAGTTATGTTCTCTTGTGACACCCAAATATAGTCTTTCTAACCTCAGGGCCCAGTTCCCTACTGTTTCATGTTACATTGGCACTTACATTTACATCTGGAAGGTAGCTTTAAAACTGACAAGGTGAATGGAAAATTGAGGTTGATACTTTTTCATACAGACGTGAAATTATAAACCTTGTACCAGGGGACACTGACCATGGCCACATATCACCTGTCTATAAAGCACTGAAGAGAGTGAAAGTTGCATGTCCAAATTGAAGAAAGAACAAAAGAAAATCATTTGAGTTATTTACAAAGTAAGGAATTTATTATTTTATTTTATTTTTAACATAGAAGAATACAATAGTCAATTCATCTCTTCAGAAAGAGGTGACTTGGTTATTGTAGATACTAAGTACCTTTACAGAAAAAGAAAAAAAAATATATTCTGGCTACAATAGCTCCCTTTAACATAGTAGGGACAGCTAAACAAGAATGAATGACTGGGATCTGAAACTAACTGAATCCAGACTGAAAATGAGGTGCATGTTCTTAACACTAAGAGTGATAAACTACCACAGCACAGGGTGGATATTGCTTTCCCTGGTGTCTGCAGAAGATGATTGTTTACCTAATGAAAAATACACATCAGCTGCAAAGGTGCCTAGCTGAAATATAGGAGTCTCTGACAACAAAATGTCAGACTAGATAGCTTGATGGTGTGTTCTAGCCTTGAGTATTACAAAGGTATACCCTCAGAGATATACATAATAAGCTAAAAGAGAATATAGCAAAGAGTTAATGCAGGAATGCAGCTGGAGAAAACTGCCTTGCAGGTTCATTGGAAAAACAGAAATTCCTTTCTGCATTACTTTTATAAGCCCCTTTAAGCTGAACACGTGACTGGTAGTCATTCTCTAAGTACTTAGTCTTCCATGGAAAATAGAAAAGCCTGCTTTCCTAATTGATATTTCCAGAAATCCTCAAGGCAGATATGGCTATTTATTAAATATCAAATTGTATCTCCCCAAACAGATAAAAACAAAAGAATAAAAACAGGCTCACAGTGAGGGAGAAGGGAAAAAAATCTGGCAGAATAGAGATGCAAACACAGCAGAAAGGCAATTCCCATGGTCTCCATGTGACTTGCTGTTAAGGGAGTCTCCTCCTGAAAAAAGAAAAAAGGCATTTCAAATGTGTCCTACACCAAAACTTCAAAGCACTCAGTGGACTTTGAATTCTCTGCTCCATCATCATCAGTGATTGACAACATGATTTCAAAGCATGTCTAAAGATGCAGTATGTCACCTGGTGGATATACAAACATGTCACAGAAGGCCAGATATAACTCCCATTGATTTTCTGTGAGAACTGAGCTCCTAAACACCTCCTCTGCTTTTGTGAAAATGAACAGAGGCTGCAAAGTCATCATGGTGTTTCTGTCCATATTACCCATTGAAAGAGTTTTTCAACTGGGAATGGTAAAATTATCTATACCAAAAGAAAACCAAACATTTGTGCCATTCCAGGACACAGTTAGAATTCAAGAGATAGAAATTAGATGAAATTAAAAGAGAGGAAGTTAGAAAAAACCTTTTCCTGCCTTCCCCTTGTCTCTCCTTCACATCACAATATGAACTGACTCAGTCTAAGACTGGCTCTCCACTGCAGTTGATGTGTTGACTCTCAGGTGAAAGACTCATCTCCTCTTTCCTTTAATAGGAATCAGCTTTAGTGGAAACTGATCCTTTCCCATCCTTGCCCACAGTCATGTGAAAAAGGGAGATTTTCGTAAACCCTTAATGTTTGATTAGTCTGTCCATGTCCCAGGAGAACTGAGACCCTAGTGCCCAAGCAGCCTGTCAGTGTCCCATTATGGGCGCTCTTCAATGAGCATTTCACCAGATCAGAGGGTGCTTTGACTGACTTGTCCAGGGTCACATGCCAAACAGAGAGATTCCCTTCTGGATATCCACATCATTACCTCTGCCAGTGACTGCTAGCACCCATTAGGGGCTCACATTAACAGCTCACAGAATAGAATTACATTAATAAAATTGTGACAGGTTTAGGCTGAAGAATTGCCAGTTATAGTGTGTGACTGCAAAAGTGCATTCAAAGCAATATACTAAAAAGATGATCAGAATGCACTGAGCATTGCTCTTACCCAGTATGTGTCCCTGTAGGGGAGAAGAGAGGTTCAGGCCATTGAATGAGCCCAGACAGAGTCTTCCCTAACTTCTGCCAATTCTTAATTTACTTTTGTATTATTTATGTACATTCAGGTGGAGCTCAAGTGAGTTTAGTCATACATCTATACCTTTACTCAGTGAGAGGTGGTGGTACCTCGATGGTGGGTATCTCAGTATAGTATCTGAGATAGTCTTGGGATTGGGACATGCATCAGTCCAAGGAAAGCGATTTCATCAGTGTTGCTGACTCAACAGCAGGTCTTCTTCCTTTATCTCTTGTAGTTTTCACCTCTTCTGAGGCTTATCGACTATAAAGTACCTCTGAGTTCCCTCCTGTGCAAGGGTTTTGACAGAATCTGGCTGCAGTCCCCACTCCCCTCCACCCTCTGTTTAGTCCCCCTCAGGTTGTATTGTGTGGGGGAGGTTGGGTATGTTGACCATGTTCCATCCAGGGAGTACCAACAGTATTCTCCCCTGTAATTTCCATACAGGAAATCTTTTCATTTACATGCCCCCTGCCCCACCCCCCCATGTGTTGTACAAAATAATTGCCAGCACAGGAAAAGGTGAGTATTCACTGTCTGAGGCAGCTGCCCTGACCATGAAGTGTTAGTAGCAGACAAATAAATGCAATGCACTTTTCAGTGGCCCTTTTGCCAACTATTGGGACTTGAATGCTTTTAAGTCAATGCTGAATATTTCTCCATCCAGATCTGATATTCTGTGTTTGCTCTTTTCCATCTTGGACTACACAAAGTAGGATGATATTTGAGAGAGGCAAATGCTGAATGATGTTGGTAAGATCTGGCTGGCAAACAATTAGAAACATCAACTCTTTAATGAATACAGATAAAAGGGAGGAGGCTTGGGTTTGCAGTACCACTCACTTTTTGATGAGTTGGCAAGAGAACCTTCCTTGAGTGAAGCAGAGGAGTAATTTAGTGTCTGACAGGCAACCTCTTCTGACACTGTATTCTCAATCTCATAAAGACTTTTTTTGGGAGATATGATACTAGAAATAATCAAGCTTGAAGGTGATAAATAATCTAAAGTCCACACAGGCAACCAAAAAAACAGTTTGCTTGTGGACTTTCAGATATGCAGAAAGAACTACCTGGGCTGTGCAGCAGCTGGGTGGCATAGCTTTAATTTAAGAATCTAATTTATTTCATCAAACCTCTTTATGCTGTTCTGGGGATTAATGTAATGTTTATTTTTCCAATCACATCCAGAAATAACAGGATTAGAACATGCCTATGTCTCAAACAATACAAAGTTAATCTCTTTAATGAAGGAAAACTGTTCTATGCCCTAAAAATAAGATGTCTATCTGAGTCAGCAGGCCAGATATTTGGGATAATTATTCTATGTTAAATGTCCACGTACAGATACATCCACGGGGTTGAAATGATATAACTATGCAGTACTATTTTGTGCTGTTGCTAAATAGAAAAGTTCATGGCTTGACTCACAGCTAAAGTCAGTCAGGAGGAATCTTCAGCGTCTGAGATCCTGAAAAAGATTTTCCTTCTTTTCTTTTGCTTTGCACTTAAAGAGAAAAAAATTATTTTTTTTGCCTTGACCTTGAAACAAAGCTTTAAAAGCTTTTACTAAATTTTGATGAGTACATGTTAGATAAAGACATTCATGTCACTGAATTGGAAGTGTACCTCAGTCTCTTGTATGCCTTTCCCCTATGAAGATTCATAGATCAGAGGTATTTCTGACTTAAAATATAAGCCTTTACACTTCACTTTTAGTTATGATTGTTTAACATTTCAGTAAATATTCCCAATGGCTGTGCTTGTTTTCCTGATGTGTTTTTCAAGAAGCAGAGCCAATTTTGTGGTTTGCTATATGTAACTCTGAGAGACTAAGTCAGATAAGTTATTATTGAAAGATTAGGAAAATGGAATAGGCAAATGCTCTTTAACGGAAGAGCCATACATAACTGTAGTCATAAAAGCATTGATTTTTAGCTTGATTACAGTATGTTCTGCATGAAGTTGTTTTCTCATAGATTCTGCCTCACTTACGAGTGTAATTAGAGTAGTGTGCTACCTATGAAGATGAATGGATGGACATTTCATTATTTAAGATTTTCCTTTTCACAGAGTGAGAATGTTGACAACATCTGTATTCAGTGATATGAAAATATCTTCTTCCTGGTTATAATGTCTATAGATGCCATCTGTACATCCATCTATCTATCTATCTATCTATCTAGCTAGCTAGCTAGCTAGCTAGCTAGCTATCCATCCATCCATCCATCCATCCATCCATCCATCCATCCATCCGACAGAAAGAAATGGAAATGTGTTAAGAAGTACAGAAAGAGATATCACAAGGATGCATAGCATACATGCACTTAACAAAACCTGTTCTAACCCAAATTTCTCTTCTGAATCAAACACCATTGGTGTTGAGATTTATGAAGAAAAAATTGGAGTACGTCCCCCAGATGTTTCAAGGAAAGATAAAAAATGCTCAAGAAAATTCTTGTCTCTTATAGTATTCATACTAATTCAAATGACAGGTTATTCCAGGTAAATATCTGATTCCTAAGTTTTAGGAAGTGATGGTATTACTCACATTTGCTACATAAAAAACCATTACCTTTTCTTGAAAGGACTACAGTTTCTGTAATTAGCTACACTTACAGCTTCCTGTGTGTGGATGACTGCAATCCCATATCATGCTTCTGAGTTTTGCTTTCTCAAACCATGACTGATGAACACAGAAAATAATGTAGAAGCATAGAACATTTTAGGCTGTAAAAGACCTTTAAGCTTATTGAATTCAACCTTAAACCCATCACTGCCAAGTTCACCACTAAACCACGTCTCCAAGTGAACACACATACACTTTAAATACCCCCAGGAATTTAAACACCTCATTTCCCTGGGCAATCTCTCACAATGCTTGAGCATCCTTTTTGCAAAGAAATCTTCCTTAATAGCAAATCTAAACATCCTCTGGCACAACTTGAAGCCATTTCCTCTTGTCCCACTGCTCATTATCTGGGAGAAGAGATCCCCATCTTGCTGCAATCTCCTTTGAGGTAGTTGCAGAGAAAGTGATAATGTCCCCCTCAGAGCCTCCTTTACTCAAGGTTAAACAAACCCATCTCCCTCAGCTGCTCCTCACAGAGCTTGTGCTTCAGACCTTTCACCAGCTCCATTGCCCTTCTGTGGACTCATTCCAGTCCCTTAACGATTTTTAAGAAGTCAGGAGCACAAAATTGGAGAGAGGATTTGAGGTGCAGCCTCACCTGTAGTGAGTACAGGGAGATGATCCCTGCCCTAGTATGTCTAGCCACAGGATTTCTGGTACAAACCAGGATACTGTTCATGCATGAACATGTATTTAACATGAACGAATTTTTACCTGCTCTGCAGCAGGAGAAACTGAATCCATTCCAGCAATTACAAAGTAGAAAGGCGAAATCACCAATTAGTGGAACCATGAACCACTATTATACTTGAAATTGGCCATTCCCCAAGTGCAGGCTTTTTCTTACTGTAACTGAATCACTTGTCTGCTCACATCCCTCCTATATTTGCTTTATTTCTTGCTCTATTGAACGAACCCTTTTAATGATCTTGGGAAATCTGTTTGCGATTACATTTAGTGTTTCATCCATGTGCATTGCCAAAACACTTTCTGAAAAGCTCTGGGGCTTTAGGTTGCTAACTGCTTCTGATGCTCTGGTACCCAGGGCTTGCAGGCACTCATTGGCTGCACAGAACATAGAGCTGCCTGGAGAATGGTGATAGACTTGATGGTGTGAGGAGACACTGCAGAGAGAAACAACACCTCCACAGGTTGGTGATCAGAAGGGACTTGGACACATCAAAGAAATTTAGAAACTATCAAAAAGCCTGCTACTGTGAGTGGAGAAGAAATAGATACAGTGCTGAGGTGAAAAGCCTTTTCACCTATTTCCTTCTCAGAGAGTGGATTGAAATTTTTGTCTGTCTTTCTTGCTTCAGTGGAAAATTATCTGTCTACATTTAAGAGTACTAATTTTGATTTTCTGTTGTAATCAACAACAGAGGAATTTTAGTTAGCTGACTCCTTTTTCATTGCCCTACACTATTCAAGCATCTTTATGTGCCACATTGGTTATCAGTTAATTTTAAAATTTTTATCTTATAGTCCAGTCTCATGTTTCTTGAGGAAATTTTATTTTAACACCCAGAAGCTCTGCATATGCCATTTTACCCAGCTAAAATAACATTATTTGCAGTTTCCCTTTTTTTGGCATGGCAAAATCTCTGCAGGCAGAAGATAGAAATGCAAAACCTGCAGTCTGGGATTCAAGGCTTACCGGTCCCTGCCAATGAACTTCCCTGTTATTCCCATTATTCTCAAAGCAAGCTAGTTAAACTCTGGTCAGAGATTTTATTGTTGTCATGTAATGGGTCAGGAACAGCTCTAAAGTGGTAGTGGCACTGCACCCTGTGCACAACTTCAGCCCCCATTGGTGAAATGAGGCGCCTTTCTCATGCCCACCAAGAAATGTTATTTTGGAAAGGCAAGAAGAGTTTTTGCCAGAAGTTGTCACAGAGCATATGGTTATATCATGCTCAGTGATTAAGACAGGGTATAAAATCAAGTGTTAGCCCAAACACAGAACTTTGCATGTGGAAGAGATGTTGATCTTTCTAAATAGCTCTTTTATGCTGTCAAATTTTAGGGGTTCTGGCATGTTAAAAATTTAATTGTAGATTAGTATAAGCAGTTTTGATAAAACCTTCACAGATTTTAAGTCTACTAAGAAGAAGAAATATTTTTTCTTTATTTCATTGTTGTATGGAATTTTTACAGTCTTTATGGTAAAATGGAGACATTACTCCAGAAAGGGAAGATACTCTGATACAACACCCCCATAGGTAGGCATCTGTTGTTTCAGAAGTGACTGAAATAAAAATTTAAAAAAGTATTCCAAAAAGCTTTTAGATGTGGTAAGGTAAAATTTACTTCAGTAATACCACATAATTAGTGAAAAATTATCAAAAATAATATAAATTAAAAAGCAACTTGGTAAGAAATCCTTAAAGACACTTTAAGAATGAACACTTCTCAGAATTGTTGGAATATTAGTTGAAATCAATACTGTGTTGTGGAAAATAATTTTAAGAACTTCAAGTAAATTAAAAAAAAAAAATATTAAACCACAGTATATTTTAACAGAAGGTTTCACAATTCAGTGTTTAATTGCTATATGCTCAACCACAGTTAATTTTGAAAAATGCTCAGCTATCTGGGGTGTGTTCCTCTTTTATCACTGTAAACCACATTAGCTTCAAATTGTGCCACTTAATAAATAGTTTCTAAATTCTGGTACATCTGCTAGCCTGGGAGCAGACAGCAGTGAGACTGGTCTCCAGGCGACTTTAATTATGTTTTCCATTCACTTGATGGAAGTTCTCAGCCATCAGATGCCACCTGCTATCATTTTTATTTCCAGTCATATGAACTCTTGCTCAGGGCAGCAAAGGGAACCTTAGCTGTCATTCTTGTAAGGTGCAGTGTCATGAAAACTCTGTTGTTGTATTGTACTTGCAAGGCCAGGACCAAGCTCCAAAAGCCTTTACACGACTGACTGTACTTTGGTGGGTAAAAACTGCCAAAAACAGGGGTTTTTGTTTTTATTTCTGAAAAACCAACACAGTTTGGACTTCAAAGAACTGGAAAATATTTTTTTAATTTATTTTCAACACAATTCTTTCTGATTCTTGAAGTTTCTCTTAATTTTTCTGCCGTCTTTTCTTTTTATTCTCCCGCTTTTAATCACAAGATGAATTAAATACCTATGTCAAAATAAATGATAGAGCCAAGAAATGAGGGAAGATTTATGTGAGTCTCATTAGGAACATTCTGCTTGTTAGAACTATGGTCGTATTGTGTGAGGCATTTTCATCACACAACCTATTTTCTGTGTAGACCATTAGCCAGACAGTGGGGTTTGATTAAGTCCATTCTAGTATGTGATCATCAGGTAAAAACCAGCAGAGGTTGAGAGTGTTAGCTGAGGTTTCGGGTGAGAATTCCTCCTTCAGTAAACATTGCATTCAGTAAACATTAAAATGTTCAACATTTTAATTTTTTCTTTAGTTTTTGATTCAGTGAATCATATCCTCCAGAGGCACCTGTAATTCTTCACAGCAATTCCCCATGGTCTTGGTTTTTAGTCCAGATCAGCAGCAAAGGAATCTATAAGTTGACACAATGCTTAATTAGGATATTAGCTACCATTCAACTAGGACACTGTGGTTGCCCACTGATGTTGAAAATAGTTTCTGTTTTGATATTTGATATTTGATTTTGTTATTTTAAATTTGTTATTACCAACATGTTTTTTGTAGGCCTCCAAATAAAAAGGCTCTTTTAGATACAACATATCTGAATTAGAATGTTTCTAATAATTATAAGGGTTTTAGCTGCTATTTTAACATGGTGCATCATTATCTGAGCTATCAATATACTGACTCTGAAATACTCATGTACCTGAATAATATTTTAAGATATTTTTAATACCCTTAGGAATGTTTGAGTGAGAGATTTCTAGAAAAAAAGGCACAGAGAAGCCCTTCAAGAGAGCACAATTCAAGAACCATTTATTTCCCAGAACTTCCTTTTAGTTATCAAAATTATAGATTGCATGGAGCTGTTGAAGATTTCCTGTTCTGAAATGTACAATGTACACTGTATTATAATTCCATTGTTAAAAATGTGTGAAAGTTTTGTTAACCCCAGATCTGGAATTCACTTCAGAGCAGTGTTTGAAATATTCCATTTTGGAAGTTTGTCTAAACTCAAACCACCAAACTCTGTACCAGAGCACTGGGGCATCCTTGTCTAATAGCTTATTACCAACCTCCTTGGGACTCACTGCCATGAAAGGCACTATATAAGCTTAGAGGGATTTATATTCTTGCCCCATGTGTAGTTTAGATGTCATTTGTAGTTTCTGTGTACTGGTAGTTTACTTCAAACGAATGCTGATTGAGGCCTGAGGAAACGATCAAGCTATGTGCTAAAAAGAGGCAAAAAAATAAAATACTGCTTTGCTGTTCTACTGAGATACATCTGTGCTGGCTGCCAAATGCTCATTCCTAGTTTGAATTCAAAACTGATCACTTTAGCCTGTAGAGATAAGAACAAAGTCAGATCATATTTGTTTAAATATTTGGTGGTTTTTAATAAAATATTTTTTTAAGTACTATTGTACTTTAGTCCTTCAGAAGAGTCAATAAAAGAAGAACCTGTTCATTCACCTGAGGAAAGCTTGTATAAGCATGTTTACTTTTTGAGAATATAGACCAGAATACAATTGTCCTCAAACACCTTCAGCGAATAACTGTAAAAAGAAAAGGGTGCTTCACAGTGCTCCACAGATGATGAATTATTTCATCAGCTTAGCCTTTTAAAACCAGTTGTAGGTTTTTTCAAGAAAAGAAAATTGATAGGGTTGTCTGAGCTACCCAGTCTTTGAATTGCACAGTATTTGGATGGTTTACAGGAGCTCTCTAAGAAGACCTAAATATCAAATGTGTCTTCAAAATTTTCTGAAGAAATTGGCTTTTTTTGGAAACTTCTCTTCTTAACCAACATGAAAAAAATATACCCACTGAGAAGCAAGAGAACATATTGCTGTTGTTTTCAAGAAAAAGACATAATGAATATTAAAACCCAATTTAATATAAGCTATGTTCCCAATCACACTCCCATAGTTTAAAAGTTAAACCCTAGTCCTGTGCAAGGTACCAGTGAAAGAGACAAATTTCACATTGTCTGAGATTGCAACAGTATGACTCATTGGTCAGTTTATTTTTTGGTGCTGTTTTCCATTGAGTTGATAAGTTGTGTTAATTGTGCCTTATAGAAGGTAACCATATTTAGGGACTTCAGAAGTCCTGATCAGTTTTCCCTCCTTCTGTAAGATCCACCAGATGTTCATTTCTTTGCAGCTAGGTCATTTATTTCATTGAAGTGTGTAGATGTAAATGCTATAAAGCTTCAAAGGTACTTCCATAGTTCAAGGTCCTACACAATCTCCTCTGGACAATTTTCTGTAAATCTCTCCAGACTAGATGGATAAGTATGGCTTCAGAAATCAAATGTGAGACACTTTGGCTTGAAAAGAATATCCTAACACTATTTACATTTTCATATTAATATGTGCTATTGAAATAAATTATTCGTTACTTTTCTACACTCTAAAAACAAAAACAAAAACAAAAAAAATACACAAACCCACCAAATTGTAAGATTTTCTTACTGGAAAAATTGTCCAGCTATTTACTATATTTATTATATGTTATATATTTCTGATGATGGGAAAACACATATCAATGTGTTTTCAAAAACATATATATATCTTTCAAAATAAATTATGGGCTTAAAATATACGAAAGTATGTTGCCCTAATAAATGGCAACTTATATTAAAAAAGGAAATAAAGAACTTGAGGGCTTTATTTGGATCCAGTCTGTTATTGTAAATGATGCTCTCAATTTATTTATTTTTTAATAACCTCCAGCAAGGGAAGATTATTGTGATAAATGTTTCATATTGTTGCAATATATACCTTTCAAAATTTCCATATCTGGCAACTAATAGGCACTTCTTGAAGGCTTCAATAGGCTCCTTAGCCAGATAACATGGCTGGAAGCTGCTTCATGATTAATTTCATCTAAATGTGGTAATTATCATACTTTGAAGTAATGCCTGCAGAACATGCTTTCACAGAGAGTTAGTGGAAGCAGAGGATTAACCCAGAAATATTTCAGTTCAGAGCAGTATATCACCCAAGTAGAAATATATTTTCTTCCAAATTTTTCAAGATTATTAAACTACTTGGCAGTCATTTGCATTACCTTATCTCATATCAACTTCTCCACAGCAATTTAGAAAGCAAGAGAAACAGAATTATTTGTATTATTAGCAGTAATGGGATAGTCTTGGGTTTGCAAGCAATTTAATTTGACAGGTTCTGCCCTGAAGTATTTCTTATATTAATGTTCAAGAGCACAATTCATTTATCATTCATATATGTTGTGGACATAAGCATTATCCTGCTTATATTCCTTATATTCCTTATATTCCTTATATGCCTTATATTCCAGGCACCCTATAGCTTATTAGAGAGGATGTTAATTTCCTTATAGTCATCCAGGGGAATACCTTCTACCCTTTGCATGCCTTCTTCCTCTATGCATGCCTTTGTTCCTGTCTCACAGGATCTCCACGAATAATTTCTTGGTTGTACAGGTCAGACTAGTGAAAAGGGCATGTGAAGCACCAAGAATGCTTCTAAAACTGGGTGATTTTTTGCCCAGTTAAAAGCCCTGAGGTAGAACAGCACCAAGAATAATAATGGAGAGAAGCTATCTCTGCGTATTTCTGCACACTTATCATCAGTAAAGATTCCAAATCTCTCGGCCATCAGAAAAAAAATTCCTGAAAAAAAAAACTGTACAAAAATCCTACCTTAAGTGAGACTGAATAGCCTAGTTAAGTCTTTCCAGTAGATTGCCTGGCCATGCTGCATTTTGATACAGCTAAGACATTTCAATTCTATTCAAGTCAACCAGGGATGAATTTTGCCAGCTCTTACATGGGCTGGGTTAGGACTGAGTTTCTCCAGGTTCAAAATGTGTTAGGCATAAAATCTTCTGCACTAGGCCTTAGATGTGTGATTGCCAACAACTGCAGGAGAAAAGTGCCTTTCATTATGTCTCTGCTCTTGGGCTGCTAGCACATCCTCCCTTGTGTCTCTGACAGCGTGCACGTGGTGAGCCACCACAGCTCAGCTGCTGCATGAAAGCCATGGTGGTAGCTCAACCACATGTCAAACCTCACGTGTTATCCTTCCAAAATGAAACAAGAGTGTTCAGGGTCACACAGGCTTCCCTGTATTTACAAGTAGGGTTAAATTAGTGCCACTGTACCATGAAACAAACAGAAGTGGAATGAATCACTGTATCATTCCAATGCACTTGATAGCAAATAAACTGTTTCACCTCTAAATCACACACTGTGGTTTTCTGTCTGCCTTTACCTTTACTGTGTTTTCACACATATGTGTTTGGGTTTTTTTCTCTTACAGATAAAAAAGAAGCTGCTGTATCCAAAGAACTCAAAAGTAAGAGACTACTATCTCTTTTATATGCCATGCAGTTTCAAAAAAAAGCATTTCATTAATCCAAAAATAATAGTTAATGAGTTGTTGAAAATACAAAGAAGAAAGTAGCTACACCATTTATAATTGAAAAA
Source organism: Cyanistes caeruleus (assembly GCF_971803275.1). Lineage (NCBI taxonomy): Eukaryota > Metazoa > Chordata > Aves > Passeriformes > Paridae > Cyanistes > Cyanistes caeruleus. The sequence goes on along the minus strand of NC_141702.1, from coordinate 51,190,173 downwards.
TGACATGTTTAGTCTTCTGCTGCCTCCTACTTTCTAAATTCATTCTTATCCTATTTCTAACTGCACATTCCTCTTTGTGACTGACAATTTTGCCTTCCCCTCTTTCCTATCACTGTCTTCAAAAACAAAGGTTTCATAGGGGAGGAAATGTCAAATTGAGGTCTCAGCTGAATGTGATCTCAGTGGCAGCAATTTTCATAAATAGGCTGGGAAGGCTCAGAGTTCAACATGCTGAGGAACATCAAATTTATCTTCATAAATGCAAAGCAAGGGCCCTGCCTGTCTAAGTAGCTCTGGTTCCAACAGAGAAACTTCTGCAGCTGAAGAGAGATGGGAATTGTGCTCTTCTGAAAAAATAGCCAAAACATGCTTCAAGAACATAGTATCATTAAAAGGAAAGAGCTATGTCTTCCTTTTCTGCAAATTTGCAAGTGTCAATGCCTCAATGCAGTAAGGATAATAAGACAGTATCTTTGGTAAAACTTCATCTGCTCAGCATTCTGTTCTGAAAATACAGTATATAAGAAAAATTAGAAAAAATATGAAACTTTGAAATCTGATTCAAATTCACAGTTAAATAGTACACTGACTCTCATTTCCATGGATAAACTTTTGTGACTTCTATGGTAGAACAATCTCCTGCCATCCTCAGTTTTGCAACAATTTATTAAAAGATTTATTTTGGCAATTAAAAAAAAAGCTTATATATTGGGTTCTTATGCAAATTTTGCAGAAATATCTAACAAAACATTTCATAGACTTACTCTACAAGTAATGACATGTTAGTGAAATAAGTACCTGTTTTCAAGCAGGTCTTAAAGGACCTATTAATTTGGACACATAATTCCTCAGAACAGCCTTCAAGTGCCTAAAAGGAGCCTACAGGTGAGCTGGAGAGGGACTTCCCACAAGGGAATGCAATGACAGGACAAGAGGTAATGGCTTTAAACTGAGAATAGGTTTAGACTGGATATTAGGAAGAAATTCTTCACTGTGATGCTGGTGAGGTGCTGGAACAGGTTACACAAAGAACTGTGGATGAATGTCCCCTCCCTGGAAGTGTTCAAGGCCAGGTGAGCTGGAGCTTTAAGCAACCTGGTCTCATGGAAGGTGTGTCCCTTCTCCTGGCAAAGAGGTTGGAATGAGATGATCTTCAAGGTCCCTTCCAGCCCAAACCATTCTGTGATTCCTTTCATGGGAGAATTCTGCAGCAGCTGTCAAAGCAAAACTTCCCATCTCAATCATGAGTAAAATTCACAGAGTGAAATTTGAAGTTCATGTAAAGATGCAGAATCATTATCACATACATAATTTGTGAATAACAAACTGAAAATTATATGTTTGCAAAAGCCAGTTTAAACTTCAGACATTTTTGTTTCAATGCTATTAAAAAGTTATATAAAAATTAAATGAATTACAGAATTTTTTTGTCAAACATTCTTTTTCTTAATTCTATTTTTCTCTCACAATTTTTTTAGTCATTCAGATATTAAGCGTTTAAAATAAAAATCTTTGTATAACAGGACTCCTATCTTTATTTTCTCAGATGTTTTGAAAACAAGTGTTAAAAAATTCACTGTCATGCATGCTGTAGCTGAGAGCTCAGAAGGGGATAAATGGAAGAGTACTGCTATTTTGTATTAGATCCATTTGATACTTCTATAAGATAGACATTGGATCTCTTCTGCAAAAACAGGCACTCAGAAAAGTGATACTAAGAAAATTCTTCTTCAAAGTCTTTACAAATTTCCCTGAAGGAGGGGTGAGCACCACAAATAATTACAATGCTGTGATAATAGCTAAGTTAGGATATAATTACTAGCTGTGGTCTTTTAAATGGACGGAAATAAAGCAATCCCACACATGCAAACTATATTTTGTTTTAATTCCGTTTCACAAGACAATCTGATGCATCTTTTATGAACTTCTCAAAAGACTGGAGGGGAAGGACTCAAAATTACATTCCTGATTTAGCCATGTTCTTTTTCATTGTAATAATACAGTGACAGATGTGAAGGATTAACTAACATTTTTTGGCATTCCGTAATTCAGCATGGGATTAAAATGATTAGTTATTTCCTCTCAAGACATGAAAACGTGAATTTTAATTTAAAGAACCTTCTAGCTGATACCAAAAAAAAGTCCTTTATGACCGTTGGCGGAGTTTATCTGATGGATATTTGTTAAATTATTGTGGTCTAAGTACGGTTTGATTTTGTAATTCCTGAGGATAAAAGCAATTAACTAAATACTAATAAAGAGTGCATAAATCTAGTAGCTTACTTAGGCTCTTCTACACGGGGATCTTCTACATAAGATTCTCCAAATCCACTTGGGGATGCACATACCATTCATCATTAGGACCTTCATTATGCAAGGACATGCGCTACAAGCAAAGACAGTATAATGCAAATGCTTCATGGAAAGACCAAAAATGTTTAAATGGACAGAGAGGGCACATTTCTCTATCAGGAGAATACAGCTATTGCTCTTTCAATTACAGGATCACACATGAAGATGTTCTCCTACTGTTCCTCCACTCATCAGGATGGAGGGAGCTTCCTTGTATAGCCAAGTCTGTGGATGTACTTTGCAAAAGCAGCCAAACTTCACCTCTTATAACCAGGGCCAGTTTCAGATTAGGGGAAAGGATACCACTGTGAATAGCTGTGGGATCCCCTGAAGTACCACTATGTATTCACAAGAGTGAATCCTCAACAGCTGCCAGATGCTGGTTCAGGACTTCTGCTCTCATAGCTGCTAGATCAGATGCAGAGGCTCCCAGCACACAGCTGCTGCCTGAGGGGAGAGGCCATGCTGAAACCCTTACATACCTTCTTTCCTCTGCTTTGCCAACAGATATTGAACTGGTAAGCAGAAAAAGCTGAAAGAAGGGATTCAGTGCCTAACAGCCAGAGCTTACTACCCCTTCAACTTGTTGTTCTGTTGTTGCCTTTGAATTTATTGAAGACGTACACACAGCCCTTCTCCCTTTGGGTAATCTCTTTGTTTAACTCTTCAGTTAAAAAAATTGCTACTGGCTTCCTCTCTGGAAGCCTTTCCTCAGATTTTTGTGGGGTTTTTAAAATATAATTCTTTGTAATAAATAATATTTTATTTTTTTTTTAAGAGCCAGCAAAAGCTCCTGCAGCCAACCCAGCCATCAAAAAAGCAGCAGCACCAGGTAAAGGAGAAAAACATTTGCGTGCAGTGTATTTATTGTATTCTTGAACCAGTTTATTGCATCATAGCACCATCTGCTGGATTGCAGCAGAAAAGTTGTCGGGGTGGTTTTTTGCCTGTTCTTTAAATCAATATGATAATTCATATGTGAAATATTTGCTAAGAAAAAAAAATTTTACACTGATTTCTAAGTGTCTAATTATGTTTTCTTCTTGTCCTCCCATGGAAGCTATGAGGTGCCATATTGGGCCATTCTGCAGGGCTTGAGATCAAAAAAAATATAATCTGAATGTAAAGTCTGATTTTAAAAGTAATATTTACAGAAACTAGTTTCCATGTGAAGCTATATTCGAACCCTTTGAGAAAGGGATCTGATATTTCAAAGTGCTGATCTCATAGTAGGTTGTCAAAATGCATCTCTTGGAAAATCATAAATATGCACTGAAAAGTCAAACAAACATTTTAAAACAAATAATGGCATAAATTCCTATCTGAATTTAGATTGGATTGTAAAAATCTAATAATTTTTACTTACTTATGATCTCATCTGCTTCACAGCCATCTTAAAAAATGCCACATTTCTGCTTAATTAGATAAAACCCAATACAATGAATAGCAACCTGAATAGTAATTTTATTTGCTGTTTTACATTTAATATTAACTATCAAAAAACAGCTCAGGAATTCCCATATGAAAATGTGGCGAGTATAAAACCATAATACTATTCTAGTCTAAAGCAGGATGGCTGGTGCTTCAGCAGACTCTGTGCTATTGGGCTGTGCCTGGTGCTGGCATCCCAGCAGTGGCCAGCCCACACTTTGCTGCTCTTTTGCCTCTAGGTGATTCCCCTGAATGGATCTGAGATATTTTTATTTATTTATTTATTTTTCTTTGGGTTTTCTTTCTTTAAGATTGTTTTCTGGCTATCTTTCTCTAATTCAGACAATTTCAGCAGTCTGTCTCAGTGCTCTCCTCCACTGAAAAAGGGAATAATAACTTGCAGTGGTAAGGGTGATAGGGAATTGGTCAAGGATCAGTGCAAGCCAGGAACACCTGCAGTTGTCTCTACCACAGAAGGGCTCATAGCCTGGAACCACAGAGGATTTGGGCTACTGCAGCACATATTGCGTGGAAGTAAATGAAACTGGCCTGGAAAGTGCCACCTCCCTCCCCACCAGTGCCCCCCATCCCTGCCTGCGGTGTTTGTTTGACACCACGCTCACCTCTGCCAACACAAGAGTTACACAACAGTGTAAACCACACCAGTGCCATGGCTTACAGCTAAAAGCTGTCCTAGGAATGTGTGTGTGGCAGGGTGTTCAGGCTGGATCATTCCAGTAAGTCTGGCTCCACAAAAATTTATATTCATGTCACTGATAATTTCTTAAAGCAGTTTTGTTGCCAAAGAGTGCTGTATAGCTAGACCCTTAGAGTTCTCAACAGTACTCTGTAGAAATTATGTCAGAACCATATGCTTATAATTAATTCATTCCACCTGCTTGCATCCAATATTTGTGTTCATGTTTGAAAAATATTCCAATGAGTCTGCTTATTGGCAAGCACGGTGATGATAGTAATCTGATTTAGATAAAGAAAGGGGGGGAAATGACATGGCTTCTTATGGAAAAATAAAATAAGTTTGTCTCTTCTGACACATTTCTAAATTTCTAGTTTGCCTTAAAAATTATAAAGAGCAGTAGGCTTTGAGTTTTGCATTTTAGCTTCCCCTCCAGTTCTCTGAAAATTAATTCACCACCAGAATACCTCACCAGAGCAAAATATTAAATATGCTTGTTTGGCAACATCATAAGTAGACTGCTGCCTATTAGCACAGTAAATTAAATACATTATCCAATTTCATATCTCATTTTCTTCCACATATCTTATTACATCACAACCTGTGCCCAAGAATGCCTAAAGCTCAAGGTTTACTCTTCTTAACAGACTGAACAGACTGAGAGCGCAGCTGGTCATCTCACAGTGTATCTACACCACATATGTTCCTGATCTTAATGTCACTGCTTGAGAAATCCCTGCCTAATTCAACATGCACTATTTTTATCTCCCTCTATGTATATGTATACAGAGAAAGCAAAGAAAGTGATCATGGAGTTTAGAAGTCTATGAGAACTTCTGGATCTGCAAGCTGACAGCTGCTCTAGGAAACCAGCCTCAATAAGCTTCCATTACTCAATTTTGAAAGTGGATATTTTCAAGCATTTCCAGATTTCTCTAACTGGACAAAATCACCTTTCTGACTATGGGTTGAGATCCTAGCGTTTGGCTGTAAAGCAGAATAATTCCATAGATATATGCAAATGATGCGGCTCTAAAAGGAGAAATCAGAGCTGAAGAGGTTTTGTTACACATCTTCCTCAGTTATCCTGTTTTATGTTAATTCCATTCTAAATCCTGCAGCCATTCCCTCATTTTTTTCTGCACAGTGTATGGTCTCCCCAGCTGTGCCAGAAGAACAGGTCTGAGAGTGTCCTGTCCTTACAAAATATCAGTCTGTCCTTTTGCTCTGAGGAGTGGCACAGGTTTTCACAGGATTTCCATAGGCACCCCTTGTGTTCTGGGCCCAGCAGGCTCCCTCTGAAGGGTTTCTCAGAGAAGGGATGTAGGTGGTAAGTAGCTGCCATCCTGACATCTTTTGTCAGGAGAGGGGGCTAGGAAGGAAATCTCCCTCTTATTCCCATCCCTTTGGAGCCTCACACCTCAATCTTTAGCATGTCCCCAGCTGTAGTTAATTCTGCTGTTGGTGGGACAGTCATCACACTACACTTTAGTCAGTTTGTTGGATCTGTTTTGTCACCATGGGGAAAGCAAGTGCATGTAGGTGCAGGACAGGGGAGGGAGCACAGGCTCAAACCATGCAGAGCATTTCCAGCTGAATTAGCAGGAGGGTGACTGTATTCCCAGTATCACCAACCTCATGCACTCCTGCAGCTAGGGAGAGGGATGGGAACAGCTCATCTGTGAGTCCCTCTCAGGAGATGGTCTCACTTCACAGGCAAGACTCCTGCACCATCTCTGAGCACCAGTGACAATGCTTTCCCCTGAAAATTTGCCTGATTTGAAAACCAATTCTAACTCTTTCCAACACTGCAAAAATTAAATCCTAATTGCTGCTTAGAATTTCCCTGGAATGGTCTTGAAATTTTTTATTTAATTTTGCAGTATGTTTAACAGATTTTGTACTGTCACTTAACTGCCTAATTACTGGGTTTTAATGCCTAATTTTCCCCATCTTCCTCTCCACACACATGCAAAAAAAAAATAAAAATTCTTATTCATCATTTGCTTTGGGTTCATAAGAGAAACTCTTTTTGTGCACAATTTCCCTCTTGAAAATCAATAAAATTTAGTCTAGATCCAGAAAGAATAAAATAAGTATGACAGACAATAGCTAATTTTCAGTGCTCAGATGTCAGCTGCATCCAATCTCCCAAACTGACTGCTAGTTCCACTAGAATTATTATTACTTTATTATGTTACCAATCTTTCCACTGTTTGTAAGAAGCAGAAAGAGGACATTTTGTATCAAAATATATAGGAAATGGGTTCATGAGGTAAATGCAGAATATTAGAATGCAGGCTATACTGAAAAACTTGGTTAGAGGATGGGTTGTATAGGTACAGATCACTCTGCTTAATGCAGGATAAACTACTGGTTTTACTGCTAATGGACAGAATTTACTTAGCAGGGAAGTTATTTTAATTCTTGGCTCAAGATAAATGATTGTAACAAAAATGGCAGCAGGAAAGCTAACGCCATAAGGAGAAAACTGGTTTTAGTCTATATAAAATGGAAGAGAACCCCAAAAGTTTATGGAACAGTAGGTATGTTTGCAATGTAGAAAAGGTTTATCAAGGAGCTGGATTATTGATTATCTTTTAATTATCACCTGTAGGACACAAGTATATAGAAATATATATAATATAGTATATGTTACAGAAGATTAATAAAATTCAGCATTTCTATTGAATAATTCAGCAACAGAGTGGAACAGGCAAACTTATCATGGATTGTTTGTCAGGTTTCTCAGATTCAGGTCTCAAGTCACAAGCCAGGGATGTATTTTATTCACAGCACCACACCCTCTGCATCATCCATCAAACTATGTATTCTCATCTCGTGTAGTAGATATGTGTAGTCAGTGCAAGAGGAGAGACTTCACAAATCAGGGTAAAGTTTATGTTATATGCCCTCTGTAATGACTTTTAGAGAAACAAAAAGGGGCTTGTCTCCCTCACTTTATAGGGACATAGTAAAGGTTTCCATCCCGCATTCTCTTCAGGATCTTATGTATGACTGCCTCTGTGTGCCCTGAAATTTCTCTTTATAAGCAGCCACCGCACCTGGTGAAAGCCTCTCTGCATGTATTTCTGTCATACTGATGTTACCAAGAAAATTATTCTGGTAGCTGGAGTAGATAGTTCAATTTTCTCTGCCCTGAAGTTAACCCTCTCAGACTTTTTTCATAACAAAGCACAGCCATTCTAAGGGTTTATATTCCGGGTTTACACTCTATCTCTTCGGGAACAAATGTTAGAGGTAACTTACTGGGTGCAGAAGGACAAACTTTGTAGTTTATTTCTGTACAAAATAAATCTTCACTCAGAAGTAGTGTGAGATACAAGATAGCAGGTGTGAACAAAACAATGAAGCCCTACCTGTATTAACACTGCTGCTTAGGTTCTTTGGATTTAGATCCAGGATCATTCTGTAGTCCTTCTGAATCACCAAAGCTTTCTTTTCAGTCCATTTTAGCATAATTCTTCATCTGCCCCACCTTAGCTCTTTGGGAAGTTAAATATCATATCTTCTCTGACTTAGTAATTTTCTCTCTGTTTTCAATGGGATGGTTCCAGGCTTGTCTCTTTTTGCAGCTGGAAGTTATCTAATCTCACTCCCCAACAATATGCTGAAAGACAGGAGAAACTGGGTCTTGGTCCTCAGCTGTTTGTCCCAGGGTTCTTCCACGAGGCTTTATTGAAGCCTCAGAGCTGACTGTGCTCCTGGTCCTCCAGGAATGCACTCTATCCTCAGCAGCCAAAACCTAGCTGCTGGTGCAGTAGTCCATCACTCAGCCACTTAACATCTACAGGAATCTATTATGTGGATGGAGATGTATTCCACAAATCATTTCAACCCACTGACATTTTCATCCCAGTTGAAGTCTGAGAAAATATTACTGAACATGGTGTCCTAAATTGTCCACGGGATTATGTAAGATGAGCCATTATCTGACTCCAAATGGGAAAGAAAAAATGCATTCCTTACTTATGTCACAATAGATGATGGCCTGAAAGGAGAAGAATTCTCTGATGTTACAAGATTTTACTTTACAACTATGAATTCCTTACATAGAGGATTTATTTAAATAGAGCATAAAATAGCTTACTTTACACTAAGCTTTCTAATCTGAAATCCACCAATTCTTATTCACCAATTTTTTTAAACATTTTTGAGTAAATGGCCTAAAATTCATGATATTTTTACTACTTTTAATAGGATGTTGAAATTCACAGTCTCATAGCTTGGCACATTATTTTGCATTTATACTTTCCTTAGAGTATTTTCTGTTTCAGGATAATATAGAGTTAAAATAATTTCCAGTATTTCCTTTCAGTTCACAGTGTGTGTGAAGACACTTGTACTGTAAATGCAGTCTTGTTTCTTTTTTTCTCACCAGATATTTCCTATGCATCAAAGTACTTTTGTGTAAAAAGTACACAAAGCACTACTTTAAGAGCAAGGCAGGGGGAGCAAGTTAACTACAAAAATTATTTTTATTCATACACGAAAGTAACAATAATATCAATAGAAGAAGGTCAAATTATGTGCAATTTAAAAATCAGAGCTAAAAGGATTATAGCAGTGTCCACTCTTCTCAGAAAAGGCATTTTAAGGTGTTTTGTTCTGAGGCTGGCAAAATTTCATAGCCCTGAACTTGTTTAATGATTCAAGTGCACTTTTGGCTAGAATTGGACCCAATTTCAACAGGAATTTAACATATCTTTAACTCCATCTTGAGATCACAGAATCACAGAATCACGAGGTTGGAGGAGACCTCCAACATTCATTGAATCCAACCCATGCTCTGACACCTCAACCAAACCATGGCACTGAGCACCACATCCAGTCTTTTTATAAACACATCCAGGGATGGTGACTCCACCACCTCCCTGGCCAGACCATTCCAGTACTTTATCACTCTTTCCATAAAAAACTTTCTTTCTAATATCCAGCCTGTATTTCTCTAGGCACAGCTTACCTATGTTCTTTCATTCTGTCAGTTCCTGCCTGGAGAAAGAGACCAACCCCACCTGAGTACAGCCACCTTTCAGGGAGTTGTAGAGAGTGATGAGGTCACCTCTGAGTCTCCTTTTCTCCAGACTATACAACCCCAGCTCCCTCAGCTGTTCCTCACAGGGTTTGTGTTCCCAGCCCCTCACCAGCCTCGTTGCCCTCCTCTGGAAGCACTCAAGTGTCTCAATGTCCTTCCCAAACTGAGGGGCCAGAAACTCCAGGTGTGGCCTCACCAGTGCCCAGTACAGGGGAAGAATGACCTCCCTGCTCCTGCTGGCCACACCATTCCTGATCCAGGCCAGGGGCCATTGGCCTTCTTGGCCCCCAGGGCACACTGCTGGCTCATGTTCAGCTGCTGTCACCAGCACCCCCAGGTCCCTTTCTGCCTGGGCACTGTCCAGCCACACCATCCCAGCCTGTGACACTGCAGGGGGTTATTGTGGCCAAAATGCAGCACTCAGCACTTGGACTTATTAATCTTGTTGGACTCTGCCCATCCATCCAACCATTCCAGGTCTCTCTGCAGAGCCCTCCTACCTTCCAACAGATCAGCACATGTCCCCAGATTAGTGTCATCTGCAAATTTACTAATGAAGGACTCAGTACCCTCATCCATGCCATCAATAAAAGTATTCAACAGAACTGGCCCCAGCACAGACCCCTGAGGGACACCACTGGTGACTGGCCACCAGCTGGATGCCTGGCCATCCAGCCAGTTCTTAACACAGCAAAGAGTGCTCCAGTCCATGGGCTTCCAGCTTTTCCAGGAGTGTTCTGTGAGAGACAGTGTCAAAGGCCTTGCTGAAGTCCAAATAGACACATCCACAGCCTTTCCCGCATCCACCAGGCTACCAAAGCATTCAAGCGTATGCTTAAGCTTTGTTGAATCCAGACTATGACATACACTGCAGATATAATTATCTTCCCAGGCATAAATGCTTTGGAAGTGGTACCAACTTCACTTTGTGAGAACGGGAATAAATGAGCCTCATCCAGTTCATTGCTATCATGAAAATGTCACTTGATTTGCAGGGTAACAGTGGTGTGGAATAGACATTTTTATAGCATATATGCTTGTATTACATCTACAATTTATGATGGAGAGTTTTGATGCCATTGCTTTCTGCCTGTGAAGAAAAGCCTCAGAACAAATAGATGGAACTGAACACAGTTGCATTTCATCCAGGCTATTCTTTCTTTTGTTTGCTCAGATTTTTATTTTGCACAATTTTTTCTCAAATATTTCCCAACAAGGTAGCAGATTTCAAACAAAGATACTCATACAGAGTAACTGTTACCTGCTTTCCTTTTCTTCACAAAATTCCATCAGGAAAACTGTTTGTTGCCCTCCTCAAAAGATGATCATATATAAAGTAGTGAGCATATGTGTGGCATGATTTCATAATGTAAGAGGTTTTGTTCGTGTGTTCTTATTCCAGAAAGAAATGTATTTGTAGAGTTCATGATCTGTATAAATCAAAGTGCAAAACAGCAGTGAGGTTTCCTACAATGATCAAGAAAGTAAGAATAGCAGTGAAATACAGCAGAACACATACTCCTTGGGAGCAGAACAGGAAAAATCTAGTTTAATGCAGGACTTTGTCATGTGGACTATTTCAAGTCTAACAACATGACTGAACTCATATTGCAACATTTCCCTTCAGCAGAAGGGACTAAAGGGACCTCTTTATCTAAATACTTATGTTCACAATATTCTTAATGACAGAATATCTTGGAGAGCTTTACCATTCTGTCTCATTTGGTTTTAATTGACCAATGTGGTATGAATTTCTGATAATACACAGCCTATAAAACCAAGATTACAAATCTGTAAAATCAAGCTAACTTTCTTCTAAGGATTTAAGTATTTAAGACACTGCATAGAATATGACAACAGTAGTCTCCTCTGAAATATTTGTGGTAAAAGATAAAAAACAGTACAGAAAGCACCATTTTTATGCAGCTACTGAATGCAAATAAAATGGTGTCAGTTAATTAACATGTGGTGCATCCCACACAACAGCATATCCACTTGAAATATCACTTATTTAAGCTTTTCCAATCTGTGTCATTCCCAATACAATTTTTATTTTCCTGAACTATTCTTGGACATGAATGTTCCATCTGAATTAGGAAATAACAGGTGCACACACACACTCATACATGTGTATACATACCCATAAAAATTATGATAGGAAATCAATTGTTCTTTCCTGTCGGGTAGCAGAGGGTCACACTTTGTGACTGTCCATTCTGGTACTAAAAATCAAAATACACCTCAGCAAATTTGCCAGACTAGATACTTTTTTTGCTTTAGGGAATAATGTGGATTAGGGAAGAACTACAGAGGCAGGTTCAGGTTCTCTTCTGTCTCCCACCTACTCTGGATTGCCTAGGAGTATGTCACTTGTAATGAAGCAAAAAACACATTTGTATGGTTTTATGGGCATGTTATACATAACTTTGCCAGTTTACATAAAAAGAAAAAAAGAAAGGCCATTTGTTTAAGGCATCAGAGCAAATAAAGATGGTAAAATGTCAAACTAAATCAAATCTCAATTCCATGCATGGTAGAAAAATACTACATAACCAGCAAAGCTTCCCTGAATAAAAATATGCTGTAAAGTCTCATATACATACAAAAATGGTTAAATATAAAAATAATGACAAATGCCACGGCAAATGTTTAATGTGTTTACTGTTGGCAATATCCTTACATGTGTCATACTAACTACTTGAAAGCACAAAAAAAAGTAAAGAATAAGACATTGATATCAAGCAATGATAACTTGTGGCAAACAGGAAAGATCTAAATCTGAAATTTCCTGCTCGTGCAATGGAAGTTTTAAGTTCATTCCATTCAAATGTCAGGACATGAATCACCTGAAATCTCATGTCAGATTTCCCAGGAATGTTTGATGTCAAATTCTATGTTATTCGTTTTTATAAATTTTCTCATGGAAAAGGTTTTTATTTCCTATGCTGCTGGAAATAAGACCATTATTAAAGAAGTTCTACAGGCCTTCCCTAATGTTTGCAGTTTAGGGAAAAAAAATTTGAAATAAAGCTAAATAAATGGATTATTTCATACTTCGCAAAAATGCTTGCTGAGTGTTGCTAGGATCATTCTATTCCCTGATCGCCTGAGAACTGAGAGATCTTAGAATGAGAGAAAAATAATTGCCTCAGAACCACTAAAGACAGAATTACATTCCCTTCACTTTACAGGAAGCTGTCCTGAACAACAGTAAAACAGAAAGCCCCACAATAGCAGTGAAAATTGTAATTTTAGGAATGAGTCCTAAAATATCTTCATGCATGTGGAGAGTCTGAAGAGCACTCAGGCTACACAAAACCAAAGATGCAGATATGACTGAGAACATTGAGGTGGCCAAACCATTGAGCCCCAAACTTTTGTCATCTCAGTTTTTGATGTCTTTTTTCCTCTTTGACCTGCACTAAAATTGCAACCCAGGGCAGGATTCCATCCAGAAAGTACATTTATTCAGGCAATAAATGTCAACTTGTTCTCTATTTCCTTCACTTTTTCATATTGCTGGGAAAACCACGACCATGACTTTTTTTTCTGATGACACAAACCTGCTCCATGATCATTTCCACTAAAATTTCATTTCTCATATAAAATGTGTCTTTAAAGAGCCTACAATATTTTTAATATTTATTATGTAATCAATATACTAAAATGTGCTTTATATAACTGTATTAAGTCTAAGTCTGTTATTTCAGTCAATTAATCTTGATGCTTTGAAAGGTACATTTTGGCTCAAAGATATTGTTTTTTAATTCTTAATGTAACTCCATAAATGGTTTGGGGGGAAAAAAGAAAAATATTTTAAAGTTCTTTTTTAAAGAACTTGGCTCAAAGCTTTGTTTTAGAAACTACATGTTTCTTTGAAATATATACAAGAAGACTCTTCAGAGAGATTTAAAAATTCAGACAAAAAGGAGTATTTTATTTCAGATAGAATGGAAATGTATTGTTCAATATAAGCTTTTTTGGGGCGAGATGAGAATATGGAGTAATGACGTATTTTGCTTAAAACTTAACAGTTGTGGGGGTTTTCATATTTAAGGTCAGTCTATACTTTCAAATATTAATTATTTTCATAGCTCTGCATGAAGTATATGTCTTATTTTTCCACTGTGCAGTCAGTCTTAGCATTGATTACAATTTAATATTTAATGGAAATATTATTCATATTAATGTTGTTGGCAAACATATTTAATTTTATGTTGGCAGTTCTTGTTTCCTTTCTCTTATTCAATTGAATGATAGGTCACATCTATGAATAAGGTTGTTTTTAGTGAGGGTACAAAATTCAAAATCACTTTGAACACTTTGAATTGACTTCATATCTTGATTCTAGAGTGGAAACTGTTTAAACATTAATGTGGCTCAACTCTATACCACATCTTTAATACAAATATAACCTATAATAAGCCTGGGGAAAATACAGTCATCAGATACTGGTGAGCAATGAGCTTGTATTTAAAAGTATTCACCTTGAGTCCTGTGTGCAGTTCTGAGCACCACCATATAAGGATTATATTAAGTTATTAAGGACCATCCAGAGGAAGACTGTGAAGGTACTTAAGTGTCTAGTGGAGGTCATATGAGGAGTGGATGAAATTACTTGGTTTGCTCAGCCTGGAGAAGAGGAGACTGGTGGTAGACAACTGCGATCAGCAACACCCTCATGAGGGGAAACAGAGCAGCAGGTGCTGATCTCTTTGTGGTGACAATGACAGGACCTGGGGGAATGAAGCTGTGTCAGCAGAGGTTTAGGTTGGATATTGGGAAGAGGTTCTTCACCCAGAGGTGGTTGGGCACGGCAACAGGCTCCCCAGGGAGGTGGTCACAGCACCAAGCCTGACAGAGTTCAAGAAGCACAGGGACAATGCTCTCAGGCACACGGTGTGACTCTTGCAGTTATTCTGTGGAGAGCCAGGAGTGGGACCCAATGATCCTTGTGAACCATAGACTATCCTGAGTTAGAACTCAATAATATCCCTTCCAACTCAGGATATGTATGATTTGATGATTCTATGATATATCTTGTGATCAGTCAGCTCAGATACTCTTGAATTTAGGAAGTGTTCCTGTGTGGATCCAACCTTGCACAGCACAACCTTTCCATATGTGGTTTAAAAGCATCTGCAGACAGAAAAAGCTTAACTATTTCTTTAGGTTTTTTGGGTTTTTTTTGCTACTGTGAATATCAGCACTGGCTGGTGGATGTTGTTCAGCCTCTATCTCTGGCAGGCTGCCCTGCTCCTTCTGTGAGTGGGTGTTAAAGCACATTCTTGCATCATGGAAAGAGGTATTACAGAAACTATTATTAAAAAGTAGGTGTCCTGATAGTTGGGTTGCAGACCTCCATTTAAACCACCCTGAAGCAAAACTGAAGATGTTTTAACTTACGCTATTTCTATGGTTTCCTTTTAGCACCTTATTAGAAAAGATGAATCCTTTACTCTCCTTATTAACAGCTAATCTGACCCTGATTATCCAGTGTGAAAACCACTGAAGAGACTGATTGTAAACATAAAGGCTTTATTTTGGCATACTGGACAGCAGAGAAGGACTCACTGAACTGAGAATCCATAGGAATGTGTCACATCCAATGGCCAACAGTAACATGAAAAGTTATTGTTCAAGGCAATCAAACAAAGCATTACAAGAAGAGAAATGTACACTTTACTATTTTTTTTTTCTTTTTCAGAACCACATAAAAAAGAAAAAATAATGGAATCTGGTGAATATTCTCTCATTTTTATCTTGCTTTTATACTATCCTAATATTTTAAATTCATTCTTGTCAAAAGTCAATATTTGATACTTTTAAATTTTTTTTACAGGAAAAACAACAAAGAAAGAAGCAAAAGTACACGGTAAGTCCTGTGATAACTGTAAGTTTTAGAGTCTCATCTATCTGGTTTGATTTTAAGTTGAGACAGGATTAGGTAAAGGGATAAAAAGATAAAGCCATGAATATAATTTTGCTGGTTTAATTAAAGTTACTTAAGCAATTGAATGGATGTGGAGCCACCATTCGGTCTTCTGGAATTGAGATCTAATTAAACTGAGAAGAGGAAGAGGGCAAGAATTATTTATTTCAGCTCCTAAAAGGTCTGTCTTTTCAAAGTTGCAGTAAATGGATGGAGAAACAAACACAAAATACAAGACTCAGAATGCGGAGGGTAGGAAAAAAATGTAGGCTGTTTAATTTCGAATTTTTTTATGCCAAGAACCCATGCATTTTATTGTTGCAACAAGGTGCTCTTGTTTCCAAGTGGAATCCACTTCCCCAGTTTATCCAAATTGGGAGAACATAGATTTTCTCCTTTCACAGCCAAGCTTGATGACTCATTCATCAGATGACTCTGTTTTCTCACATAGAAATTCAGAGCAAGAAATACCTACAGTAGACAGTCAATTTGTAGAAAAATTAATCTGTCCTTTTCTATAACGTAAAAACCTTATGTTTTTTATGAAGTACCACAGTATTTCAGAATGAAGGTGTGAATAATAAAAAAAAGAGAAATGTGGTACTTCAATCAATTTTAATTTAGTTAATGTGATTTAGATTATGAAGAATTAGACCGTTAATAAAAGTAAATAAATTAAACAGAGAAAAGATATAAAGGAAGACTTTTGGAACTGGATCCTCTGTATCAATTCTAGAAGTTTCAATAAATTAAAAAAAATAAAATTCCAAAAAAATAGAGAAAAAATTCCTAGCTTCTACAAATCACTAAAATTGTTAAAAGAACAATTCTATTGCATACCTTCCACCTAATATAAGCCCATTCTGGAGCCTATCTTACTCCTTGTCTCATCCTCATACTTTAAAATAGCAGAGCTATTGAAGCTCTGTATATAACTTATGTACTGGCCTTGTTTTCCACTGCTTTTAATCTGCAGGTTAATTAGTCATCTGCCATGAGACTATCTAAACAAGTAACATATGTGCATGTCAGTTTTTCTTTCCACAATAAATGAACTTCTGCTCTGCATAGGCAGGTAGCATATTGATGAAGAGAAGAGATTTTAGGATCAATTTTAATTTCTTTATTCATTTATGCAATTTGTTTCTGTGAATGTTTTCTTTTATTTTACAGCATCTGTGGAAACTCCAAAGTCAAAAGGTGAGCAATTTGATTTGTTCTGAAAATTGAAATGGAAGAATGCTGCTGTTAACTTTACTGTAACGAAAAAAAAAAGCTTCTTCTGAAAAAAACTTTTAACAGTATGACTTATTTTAAACAAACAGCCTTTTAAATTATGATGGTGTCTTCCTTGCTACATCTCAAAGCAGGCATCTTTTCCTCAGATTTTTCATAGACAAACTGTAATTCTCCAACAATATGAAATTCAGTTTCTAACCCTAACTCTAGCCATAGGGTTTTTGTGACAGAGAAGTAACCGATCTTCAACAGAGACATGACAAAAAACAGTATTTCTCTTTTTGCCAGTGTAATTGCAGGACAAACCCAGTGACTGAACAGTTGTTTTCTTTGAGGAGTCTAGGCAGTTTCACAGGCAGGTTCGGTGTAATAGTTTTTGCCTACCATTCGTACGTGAACTGTCGATGGCACAAGGTAGGAGGTGTGAGAGCATCAGTGCTTGCTCCAAAATTTGCTCCTTTCCACAAGGCACAGGGAACTGGGACTGGTGAGAAGCATCAAGGATGTAAATTCAAGCTGAATTTAGCTTTCAAATATAGCAAATATTAAAATGTTTCACATCAGTGTCTGGTTTTTACATACATACAATGTAAGTTACTAGCTCCAAATTGCCTTCAAGAACATTACAGCATTCACTTGTAACTTAAACAAAAATGGAAAATGGAATGTCAGGTTACAAACTACCCTTCACTTTTAGTCCATGTTTATTCATGTCAATGACCACCATACTCCTATATGCATTCCCTTTCAGACAAATGGGGAGAAAAAAGAGTTTTAAGAGGTTTAGTTAATTAAGGAAAAGTAGAAACATTGTATTTCCCTTATATAATATAGAAATAATTCTGTTATTTCTGTTGTCAAAAGAGCAGTCTCACAACTGAAAGTGTTGGCTTCAGCCATCTTAGTTTTAATACAGTATCAACCTAATATTGAACCTGAAATTGTTCCCCGGTGTCTAAGTAATGACAACTTTGTTTTTTTCTTCATTAAATAAAAATGAGTTGATTTTAGCTCTGGGGTAATTGTTGATTTCTTAAAAATTTCTTGTTAGCAAGTCATATAAATTTAACTTAATGTTGCTAATTTTGAAACTCAAACATAGCCTGTACTCCAGGGGAAAAATCATATTGATATTAAAATGTTACAGCTGTTCCTTTTGCCACTTAGTAAGAATCACAAAGGAATGTTGTTATTTTCTTCTATATTCTTTAGTGATGCAGACAAATTCTAGTAGAAGTTTAATAGTAGTTATTTAGTAGAGTTTAACCTTTCTCTAAGTCTGAAGAAAATCATTGCTTTTCAATCCATATTTTTTTGTTCAACATTGTTTCTATTTATTTGTTTGTTTCTCATTTTTTTGCTGTCAGTTCTTAGAGACTTAGCAGCTCTGGGCACAATATAATTTTCCATATTCAGTATGTGTTGGCAAATGTAAAATTTTTTAAGCATATTCGTGGAAGGCAAACAATTCTGTTCTGAAAAAAAAAAAAAAAGAAAATCTTTTTATGAATTTTTCTGTTTTGTTAATTTAAAAAAAATAATCTGCTTGCATAGGATGAGGTCTGGCCATTCCCACTAACATTTCTTTTGAACTATCAAACTCATATGGAGCTCTCTTGCATTTTCTCACAAGCAAGCTGAAATGTTTGCATTTCTCCGTATAACAGAACAATTCCTAAACCATAACATACACTTCTTAGGTTAATGGTTTATTGATGTTTCTGGTGTCGCAACGAGGAGCCCCTGACCTCAGGTTTCAGTGAGTGAAATGTTTTTTGTTTCCAGTGAGAATGATTTCTTTCAGTCTTCCATCACACTGAGCAAATATCTCAAAATAGCTTTAAAATCAGTGACATTTTAGAATGCATATTTTTGATGTGGATGCTAGTTATGCAACCTGACTCTTTTGGGATAAAAATATTCTAACAAATTTGATTGTAGCCTACAACTATTGAGACTGCAGAAATATTTGACTGATGAATTGCTCTCCTGGACACTTTCAGCATAAAACAATATCTGCTGAATTGTCTCTCATTTGTTTCCTAAGAGCTTATGATGGAATCAGAGAAACAATTATAAAGAAAATTGCCCATTTGATCTACATTATGCCAAGTTGTCAAGAATTTTGCTGAGAAATGACAAAATATATGTGGGAGTATTGCTCCATTTATTTAATCTATTTTCTGAAAGTATATTTTACTGAAAATATGAATCCCTGACAAATTTCTGATTTTGTCTTCATGTACATTTATTTTATTCTGTATTGTTTCCTGCAAGGGTTTTTGTGGGCTTGGTTTGGGATGGGGGGTTGTATTTCTTCTTTATTTTTTTTAGTGCCTGCCATTCTGCAGAGGAGAAAAATATAATACATTAGAACATTCACATTACTTAAGCCATATGGCTAAAAGATCAGCTTTTCAAATAGGGAATACCTGGACCAGGATCATTTTTCACAAAGAGATCATCTTTCAGGCTGCCATTCAGAAGTGGCAACGACTTAGAAAATGCCTGGTGGAAGGGATGACATCTTGACCTGCTCAGAAAATTTGTCTCTGTTCTGATAGAAACAGAGACAACCAACACTTCTGAATCTTATTCCAAGCACTGACTCTACATGGACGGGCTTACTATTTTTACAGACCTTCAAAGTACCAGCCATTACCTTGATGGTAAAAGACCTCTCAGCATCACAAGAGTAGCTCATACCTCTCTTCTGAAAAAGCAAAAGGAATAATGGAATGTCCTCTTTGTCCTTCCAGATACTGCTCTGCCATGTCTAGATGATGTTACTTGGCAACTCTGCTACTTGGCAGAGCTTGGAAGCTCTGTTCTGCCTCAGAAAGTTCTTCTTTACAAGCACTTATTCACTCATGGCAGTGGTGTTACATTACTGAATGACAGAATATATTATATGCATTATAAACATAATATGTTATACAAATATACATAATAAACACAAACTCTGCAATACAGAGTTACACACTGATAGCCAGAATACTGTTAATAGTACTGGTTGTTATAGCAGCCTCGATGTTTCTCAAGGATGCATGGGTCCTTCATGATAACCACACTTGTGGCCTACCACCACATATATTTGATGACTAAATACCTGATTTTCTCAGAAAGCTGTATTGCTCTTCTAGCTTGAAGTTCAGTATCCAGAAAAAAATACTTTTATTGCATTAGTATTCTGGCTTTCAGAAATTTTACAAACCAAAACTGCTTTTATTTCAGATAAAAAGGATAAAAATGTTTTGAAGAAAACAATAGTTCTCAATAACTAATTTAACTCTTTTCATAGCTGCTTTTGCAGTTTTAATGCTCAAAATATATTTGCATATGGGGAAAGTTTCTGGTGTCCCTTTTCATATGTTTCTTTCCATATTCAATTAGGCTTATTCTTAAAGATAATGACCAGTTCAGTAAACATTGTAGAAGCACTCTGATATTGATTTGCTCAGTGGAAGGGCTCAGTGCTTAGAGACATCTTGGCTTATCAGTGTCTAATTCATGGTTAGTATAAGTAGTAATGCTGATCTGGGCCCAGGTAACATGAATTTATTAATGGAAATATTAAGGGTCTTTGGTTTTCTCTGGGTCTATGAACACAAATAAAAAAATTAGGTAGTTGGATAGAAATGGAACACTCCCTTTTATTCTTTGAGGATCAATTCAGACGTATTTTCAAACTAGACTTTATTTTCAGGAAAATTGAAGATTATCTTTCATAAAATAAGCTCCCTGAGGTAACCGAGGTGCAGAAATGCAATATTTCACTGTTTACATGGAGATTGCTCACAAACACCTGCTCACATCACAAGGGAGTAATTGATGCCTGTGAGTGGGTTCATCCCAGTCAACATGAAGCAGTTCATCTGTTGATACCTGACTTTTCACTGAATCTCAGATTCAGGGAATCTGGGAACAGAAGATCATTCCTCTGGCCCCCATCCCACCAGCAGACTTGGCAGACAGGCCATAGCTTATTAGCTGAGCTGATCTGCTTGAGCCATCATGCCCAGCAGTTTCAGAATGCTCCTGAAAGGGTGTCCTGGTGGTGCCCCTGGCGCCAGACTTGCAGTCCAGGCAGCAGGAAAGCAGTGGGAGCACATAGAGGCACTTCATAGGTCCTTTGAATTCTCTAACTTTCTCAGCATAAATAATGATAACAGAACATGACCCTCAGAGTTTACTTTGTCTCTAAAAGCCAAACTCTTAATTTTCAACTGTGGTTTGTTCTAACAAAATGACAGGGTGAAATAACCAGCTGAGAGGTTGTTATATGTGCTAATGACCCCGAAGCTGCAATGACATTTTCTATACCCATCAAATGTAAATTAATTTTCACTGTCCACTTTACATCCTGCCACTTATGCTGATTGATCATTCTTTACACTACTTTCAAGCAATGACAGTGAAGCTGATTTTCTTAATGCCATTTTTTGTCTCAAACATTGTAAGGGTTTAAATTAAAGCAAGGATTTTATTTAGCATAATAGTTATTAATTATGGCTACAAAAGCTTGGTGTCACAGAAGTGAAGTGTTGGAAGTGCCATTTACAGATAAACATGTATATTTATAGATTTACAACATTTAAACCCAAATGATTCAATAAGAAATATATATAAGCTGTCCTAAAGATATAATGTTGTGCATCACCAAACCCGCAGTGTAAATTGCCAGAAACTATAAAAGATACCCATGTTTATGTGAGCAAAGTCTAATGGTACCTCTACCTGCACCACATCTTCTTAGATAGTTTCATCCTTAATATCCCTTGTCTCCCAAGATGTGTAAATGAATTTGCAAACTGCTTGTGAAGCTTGTGAATAAAGAATTGGATATGTCCATGTATCCTGATCTGAGCTGTTACAGCTGCTTCCCCTGGAGTCAGTAAATGTTAAGCAGCCCTGCTGCACAGGTGGTCTGGTTCAAGCTTCTTGCTTGCCCACAGAAATCTCAGTATTCAGAAGTATCAAGTTAGATGTCATAACATACACTCCATCT
Source organism: Cyanistes caeruleus (assembly GCF_971803275.1). Classification (NCBI taxonomy): domain Eukaryota; kingdom Metazoa; phylum Chordata; class Aves; order Passeriformes; family Paridae; genus Cyanistes; species Cyanistes caeruleus. The sequence continues at coordinate 51,168,458 of NC_141702.1, read as the reverse complement.
GTGGCCTGCTACCTTCACTGAGACGAACCATGTGCTTAAAACTGAGAATATGGGGCAAGGTTTTGCTGTGTTAGGGGTGAAGGGTAGAGGTTTCTGCTGGTGCAAACAGAAAACCATGCTTGCTTGGGGAACTCTCCAATGGCTGGACAAGGTAAAGACCTGCTTGTTTTGCCCTCTTCTCTGTTACAAAATATGTGCTGCAGTTTAGTCCCTCTTTCATCTGACATCACAGAATCATTGAATGGTTTGTGTTGAAAGGGACCTTAAAAATCATTTAGTTCCAAGCCCCCTACACTGGGCAGCCCCACCTTCTGCTTGATCAGATCTACTATTAATTTTCTGAAAGAAATTAAAAAAAATAAATCACTCTTCTTTCAGAGAGATAAAAAAATATCTATTATGTATTCATATCTTGGGGGAGAATCTTATGATTGGAAATCTTTGAAATCTTTTGACTCACAATAATGTGGAAGCATTTTAGAAGAGCTTCGTCTGATTTAACAACACCTCTGACTAGAAATCTTACTTAAACTGTATCTTTTTTTTGCAGCAGGACTTGAAAAAAAAGAAGGAAAAGCAACAAAGGCAGCAGTGCAAGGTAAAAATAAAACAAAACACATTGGCATTATCTCTCTTAAAGCACAATGGCACAGAAACAATAACCTCAGAGAGCTGGATGGCAGCACCCTTTAAACCTGCTAGCTCACCAATATTTTTTCAGAGTTCTGCTGTGCTTGTTAGAGCAACAGGGAATTTCCACTATAAAACTGGCTTCCACAAAACTGCCACCCCAACAAAAAGCTTCAGGTAGATGGCTGCCCACTTCAGATGAAGGGCTCTGTGCTGGGACTTAGTGTACCACTGATCTTACAAGAAGCTTCCTGCCCCTATAGCCTGGACAGGGATCAGCCTTTGCTACTCAGTCTGGGAGAGTAACTTCCAATGAAGAAAAGGGGCAGGGGCCCTCTCAGTCACAAAGGCCTACTGCAGAGAATCTCAATAACTTTTGAGACCAGAACTTGCAGAAATTTTTCACAAAAATCTTAGTATTGGTATGGATAGGGCATGAGTGGGAATGTCTGAGTGGGAGCACCAGAAGAAAGGCTGCAAGAACCACTTGTTGATGGCACATAGTTCAGAGGGACACAAAGTCTATATCCAGTGTCCCAAGCCAACAACAGCAGGAATACCAAGGAATGGCCTAACACCGAGGTCAAAACAAAATTCAGGACACTGAGTGAACACAAAGAGATAAGGACAGAGTCCTTAAACCATCTGAAGATGTGTAATTTCCTATTATTATTATTATTATTACTACCTTCAGCATTATATCCTGCATATTTGCTTCTTGCACACTTGTTATAAGCAATGCATTCTTTTTTAGGTTAGTATGGTAAGAAGCAAAGTAACAAAAAGGGGGTTTTAATCCCCAAAGTTTATCAGCTCAGATTTCCTTTATGTGATACACATCCTAGCTGCCTACTGAGGTGATGTTTGTATTTACTCATGCTCAAATTGGCAGCTAGAGCCCTGTTGATGAACTTGCCAGTAACCTTTAATATAAGGTGTAAGACATTTACTGGTGTAGCTTTGGTCAGTTGAGCTTTTACCCCTTTTATTTTCTCCAGTTTCTCAGCTTCATCTTTACTCAGAATTACTCAAGCCAGCACAGACACCCTGCAGCAGCTGTCAGCTGCTTGGTAGTTGTCATGGAAAATGTTATAATTAGGTGGGCCTTGGCCTAGATTTCAGTCATTCTTAGGCTGGGTATCTCCACATTATTTTCCACTGCCACACAAGTGCTTCCCCAGATATCTACACTGCTTCCCCTCTTTTAGTCTGTCTCATGCAGCAATGATGTGTGCCTGGTTGTTGTAAGATTTGTCCTTTCTGTAATATACCACCATTTGTTGGGATTTTATCTGCCAAACATTTTAAGTGTGCCATAAAGACCACAGACTGAGCAGCACAAACTATAGTTTCACGTGGCTGGTGTGGAGTAGGGTTTTCTAAACCACAGGTTGTGATACCCAAGAAACACAAAAGGGGGACAAACTCTTTCCCATGACAGCAGTCAGTAGCTGCAGTAGCACTGTTTTCCCATGCCAGCACTATCTAGTCTCTCCAAGTCAAAGGAATAAGAGCAACATGTAATGTCTGTCACAACTATTTCTGCAGCTACTTCCCAGTGCTGGCAGCAGCTCAGCTCCTCTGATGCACAGAAGTGAGCAAAAACACTTTCACACAGCAATTCCCTCTGCTTCTCTTTTCTGCACCATATATGTATGGAGCTGCTGCCAACACATTGATCACCCAAAGACAAACAAAGCAAAAAACTTTCTGGATCCTTTTTGAATATTACCACATACTTATATTACTCACAGAAGAGCACTTTGCATCAGGACACATTTCAAAAAGTAGAAGGATTCAGTCCTGGTCAAAACTGGGACTTGAAATCTAAGAAAAAAAAAGTATAAGGAGACTCGCAGGAAAATCTGGAGTCTTGGATTTGCTCAGCAATCAGGAAATAACTTCATTGTTGCAAACAAAGGTTTTAGTAATTATTTCAGCTTTGACCTCAAACCCCCACATCTGGAAACATGCTGAAATATTGTAGCAACATCTCAGTCCAATGGTCTTTTATTAGTTGTAAAGCCAAACTACAGGTAATAATTTTAATTGCTAAAAGATGAGTAAGAAGGCACTTAACTTTAACTCTTTGACCTATTTGTTTGAAAAAGTTTATGAGCAAATATCAGGTTGGTTTCCAGGAAGTTAATCCCTGCTACTGAGAATTAATATTTAAAAGAGATGATAAAAAGGTATTTTTTTTTTTTCTGGTAATATCCAATAGTGCTAATAAAGGAGACTTTCCCTCAGTTAAGGCAGATAGAGATCATGTCAGACTAGGGGATTTCATGTTTTTGTGCATGCATGAAAGGCAATAGGTGGGAAACATGAACTTTATTCACATACTCTGTCAAGAAATAGTGGAGGTCCAAGATATATTTAAGCATTTAGGGTCAACATGCATTTAAATATGTTTCAATTAGTTAATTATATTTTTAAAAATTTCTCATGTGAACATGTATTCTAATTTTTTTCTTTTCTCTTTTCATTTTTATTTCCCTTCCATTCTCTTTTAACAGATAAACCAAAGATGAAACAAGGAAGTAAGTTATAGTTTTACTCTTTAAAGTAACATCTTCCACAAGAGTTTGTGTAACTATACTCTTAATAATGGAGGTGTACAACAGCTTTAATTTCTTACTGGCAGGCTTCTGAAATTAAAGGCTTTATGTCAGGCTTGAAATTACTTATTTTGACTGGAGCTCTGTCTTCAGCTGTCTTCTTTCTAGACACTACTGAACTGAACATGAAACCTCTTGGGAAATTTTCATTACACATGAGCACAGAAGAGAAACTTTTTCAGTCTTCCCACTGAATTTTATTTCTGTTCACAGAATGTTCAGTGATTAACCTAATATTTAAAAATTGGAAATATTTTTTTATTAGGAATGTGAATATGTCTGAATACATCCACCAAATATGTCTACAGATATCTACAGTAAATTGTGTATTTTCTCATTTCAGAAATAAAGGACTGAATAATAAGACTGAATAATAATTTAGTGAGTACAAAACATGAACATCAAAGCAGGAGAGCAGTAGTAGTTTCTGAAGCAGATGTCTGAGGTGTGGTGAGAAATAGAAAAGAGGTTTATTTCAAAAAAAAATTGCATTTTTGACCTTGTTCAACAGATTTCTTTCCCAAGTCTTCTCCTTTAAAAATTATTGAAGTGTCTACTATTGCCTTTATAGAAACACAATATAGAAGGAGAAAAATAATGAAAAATTTCTCTCTTGAATTCAGTCCCAACAGAAGAGGACTTTCAATGTCAACAGCAAATGAGGTTTTTCCACTTGATGGCTATTTCTACCATAAATAAAAAGTTATTATTTATAGATTCCTTCAATTCAGATTCCCCAGGATCTCAGTTCATCTTAGTCAGATGCAAATACTAAACTATGAACAAGAAGTTTTATTGATATCATGATAAATTGCTATTGAACACAATCTATGCTTTATAATAAAGAGAAAATTTGTGAACTGTGTATCATTAAGGCAGTAAACAATTACCACTAAAACTACCTACTGTAGCTTATCCAAGTTTTGTGTCTAACTACTAAATACAACCTCCATCTCCTAAACACAAACTCCTCCTCATCAGGAATCTTGATTTCTTATCCTATGTGTAGAGACCAAGAGGGTCTTCCAACAGTTTCATTTAATATCTTCTGGCACTGAATTGTTGCTGAGTTTTTCAATAGAAGGAATTTTTGATTTATATGTGATGGAGAGCCTAGTATTTTTTATTTTTTCCAGAAAACCTCTGTTAGTATTTCTCAGATTACATGTATAAAACAGTTTAACCAGCAATCAGATGGTTAAATTACTTAAAATACAAGAGGCCAAAATCCAAGTCTCTGATATTTTTGAATAGACTGTTTTGGAACCATCTTATCTGCCTTCTTAATTTTGTGGCAGAAAGCTTTGGAGACCTCTCATCAGCCCAGAATAATGATCTCACATTTTGTCTGAAACCAAATTCTTGTTTTCCATCTGGTGCAAACCATTTCTTATGCTTTTTCCAGAGGACTACCCTTCCTTGAGGAAGGCTGGTGTGGCCTAGCCTTCTTCTCTACCTGTCTGTAGGCAGAAGGAAGGCAGCTCTTCACCTTCCTATTTGTCACTGCTATGTTGCTCACCCATTTTGATCATCATCTGTCATTTAAAAAAGAATAGATCCAATCAGAAAACTCTTGTCCTTGCTCAGCAAGAATGGGCAATCCCAGGTGAGGGAAGTAGGCCACAGTCAGCTCCAGTGAGTCAAATTTGGCAAAGCATCAGTTTTTACCTTTCTGGTTAAGAACACTGAAAAACTTCCCTTTGTCTCATACTAAGTTGGAGTTAGAAAATTTTAAAATTAAATCTACGATACTTAATCTACAAAACACATTTTATGGACTGAACTTTTTGAATGATACCTGGTTAATTTTGTATAAATCTTCCAATAACTCAATTTTTATCCATGTCTTTCAATACATAGTTTTTGTCTCTTGCACTATATATATGCTTCATTCTCCCCTCTGGTTAAATCTCATTGTTTCACTCAGCTGTGGTTTCTGCCTTTCACTTTATTGGTGTGACCGATTCTTTTACAGATCCTGGAAAAGAGAAAGAATTAAAATCTCCAGCTGCCACAAAAGATAAAGGTAACATAGCAGGACGAATTTGTATATAGCTGTAAGATCTATATGCATTTAAAAAAAAAAAACTAGCTTGAAATGCACTGCCATGTCATTTTCTAAGGTATGATTTAGTTAGGAATTTATAACCATAATACTATTTTGGTAAATTTATTATGAAACTTAATTGGCATGACCTGAATTAAAAGTGCAAAAAGAGCACTGGTTACACTAGTTATGAAAATTTAGAGGGTTAAACTCAGAATTTAGGAATGCTTGTTAGTATTTATTATGAGCTGCAAAGTGAAATAAGTTTTAAGTGACCTTTGTTCTTTCATCAAATTTAAGAAAATTTATGGTTTCACTTTGTGAGCATGCTAAGGCTGATGAAAATTAGTTTTGTGCTACACATTGAATTGGTATCTCGTGTCAGTTAGAAATCACAAATTATTCAATCAATCATTATTCTAGAGGCATTAGATGTTAACTTTTAACTTTCCAGCTTGAAGATTAATAAATTATTTTTACAGAACATGCTAAAGAAAAGGGAGAAAAGAATCCTACATCTTTAAAAGAAAAAGGTAAGAATACATAATAAAACATAGGACTTGCTAAGCCCACACAAAATAGAATGAAGATGGTAATTTTTTAAACAATCATTATCAGTCTTTCTCACTATAAATCTTAACCAATCAAAATTTAATTAGTTAAAATATTATACAGGATCTATAGCATTAAATAGTCAGGGAGAGGGGAATATAAATAGAATATATCAAGAAAATTAAAATTCTGAATTCTCAAAATTAATTAAATCAATATAATAAACCACTCTGTATAATAGTCAAGAGCCTTGCAAAGAAGGTCTGAACAATGCAAAGTCTTTAATAGGGGCCAGGTAAGAAGTTCTGACCTGAATATTTTCACAAATGTGTGAACATAATAAGAAGAAAGTAAGGTTTATGAGCACAGGAGTGGGAAATATGCTTTCTGTACTCCATAAAAGTTATAGCTAAAACCCCAGAGCTTCATCTAGTCAACCGCCTACAACATGAGAGGTGATCTGAATCTTTGGCAACTTGATTAGAATAGATAGTTAATTCAATTAAATTTCCTTTCATCAACTGTTTTATTGGGTGTTTTTTACACAGCTTATTTCTTCCCTCCTTTCTAGAAATAACTTTATTTGGAATAAGTTACTTATGGATAAGTCTTATTTGACTTTATCTTCAGAATAAAGAGATCTACCATATGTATAGTCAAAAGAATATTTATTTTAAGTTATAGTCTATAACTTCTATAAGTCTATAGCTATATATAAATAGATATGGTCTGCAATATCTAGACTTTAGTCTATAAATATTTCAAGTTACAGTCATTCTATGCAATTTCAAAGAAAGAACTGAATTAAGAAGTCAGTTCAAGCAGTATTGAAAGATGACAAAAAAACGTATAAAGCAAAGGAAGGATAATTTATTGCTAGATATATTTTCAAAATCCTAGAAGCTATGTTCATTCACTCACTTTTTTATTCAAAAATTTATATGATGGAAATCTTCGAATTCTATGGTGCATATATTGTTCTTCTGTGTGTGTTCCATTCCTAATGTACACATGCCCTATTTACCTGAGCTTGGATATCTGGACCAGAGCTGTATATCCAAACTCTATGGAGTCCTGTGGCCCTCTCCATAGACTGCCTATAATCTCTGTCTTCCTCATGGTGTTATGCTGGAAAATTAGAAGCAGCACTTGAGTGACAACTTTTCCCCCTCTTTCCCTGCATGGAATACATGTATTCAGCCTGATGCTCTTTTTAAAGGATTACAGGGAGGCAGGGAGAAGAGAAAAAAGAAAGAAGACCCAAATTTTTTTCTCTTTGATAAGAGTTTCTTAAGAGCAAATGAATAGTCTTTTGCCAACCCTGTAAAAGTTTTCATAGTGTGTCCTTTGTTGAGAGTGACCACGGCACTGTTTTTTGTCTCCTGCGCTCATGTTTAACATGTCAACAACTTCAATTACTAAGTTATTAGTAATTAGTAATCACAGGCCCTTCTAACATGGTGAAGGACCCACCCAACCTTCAGAAAAGAGTAGGCGGGAATTTATTTTAAATGTAAACACAGCTGAAAATTTGCTGCTGAATCTATCTGTAAAGACATCACAGGTTCTTGAGCAGCAGCACCGATGTCCAGCCCAGCTGAGCCTGTCCCTCAGATCCTGAGAGCTCTTGCTGATGCAGTCATCGCTCTTTCCCATAATAGGCATCAAACTGGCATGGTTCTGTGCCTGTGCCTGAAAATGAGGATGCTGATTAGTGAGCTGAAGAGCTCAGTTGAAAATATATTAGCATCAAAGACTATAGGGACAACTTATAAAGCTGTAGAGAGAAACTTCTAAAAACCTTGGCGCCTTTCTTAGCTGTGTATTATTGCATTATGGATTACTCTGCTGCAAAAACATATATTTAGTACTATTTGTCCCCCATTTCAGTCATCATATCCACCCAAATTTTAGTTCATAAATTAATCAAAGCCATTTGCATGTCGTTCCTTTCCCCTCTCCATCATGAACCAAACCTCATGCATGGGCCCTGTAAAGGTTATTGACCAGGTCACTGGGAAATTCACACTCTTGGCAACTTGGTGTTTCACAATTTTTTTCTTAAAGTGGATCTTTCTGGAAAATTCAAATATATCAAAGGACACAGGAAAGTAAGGATTTTTTAAGACTGCATATACTTCCTAATTCTGTATCTTGGGAGTTTGTTACTATTCATGTAAACTAAATAAAGGAACACTTCTAGGTGAAGTGTTAAATACTTGTGGTAATTAATGTGTGTCTGGCACCTTATGCAATAAAGGAGGTGTCATCACACTTCATTCCCTTTGAAGGATGAGGTGTTTGAATGAACAAGGAGGATATCCAGACCAAAAACCTTATCCTAAATCAGGTTATTTTTCATAAATTTAAGCATAGTGGTTTTATTTAAAGCAGAAAGAGGAAAAATAAATCCCTGCATTTGGACTTGTTGCTGGGATACTCTAAAGATCATAGTCCAACCCAGTTACTTTATCTATTTTATGAGGTGAATAAAATGTCTTGGAGCCTAATTTTATTAAGAGTAATTAAAGAGAACACTGGAATAATATATTTTCCACTTCTTAGTGATACAGGACATCTCAAGACTGAATTTATGACTGGTTTTTCAGTTCTTCCCTGCAGTAAAGAAGAGTAAAGATGCCCATTTGTACTCACAAATATGAAAACTGATTTTCTTTTGACATAAGCATATTCAAATAACTTGAAACCAATGAAACTCTAAGGTATAATTTGCCATGTGGTTTTTAGGTAGGTATTTTACCCAGCTAACCAGAGTAGATGTTCATTCATCCAGAGGGTATAACAGTGGCAATAAAAGTTTGTAATATTTCATATATAATTCCTCATTGAATTTTTTTCAGATATTTTCATTTTGCTGAGTTATTGAATTGACAGCATTTGTCCTGCATAGAAAACATAGATTCATTCTCACCCTGTGTTCCATGATTTATTTTCCAAATAAATGCTCTTGTTACTTCTTCTTTGCTTTTGACATGTCTTGGGATGTCTTTGAATCTTTTCTTATGTCAGCTATGTGTGGATAATAAACCTATTTATTTTTATGCACAGATTGACAGGGGAAATAAGTCAGTAGTGTGTATTTCTTTCTTGCCATATACATTATAGTATACTGTCATTAAAGAAACAAATGAGCTGATTTGCACTTGCTGTGAAATACTTGTGCTTCCTTTAAAGCAAAAGTAACATGAAATAATACCTTGCCTGTGGCACTTTTTATCTTAACTTGTAGCATACTTTTTTCTTCCCCTTAAAAATGGACTTACAGTGTGAGCAGTAGCAGTTCACATTTCTGTCTATTTCCATTTATTTGTTATTGTCATTTGCATGAGAACTGTACGTTTATCCTGAGGATATCACACACTGCTGCTGCTTCATCATTCCATACCATCTTCCTAACCTGACCCAGCTTCACCCCTGGAGTAGAACACAGGAGGAAAGCATTATGGTGAAAGTTACTCAGTGAGTAGCTGTTTAAACTTCTGAAAATGAAAACCTTCTCCCTGGAAGAAAAGCAGAACTGGTGATATCAGTATTCTTGACTCAGCGGCTGGGGAACTTGGTGCACCACGTAATGTGTCCTGCACTGAGAGTTGCATCCAAAAGTTGTAAGAGTCAAAAGTGCTGAACCTTCTTTAGGAGCTACATGTTATTGAAAATCTGAGGGAGATCTGCTACATGGATGGCAAAAAACCAGCATGGATATATGGCACATTACACACCAGGCCAAAGATTTGTGGCTGCAAGAGTGGCTGCTGATCACTGAGATCACCAGCGTGCCCAAAGTGAAGTGCTCAAGTGAGGCAGCTGTTGCCTCAAATCTTTCAATATAATCAACATAGAGGCTATTTCCAAGGATTTCAGGCTTGACACTAGAAGTTTTCTCTCAGTCCCCTGAAGAAGAGTCCACCTGCTGCTGTGAAAATCAGGCTCCTAACTTCATGTCTCCCTGTGCAGCATGGTTTCTCCAATAGCTTCAGCCACCCTGGAAGTGAATTTTTTCGGTTACAATTCACACTAAATCCAGATGGATAAGTGGGATCGCTTCCTGGCACCATGGCAGCCACAAGGATGTTCAGAGTTAAAATTATTTTGTAAAGGATCTTCTTTTAGCTTTTTCTGGTTTACTGAAAATTTGGTTTACTTTCATTTGGAATAAATGGCATGGTGTTTCTAGATGCTTTAGGTGTTTTAGGTGCTTTATCCTGTCAGATGAAATGCAGCTGGCCCTATTTAGCATTCTGCAGGCTGTGATATTCTCTCACTCAAACCAAATTCAAGCTTATCCAATTATTTCCTCACTTTGGAAAAAAATATTTTCTCCTAATTTCCCTCATAAATACACTTAAGATGTCAAGAGACTGTTGCTTGAAAGAAATATTTAAACATTAGTTGTTTACACAACAGTGTATGCTTTTCCTGAGCTTGCTGACCCCGAATACATATTCCCTGAAGGACTGAGGCAAAAGATAGAGAAAGCAGAAACTGTCTTCATGAAGCTTTGGATAAGAACCAAAGAATTCCTAATCCTGTGTCATTGCTTGAATTTTCCTCTTCTAATTTCTCTTTTCTATGTGTTCTCTACAGACAGTCACCAAAAGCAATTTCTATTCTTGCTTTTGCCACTTACACTATTGTACCTTAAAAATATGAGACAATCTCCAGAGAGAATGTAAAGAGAGGTCAGGCTTGCATCTATTCATGTTCACAATTTTAATCTTAGTTTTTAAATATTTATTTAAATAACATAACTTAACAGAGTCTTCTGTTACATATAGAAGGGTACTCCTATCTTCTAAGTCTCAGAAACATAATTATCTCCCTACAGATTCCCTGAAAGGGAAAAATCCCAAGAATCCAGAGAGCTTAAGAGAAAAAGGTAAGTGAAGAAGTAAGAAATCCAGACCTGAATATCAGAACAGTTATTCAGTCTAGAAAGAGCTCTTGAGCGGGAATATAAAAGTGTGGAAAACCAAACCCATCCTGGTTCCTGTTTAGATTATTTTAGCCATTATATTCTTTTTAATAATATTTGTGCTGTACAGATCCCAGTAGAATCCTTAGAAATCATCTGGGCTTCTTTTAAATATGGATATTTGAATTTGCATCTTGAGGAAAATACTAAAATTAATTTTTATACCACTTTTGGATGTTAGTCTGTCAAAAATGAGTTGTCTAAATCCCATAGTGGGAACATTACTGAAGAGAACTAGGCTAAATCTGGTCCATGTGGCTACAGCTCAGGAATGTGGGTATGTGAGAATGAAACTGGCTGAGGCTACTGACAAATCCAGGTGTTTGAGGGTGACTGATACGTCAAGATATTTTCTTAATTTTTTTGGCAACATGAGCACATACATCTCTATCTCTGACCCTTTCAGTTGCAAGACCACTTCTAACTGTTCCCACAGGGGTCACAGTTTACTTGATACCATCTATTTGGAGAAAACCCTGTTTGTTGCAATGCCATGTGTATCAAACATTCTTTCTGGAGAGTTCTGAAACAGATGGAAAATTTAAACAAAACAGCAGAGGCTATCAGAACTGTGCCTGGTTCCTGAGCTGGAACAGCACACCTGAAGTCCAAATTATTACAAAGTCCCATGTTTTTGGAAGCTGGAGGTATTCAAGGCAGTCCAAATTATGGCTGCTGAATAGTTATAGAACAAAATGACACAATTCTGCAAGGAATGTATTATTCCTTCTAAAAACTTAGGAAATGAAGCCAGGACATCCCTTGTGGCTGAAAATTCACCTCTATGCCACTGCTGTCAGTCCCTGTCTCTCACCTGAGCACCACAAGAAGATCATAGTTTTCTTTTATTTGTCCTTAGCTAACTCCTAAATTTTTGGGGCACTTTTGGGGTATTTGGTTGGTTGGTTGGTTTGGTTTTTTTTTTTGTCCTTGGGTTCTGCCTTGTCAGTTACTAGAAAGAGAACCAGAATGTCAGGGTTTTGTTATTTTTTTCTTGTCTCTTTTAATTCTTTGTGATATACTGGAGAAAAAAAAAATTAAAGATACAATTAAGTCCCTGGACTATGGATTTTGACATGAAATATATGAATGTACATTTGAAGCATGAGCACTGCTCTTCTTTTATAGCCAGTGTGCCTGTGATTTTAAAAGGCTATATATATGCAGGAAGTGAAATTCTGTTCACAGCTAATACCCATATGGCCTCTTTGATATTAAAAGAATATTGGAGTCCTGAATGAGTAGCTGGTCCTTTTGTCACTCCTGAAAAAAAAATCCTCCCACTTACCTTTATCAGAAGCCTCTGGCTTTCAAGGCCAGTATTTCTAATATTTCAATTGTATCAATGTGGATTAATTTCTTTTTTTGGGTTCAGCAAAAGAAAAGGTCATTAATACCAACTGCTCTATGAATATCTTTCTTCTTTGTAAGTAATTCTTCCTTGCCTGCTTGAGAGAGGGCTCCACAGTTTCCTCAAAATGTGAAGAAACTAATGACATATTGAAGGCTTATTATTTTGCATATTGAAAGCTTATTATTTTGCATATCCAAGTCTAGAAAGATGAATGGATGACCTTGTTTTTTTGTCCTGTTCTTTATTTCCATGCTGTTAAATCCATTTAATTATCATATCTCTTTTTCTCTCCGTATAACAAATTGTTTGACCTGCTTTCTTTTCAAGTGTCATCTTATTTCCCTAACGTGACTTGTGATAAATGTTAAATGTTTCTTTCCAGAGACTGGTAAAAGAAAAGATGTGAAGTCTCCAGCAACCTTAAAGGAAAAAGGTAATGTTTTATCATTATGTGGCTGGAAAATAACAAGTCTTCTGCTGGTATCTCACTGCAGTTTTGATATATTTTGAATTACAGGCTGCTGGTGAATAGAGACTAAACCCAGATTCTTCTCATTTAATAGCTCTGATATATTGAAAGGAGCAGTGTCTGACATGATTCAGAAATAATAAAGTCATAACCCTTCTTATTGTGGTGTTCTTTAACTGCTGTCTGAGCTGCACAGCCAATATTGCAGTGGGAGTGCTAGTCTGTTCCGAGTGAATTAGCAACAGGGCTGCTACTGAATGCACATGACAGGCTGAAATGATAGGCTGCACAGGAATGAGTTTGACCTGCAGAAACTTTGCCAACAAATTTAGTGGGAATCATTTTTGGTTTGCTTTCAGATTTATTTTGTGTCTTTTATTGAATTAAATGGAAATTCTAATCCATAACACATCTCTTACATGTTTGGTTGATCTGGTGTTATGCACATTTGTTACAGTACCAATGAGCACAGTGTATGTTACTATTGCTAACTTTCTCCTTTCATTTTTGTGTTTAATTTCTTTTTCAGACTCTTCAAAACAAAAAGAAACTAAGGCTTCAACTAATCCTAAGGAAAAAGGTAACAATCCCAAATTGAATTGAGCCTTAATATAAGTTTCAGTTGAGAAAATAAATATATTGTGCAAGGACTCACAAATTAAATCCTAGTTTCTTTGGTTAGCTCTTCCTAAATATCATTGAATGGCATCCTTTGCTGATGGACACTCTTTCTACCTGGCTGAACAAGTGACAGGTGCATATGAGGCTATACAAGCAAGTTGTATCTGTGGTATTTTATAGACTCTAAAGTCAAAATTAATTTATTTTCTTTTTTCCTCATTTTGTCCCATTCTTTCTTTTTAAATTAGTCTTTTCAGACTGCATTTTACTTCTTCACATATTTAATTGCACTTTTCTCTCTCTTCTTATATTGAAATATCAGCAAATAAAAATCAATTACAATTTAGAGTACATCTCAAATTTTAGGCACTGTAATTATAATTAACCAACTATGTTCAGGTTTATTTATTAATAACAAATAAATTCAAACAAAACTTTATTTTACTTTTATCCTATTTGTATATGGATTAAATGCCACTCTTTCATTATAAAACAGTCACTCAGGTTAAATGTGTAAATAATTTAACATGGATAAAAATATGTAATAACTTGTTGGGTAATAACAGTTATTTAAATCATGGCAATGTAGTAGTCAATCTTAAAATCCTCCAGTCAGTTTTGTAAACTGTTTCAGATAATTGAATAATACTGCTTCCTATCTTTAGAGTTTCCCTAAGGAATACTAGAAAAATTGAGGCAATATTTTCTCTGACAAAGTTATGAAAGGAAACATTTGCATGTTTTTAAGTGCAGCTAATTCACCTGGTATATAAGAGAATAGCAGAAATCATCTATTACTTTGCACAGTTGTATCATTCTGAATCAAAGGCTTAAATGCTACCAGAAAAACAGTGCTACTGAGAGTAGCCCTGTCAAGAAGTACTTGGGGGTGCTGGTGGCTGGACATGAGCCACCAATGTGCTCTTGCAGAGAAGAGAGCCAATTGTATCCTGGGCTGCATCAAAAGCAGGGTGGCTGGTGGGTCACAGGAGGAAATTCCTTCCCTCTGCTCTGCTCTGGTGAGACCCCACCTGCAGTGCTGCATCCAGCCCTGGGGTACCAGCACAAGAAGAACGTGGACCTGCTGGAACAAATCCAGAGGAGGCCATGATTAGAGGGATGGAGCACATCTCCTATGAGGAAAGACTAAGAGAACTGGGAATGTTCAGCCTGGAGAAGAGAAGGCTTTGGTGTGACCTAATTATGGCCTTCCAGTACCTGAAGGGAGTCCTCAAGGAAGATGGAGTGAGGTTATTTACAAGGGTATGTAGTGACAGGACAAGGGTGATGGCTTCAAACTGAGAGTAGGTTTAGATTAGATTAGATGTGGGGAGAAATGTTTTACTGTGATGGTGATGAGTAGGTTGTCCAGAGATGTTGTGGATCCATCACTGGAAGTGCTCAAGGCCAGGTTGGATGGAGCTCTGAGTAATGTGCCTACTCAATGGTGCTGCCATGGGAAGGGGGTTGGAACTAGGATATCTTTAAGGTTCCTTCCAACCCAAACCATTTTATATTTTTATGAAAATGAAATGGGGCTTAAATAGCCTAAAACTCCTTGTAAAAGTTGAAATAGGTGAACCTGAATCGCCAGTTCAAGGTCCAGGGCATTAGGGACACATTATTGTACAAATCCATTTAGTTTAGTTTAGTCAACAGGGAGCAATAACCCTTTACAGAAATTGTTGACAATTGTTGAAAGAGACCATCCAGAGAAGGGGTGCAGTCTTCTTTTCTGGAAGTATTTTAAAAATTATGGATATGGCATCTGAGGACAGGGTTTAATACTAAAAAATGGTGGTGGTGCTAGGCTGACACTTGGACTTGATCTTAAAGGTCTTTTCCAACTTTAATTCTATGATTCTAAGTGTGAGAAGATTTTTGTATATTGATTATTGGTTTAATGGAACTTGGTTTTTTACTTTAAGCTTGAGGCAAGCAAGGTTTACAGTCGTCCAGTTAGGTCCTTGCAAAAATGTCCATAAAACATAGTGAAGTTAATGAACAGTTAAACATTAATTAGACCTTTAAGTATTTGACTCTTGACCTTATCACTGAGTTTCTTCTCATAAGTATTTCTGGTTGGAATTATGTAAGCGATAATGAAAATAAAATCTTATTTACTTCAAAAGATCAAGAATTGTAAAGAAAAAACACATGTCTGTAAAAGCGTTTTAATTGCAATGCTAATGAATTAGCTTCCGTGAAGTGTCAAACACCCACCCAACTATACAAATAATAAGTATTTAAAAAGGACTTAATTAACTCAGTTTGATCAGACAGTGAAACAACTGGTGAAAAACAGCTCCTGTCACATTCCAAAACTGAATTATTTAAAGAAAGGACATGTTTAATTAAACACTGTAGAATTCCACTGACTGCACATGAAGTGGTTTATGCTTGGTATATTTGAAAAGGAAAATTACTACCCAGAAGTGATTAACTCTACTATCTCTCTTTTCTTTATAGTAAAATTAAGTGTTCTTCCTGTAGTAGTTGACAGAACACATGCAAGATTTTTCTTATGGTATAGCAGTAGAAAGTACAATCTATGTTCAGAAGTGAACTTTCATTTCATGAAGATTTTTTCTACATGGCCTAACTTTTTAAACTACAGGTTAAAATACTGCAAGAAACATAAAAATCTGTGTTGTTGTGTTGTTTTATAGTCTTTTAGTTTCCTGCTTGTCAAAACACAAGAATGAAGATTTGAATGTCTAGTGTGAAGTACGCTGAGTTTACTGCCATTTAAAGGCCAGATTAAGATTTTAGGTCCCATTAGAGATTAGGGATTAGGGATTAATGGATTAGGTCTCCATTAGAGACACCTATGATTGTTCAGTTGAAGAAGTGTGGGTGAAATCTGAAGTAGAATTGATTTGTTTTATATTTACAGCGGGACATTTGGATGAGCAATGCCATAATCTAGTGGAGTTTGGTACCACTGTGTTGGCACAGCCTTTACCAGTTTCCCAAGCAAAATGAGCACTACCCACTTCAGTTATTCCTACTGGATTGAATACAACCTTGTATGTCATCTGTGGATGTACTTGATGCCTTTCACAGCTCACTGTGAGAGAACAGATGATATCTCACACCTGAGATAGCATTTCTGTTTGACTAGCTGACTCTATAAAAAAAATATTTGGATTAAGATCTGTTAGATACACGATTAGGCCAACTGCCTCCTAAATCTTGTGTATTTTAGGTCTGCCTAGCGAGCAGGACTACAGGTCCTCCAAGGCCCCTGATGCAGGACTGCAGCAGGAAAGTTGAGCAGGAAAGTTGAGTTTGAGTGAGAGGATCTCAGGTTGCATACTCGTGTACAGCTACACTTTCGTGTCAACAACAGGATACAGTAATTTGCTAGTCATCAAAGATTGTAACACAGCAAATCTTACACAATCTTCATTTGGAGGCAGTTCAGCTCAGTGGCTGCAGGTTTTTAAAAGTTGTTTCTGTCTTTTCTGCTTCACATGACAGCTGTTTCTTAACTCTTGGGATTCAAATAAGTGCAACATTTCCAAAAGCAAATACAACTAACTCAGTGACACTGAATATGCATGACAAGACATTGACATTTTGTCAGAAGAGTGTAACCCCAATGCGTAAAGTGGCTTTAAGCATTCATGTGGGATGCTGTGCATCACTAACCCTCTCTTTCTTAACAATGATATGTCACATGTCACATACATCAGGAAGACAGTTTGAGAAAAACCTCTCTGGGGAAAAGTAGTCCAGAAATTTTGTGGCCATTGCCCTGTAACCAAGTGTGAGCAGGAGGTCACCTTTATGAGCACTTTGTTTTTTTACTCAACTGAGATTACATGAACTGCTTTCTCAGAGGACATCTCAGGTTAAACTAGCCAACCAAAAATGCCTTGAGAAATAGAAGGGTTTTGATTAGCACTTGCTACTTTACAGAAATCTGTAAAATCCTGTGTAAATTGCAGTTACAGAAGTGGCCTCAGTGTAGCCCATTTGTTATGATAAATGCATTTCTGAAATGTGAGAATCAAATTCACACAAGCTCAATGTAGAATTATAGTATAAAATCCTGACTAATAGAGAACTAAAATGTAAGGTAGATATATTTGATATACAAAAATCTCAACATCATCCTGTTCAAATAGCCCATCCATTACAGAACATCATTGCTTCACACTGCTGGTAAGAAATACTTCAAGAAAATACCAGAGCATTAAAAGTCAGACTAAGATAACGACACATATATAACCAAGAATGGGTCATAAGGGCATGTATAAAATTCCCATTTTGAATCATCACTCCTCTGGAAAAATTCTTCAATAGAAAGAAGAAGTTTCATTATAAAACAAGAGAAAAAGAACAAAAGTAACATACATAATGTGAATTAATACCATTTTAGAAAAGGAAGGAGTTAAAATTTTAATTTCCAAAAATTAAATTATATTTCATTTCCAAAATGTAGGTTACATATAAAGATGACATATGTTTTATGGCAAAAGTGTGCAGTTATCCTCATGTATAGCTTGATAGGAAAATACTCATGCTGTATAAGTAACACCTGCATATGTATGTAGAAATATAGTCTCAGTAGTAAAAATAGGTTTTTAAATGAAACTATGTCTACATTCCAATTCTTAGTAACCCTTCCTGTGAAGAATTCTTCCTGATGTCCAACCTGAACCTTCCCTGGTGCAGTTTGAGGCTATGTCCTCTTGTCCTGTTGCTGGTTGCCTGGGAGAAGAGGCCAGCCCCCACCTGGCCAGACCCTCCTTTCAGGAAGGAGCAGTAGGGAACAAAAAAGTCTCTCCTGAGCCTCCTTTTATCCAGGCTAAACATCCCCAGCTCTCTCACCCTCTCCTCATAGAACCTGTGCTCCAGACACTTTACCATCTCCATTGGCCTTCTCTGGACTCACTCCAGTACTTCAGTGTCTGCCTTGAAGTGAGGGACCAAGAAATGAGTCTAACATTTTATTTTTGCATGATTATGCAATAAATCAAAATTCTTGATGTACAATATTATTGTTTCACATATTATTTTAGATCAGAAACATGGTTTCTCTCTGACTGGGACAATGTGCTTGTCAAGACCTGACAGAATCAGGCTTATTCTCTTTTAATGCCATTTTCTCATTGACTCATAGAATAATTTAGATTAGGAAGGGACATCTAGTTCTACTCTCCCTGGCATGGACATAGACACATCAAACAAGACCTAGTTTCTTAAAGCCCAATTCAGCCTGACTTTGAACACTTCCAAGGATGAGTCATCTACAATTTCTCTGGACAACTTATTCCAGAGCCTCTCCATGCTCACAGTAAAAAAATGCTTCCAAATATCTAATCTAAACCTACTCCCTCTCAGTTTGAGGCCCTTTCTCCTTGGGACAAGCTGAGAAAGTTGGGTTTGTTCAGCCTGGAGAAGAGAATGTTTTGGGGAGACCCAAAAGGGACAGACATGGGTTGAAATAAAAACATTTTTCTGGAAACATCAATGCAATAAGACAATGAACAATAACAGCAATTATATTAATAGCAGTGTACAAGAAGAAAAGCAACCAATTTATAAAAGAATTGGAAACCCCAGGCAATAAATGACCTATCCCTCCACCATCTACCCAACCTGGAATCCATCTCTACGTCCCCAGAAAATGATGTGAGGTGGTATAGAATCACCTCTGGGTCCTGGATATGCTCCCTTTTGGCTACTGTAAAAATGAACCCTGTCATAGCAGGATCCAGAGCATGGGGTTAACAATCCACACAGTGAGAATACCGGTAATTCAACTCAGTTTGCACGCTTTCTTTCTAGACAATTTCCTTTTGTATTCTCATTTAGACATTGCTGCTAATAAAAAGAAAAACACTGTAAATTTTTTGTGGATTATCTAGTGAATAAATTTTATCTTAGTAAGTCAGCATCTATGTCTTACAAATTAAGGCAAAAGGGATAGGCAGGTTATGAGGGAGTTCAACTGTAACATCATTCTTGCCCATTAGTGATAAAATGCATGAATATAATTGAATAAGAGGTTATTTCTCCAAATCTGTTCATTAAAATCTGGACCAGAGGAGGAAAAGGGCAGGAAAGGTTTTTCCTGCTACTGGATGAGAATCTTTCTAAATAACAGATGCTCCAGCCCATTGAAAGGCTAAATTCTCCTCTCTGATGCTCACTATACTGGTTCTTTTAACTGTGGTTTCTTAATATGCGTAGGATTTCACTTGACATGGATAAGAGAAATTCTGAACTCAAAAAGACTGAAAGGTGGAGAAAAAATATCTTCTAGGAAGGTCTGAGAGAGAAATATCACTTTATATGGTTCTTAAATATTTTAAAAGAGTGTCTTCTTCTCAAGCTATGAACAGATGGACAATTTATGGTGAGATGGGCAAAGACAATATCAGCTCAGTGAATGCCAGATGCTTTGCTGTAACTGTCTACATGAGGTGGTTTTCACTTCAGCATAACAGCATGCATATGAACAGTTATCACAGAGTACCTGACACATGGGATGATTTAGCATTTGATCTTGTTTCACCACAGCTTACATGTTTATAGGTAAAATAAATATAAGAATTTAGTCAAAACTTCAATCACTTTCAGACAAAACAGTCACTGTGTCAGGACAAACACACTTAAATTACTCCAGGGTTACTAATAATCTATTAGAAATTTGGTGAATTCATAATTAAATTCTGAAAAAAACAAATATCTGGAAAAACACTAAATTCTAGCCTGCATTGTATCTAGAAATTGAATCTGTGTCTTAGTAATAACTGTTTTCATATAATAATAAAGTAATAAGCACAAAATTTATTTAATGGTTTAAATAGACCTTTTAAAGTTTCAGTATAAGAATTAGTGCAGAAGCCAAGTAGCTGCTGCCTAAGACCTACAGTATTAAAGAAAATAAATATCTGGTTAAGAAGCAGAGAGCAATTGATTAATTTTCATCTTGCTGCTTGTTTACAGAATAATTGCTTATGATTCCATGTCTGGACTCATGTTATATTCTTTAATTAACAGGATAACATAGAAATAGCAATGTAATGAAATTTTCAGATGACAAAATCAGTTAAAGAATCCCGGATCAGAAGGAGCTGTGATACATTGAATTTACAAGGTGAACAGCAGCACGATGTCAAAGAAAATTTAGTCAATAAATAGAATGCAATATGTAGTGGAGGGAAAATATTAAAGAATTATTTATCTCTAAATTCACTATTTAAATTCAGGAAAGTACCCAAGTATTGCTGCAGACAAGTCAGTGAAAAACTTCCTTCCATATGCAAATCCTTTAAGAATAATGCAGTAGGAAAAATGCACATAATATTCTAAAGCTATTGCATAAATCAAAGCTGCATCTTGTCTAGAGTGTTGTGTACAAAAACCTTTAAATGATAATGTGGCACTGGAGTGGGCTAGGAAAAACAACAAAATTCTCATACAAAGTGAAATAGGAAAGATTCAAGATTCCCTTTGAGATTAATTAGTATGATCATGATAAGACTGAAAATCACAAATATAAGTCAAGGACTCTTTAAAAATGACACAGAGAAACTGGATATCTTTATGGAAATGTCGTTTTCATAACTAATTATTTCAAATGTAGAAATAAAGTTAAACTTTGTGTTTCAGTATGGAAATCAATTGCTTCTTATAAGAAAGTAAAGGGAGAATTTGTAGAAGTAACTTCTATGACAGTATTTAGACTAAATATATGTTTCTGGCTATTGCTGGGTCATAAAGCTACATAGAAAGGACTGTAGTTGAGAAGAAGCCAGTCTTTTCAGGATTTTTGCTGCTTTCAAGACATCTTCACGGTTTTGGAAAGTTTGTGTTTGCTCAACAGCTCAGAAAAAAGGTTATTTGAAAACACCACTATGTATGAGACTGAAGAACTACTGGTGATCAAGGTTCAAGTTTCTGATAAAAGTCCAAAACAATAGAACAGCCTTAAACTTGAATTATTTTTTTCCTCCTTGAAAATACTTGCCATGTTATCACAGTTTTCTGACATTTCTGCCACTAGAAATTTACCTTTTTTTTCCCACCCTACATAAAGAAAA
Source organism: Cyanistes caeruleus (assembly GCF_971803275.1). NCBI lineage: Eukaryota > Metazoa > Chordata > Aves > Passeriformes > Paridae > Cyanistes > Cyanistes caeruleus. The sequence continues at coordinate 51,147,111 of NC_141702.1, read as the reverse complement.
TGTGAACAAGGTCCTCCATGGCTTGCAATGATTTTTTAATCTATTCACATAAGCTAAACTATGACAATGTTAATTTCTGGTTTCTGGGATTGTTGTCCATCTAGGTTTATAATTCCAGAATATGGTATGTGTATTCCTGATAAATGTGTTTTGATTTGTATACTATCTATGTTAACTGAAAAAATATGGTTGCAATTGGATAGGCCTAGAAAAGACAGACTGTAGTTTCAGGCAGCTAATAGAGTCCTCTTTGAATAGCTCTGTGTGTGCAAATTCCTAATTCAAGAACTGCAAGACAAGTCCCACCCAGTACAGAGCAAAACAAGTTGACTCAAGAATTTGTTCTTTCTCCAAATAATCAGGGTGAAAAACACATGGCCAAGAGAATCTCTTATATTGGAGCATCACATTTTCTGGTTCATCATTCTGTTTCATGTCCTTCCCTTCCTAGCTACCATATATTATTCAGTAGGTAATCTGGCCTTTTTTCACCGGCAAACCAAGTTCCCTGAGTAAACTATCCATCTTTTTGCTACTTTTCAGATTCAGACACATTGCTCAGTTCTGAAAGAGAAATGTAAAGGATGGTGTTCTTCTCTTTTTCATTCATTCTTTGTCATTTTACTTTTTGAGTAACAGGATTTGACCAGAGCAGTGCTACTGGCTAGTGGTCAGAATGAGGCCTCCTCTGTCTCATGAGATTTGTTGAGTATTTACAGTACATTCTATCAGAAAGACTGTGGCCATGGTGAAAATTCCAACAGATGTCACAACAGGATATAATAGCATGTATTATGTATAGAAACAATATATTCTATAAAAAAGCAAGGCCTGCCCCTGCCGGGGGAGCAGAAGCACAGTGAGCCACATCCCATAAACTGGCAGCACACAAGTCAGGAGGATCCCAGATGTGCACTGCCCATTCACCCATAAGCCCTTCCCAGAGTCTCCATATTTGGGGTTTCTGTTGATTTGGTTCACTTCAACACACCACAAGTGGCTATATAAGTATGTCTTTCAAAGCCATTGAGGCTCTTATAGCAGTCTCTGGGGGCAAAAACTACTAAATCTGCTGTAACAACAGTTTGTGAAAGGTTCACAGCACAGCTTTGATACACACATTAACTAAAAAAGTGAAATGATTGCAAAGAGGACCAGATCCTGGAAGCCTTGTGCCAGTTTTTCACAATTCTAGTCTGAAACCTTTTTTTTTTTGAGCACATTCTCGAGATGCCTAGAATTTATCTACTTCTCAGTGGAGATTAAGTGGTAGAAAACATTAAAACTCTTTGAAATCAGAATATTTTTGCCACAGACCATTGATAAATAGCATTTTAGTAATTTGAGGTTTAATCAAATTCAATCCTTCTTGATCCATTTTATCCAAATGTACAAATAGTTTGAAGTAAAATGATTTCTCATTTTAAGAACACTGAAGAGACAGAGATCAGCACCCAAACAAAATACAAACATTTGAAACTACTAGGGAGTGTCTAGCCTCCTCTGACCTCATGATCCTTGATTTCTGTCCTTTACTGGGGCATGTTTTCCAATGAAGGGCAGAGTTCTACTTGTTTCATTTCCAGTTCCAGTGTGACATCAGATCCATTCATACTGACAGCCACGTGCTGAAAACCCTTTTTGGGGAAGTCTGGGCTCTGAATCTTAATTCCCCTCTCTTCTTCTGCCTGCAAATGCTAGCCTAAGGCAGAAGCTTACTAGGACCACTTCTAACAGACATTTCAAAATAAAGTGACATATGTAACTACATTTTTAGAAGTTTCAATCCTATAAATGTAGGCTGGGGAATGGGTAGTGCATGGATTTTTGAATGGATTTAAGAATAAGCTTGGCTCATCTCCATCAGAGTTGCAGCAGTCATCTGTAAATGCAGGTAACTCTCGTTTTAGCCACCTCATCCCTTTTAGTAAAATTTTGTTATGATTTCACAGGACTCATTGTAGATATATGCAGGGTCTTATTGGAGTACTATGCTGAGTTATAGGGAACTTTTATTCTGTATCCACAAACTGACTATTGGGCACACAGCACAGCTTCCATTGAGGAACTAATTCCAGGTTTTTAAATTTGGTCTAAACTTTAACGTATCAGTTTTCTTACAGTCTCTTTCCCATTTTCCTTCCCACAAAACTCAGTCTATGGGATTTGGAAGTGGGATTGCTGGATAACCAGGTCTTAAAAATCTTTATACTTGTCAGTGGCTTGGAAACAACTTCAGGCAGTTTTTTACTTCTTACTTAATGCCTATTTTTAATGTTAACATTTTTTGTAGCAAAAAAGCACACATTTCTCTTAAATTGATGATGTCTCATAATCTTTCCCTATACTCCTCTTACCCCTTTGTCCATTTCAATCTATCCTTCTCCTTCATTGTTGATTTTGAAATATTCACTCGGACTCTCCCATTAGCAGTGTCTGGGAGGAAGGATGATCATGACTAAAGTTACACGTGAGAATGTAGAGAGCTGGAATTTGCTCTCATCAATAGCAGAGCTCGGTGTCTGTGAGGAAATTTTCATCATCTGGAAAAGAAATTTATTTTTTTGTGATGTAATATAAGTGTGGTTTGAGATATGTACACAAAGGCTCGTATAGGTGTTTGAATTATTTTTACTGATACTGCTATTATCTTCAATTTTGAGAACACGGTATTTTTGTTTCTATTTCAGCTGCAGTGAAAAAGGAGGGGGAGAAGAAAGGTAAATCAATCTATTCCCTTGACTGAAAGGTCTTTCAGGCTGTGACTGCTGTGAGAAATGTTCCTTTCGTTCAGAGATACAATTGTGATGATATACAGCATTGTGGTGACATACAGCACCTCGTGTGCTACCATCAGCCAACTTTATCTGCTCCTGCTGTGATAACACTCTTGTCATTTCCACTATTGGTAGCTCCTTTTCAAAACAGGCCAATACAGACCGGTATCAGACACTTCATCATTCTGGCTGGGAGGAAAATGAAAGGCCTGTGTTACTACATTAGGATTTGTCAGAGAACAAAACTGGCAGAGCACCATGCATGCTGACCTGGCTGCTTGTTCTTTGCACAAGTTGCTTTTCTAGGCACATTTAATTTCCTCTTTTCAGATATATACGGAGCTTGCATGTAACCTTTGCTGAAGTCATTCTCTGATTTTTTAACAGATTAGTGGAAAACTTTGCCCTAAATCAGAACCTAAAATATTATTTTTATTGGAGGATAAATATAATGTATTTATCAGACCCTAAATATCTATTTATAGCGTTGTATTTTGGAATAAGATTTGCTGAGTTAAAAGTTTTTCTTCCTAATTTTCTGATTTTATTCAAACAGCATAAACAATTAAATATTTGCACTGAGATGGTATCTCTTTTAATCTATTCAACTTTATTGGGTTTATAAACTTATCTTTCTCACTAAACAGAGCAATGGGAACATTTTCAGAACATATCCATATATTTCTTAGGATTATTTGAGATTTATTTTTTATTCAATGAGAAAGAAATAGTTCTTTATTATTGATGGGAGATTTGTTGGGGGGGGTGAGGGGATAAGGAATGTCTTTTGCCATTTGGGAATTCTATGATTCACATAATTGAACAATGGAGCCAACCTTTATTGTCTATACATGAAGACATTTTCAATCCTACTAACTTATTATTTTTTTCTATGATCCCGGTACAAAGCTGTTAACTGAATTGGAAAAAAAATTATAGTCTCAACTCTTTTATCAGCTCATGAGTGAAATCTTGGCTGTGTTGATGTTAGTGGCAAAATTCCCATTCCCTCCACTGAAGCCAAAATTTCACTTCATGTCTTAAACAGAATAATAAAATTCATTTCAATTATCAAAAACAACCATTCTTTATAGGTATCAAGCACGATATTTTGTCCAAAGATTAATTTACAACAACTGAGGCATGAAAGGTAGCACATGAAGCAGGGAGAATCAGAAAACTGGCAGCTACACTTAAAGCCATTGGTTTTCAGATGTCAAAATGTCTGCTGTGTTCAAAAACATGAACTGCTACATCCTTAATAGAAAGAAAAGAATAAGGTAATTGTTAAGGGTGCTACTTTTCTCATCCTTGTCACAGATTATGGGCCCATTCATTTACAGAAGAACACAAAGGGAATTTGTTTTTAATACCTAGTGCACATTTTTCACCAGCTAGGATTTTCTTCCCCCTTAACCATAATCTTCCCCAATAAAACTTACTGAAAAGTGCATTTTTCATGAACAATCTTTGAAGTTAGATCAATTTTTCCATTTCATTTTCTTTTCTATATTTCTTTTTTTCTTAAAAAAAAAAATCCTTTGATTTCTTAGTTAAAAGGATTTTGCAACAAGTACATGTAGGCTACTTTCAAGCACCTGGCTCAGGCTGGATCTCATCCTGCTGGGTAGCACCAACCTATTTCACAGAAACATGGAAGTACGAAGTGAAATTCAGCTTTAGTCATTCTTATGGTATCATCCCTTTATTT